>NC_047664.1:72034603-72355103 GCF_011762505.2 Arvicanthis niloticus | reverse complement strand
AGACTTTAATCACTGTTTCTGTTTTGCTGAAGGTTACAGGTCTATTTAAATTGCTTATCTGATTTAACCTTGTTATGTATTGAGAAATCTATCAATTTCTTTTAGATTTTTCAATTTTGTGGAGAATATATTTTTTATCTATATCCTTATAATTCTCTGAATTGCCTTATTGTCTGTTGGTATGCTCTTCCTTTGGTATCTAATTTTGTTAATTTGGACCTTCTATCTTCACCTTTTAGTTAATTTGGCTAATCAAGATTTCCTTAAAATACCAACTCTCTGTTTCATTGATTGCTTTCATTTTTATTTTTTTATTTTTGTTGTTGTTGGTTATGTTTTATTGATTTCAACTCTTAGTTTGATTATTTCTATTCATCTATTCCTTTGGATGGGATTGTTGTTGTTATAGAACTTTCAGGTATACTGTTCTCAGTATTTCACATACATTTGGATATGTTGTTTATTCACTTTCATTAGGTTCTAGAAAGTCTTTGATTTCTTTCCTAATTTCTATCTAGACACATTTCTCACTCAGTAATTTTTTAAGCTTTCTGATACTTTCTATTCCTACTGATATTCATCTTCCATCCATAGTGATCAGATAGGATGCAAGATGTTATTTCAGCTTGCTTGTATCTGTTGAGACTTCTAAGTATGTAGTCGGTTTTGGAGAAAGAATTAGATATTGAGAAGAAGGAATAATTTTTTTATGTTTGTAAGTATCTGTTGGGTCTATTTGGTTTGTAACATCAGTTAACCCCAAAATTCCTGTTTTATTTTTATCTTGATGACCTCTCAGGCTTGACTGATGTCTTCCCAGGGAATGCAAATGCATTTGGGGACTGTGACAAAGTGATGAGTAAGAAGAGGGTTGGAGGAGAAGATCTGTATGGTGCAATAGACATGGGGGTGGAGAGGAAGGGAGATGCACTGCAAGCGGTCTGCATGGTACTGGGGGATTGGATTTGGAGGAGAGGTGTAAAAATGGGCAGTTAGCCTACCAGCTTTTCCTGTCCTGTGTGCTGTTGGGGTGAATTTTAAAGGGATCTCTTGAATTGAGGATTCATATGTGGGTGTATAATTTGGTAATTGTCTACCATGGTAGTTGTTAGTATCTAGAAAAACAAAAGCAGAAAAGAAAGTTATAGAAGTTATAGAAGAATCCATTTTTAATATTTGGTCTTACTTTTCATCCCATGCTGGCCCAAGGTAGCCTTGAACTCAACTCAGTACTTCATCAACCTACCAAGTGCTGGTATTTCAGGTATAAACCTCTCTTTCAGCTAGAGGTAAACTTGTAGGATTTGTGATAATTTTTTTTATATATTTAAAGAGCCTATAGAAGAAAACAATGATGATGGTGATGATGATGACGGTTTGTGTGTGTGTGCACGAGCGTGTGCACACTTTTGTGTATTATGTGTTCTGTAGACCAAAAATTTATGGTGGTTTTCTTAAATTACTATCAAGATATTTTTGAGATAAAGTTTCTACATGAATGTGGGACTTATCAATTAGGGGATACTGGCTGGCCAGCAACTGTCAGGGATCTTCCTTTCTCTGTTTTCACAACAAAAGAATATGGGTGTTAAAGGTCAAAACTCAAGCCCTCGTGCTTGTAGGAAGTACTTTACCCACTGAGCCATTTTCTCAGCCAGAATAGTGACTCTTTAAATAAGTTGCATTAGAGACAGGAATAAAATTCAGGAAAAATCACAATGACTACTGGGTTTTTCAGAGGAGAAGAGCATAATCACTATTATTGCAATTAACCCTCCCCTCTGCAGTGTGATCCAAAGTGGTCATGTTGGTATTCAGAGGTAGTCAATATTCTTTTCAATAACACTTTATAGAGAATGATTGAGCAGAAAATGGATAGTATTCAAGAAATGGTAGAGTTCTTTGACTACTGGCTAAGCCCAGATGCCCACAAACCAGGGTTCTTCCACCTTGCCCTTCAATATATTGTACAATATGTCATTGTATATATGATGTTTATACAATAAAAATTACTGTTTTGACTTGAAGTATTTTTTGTTCTGTGAATATTTCCTATAGTTGAATAAATGGATGTTTTATTTAGGGTTTCTTCAACTTAGCAGATGAGTACATGAATTTATCAATATTTTTTAATATTGCCAATGTTTTGGAAAATATACTATGTGTAAACTTTTCTCAATACTTGGCAATGTTTGTGAAGCATATTAAAGAACATTTTAATTAACTAGTTTAATCCCAAATCTTGATGAAATATATATCATGTCTGAAAGTGATATCCCCAGTATTATTTCTGATATTAACATATATTATTAATTCTTAATCATTGATATAATTTTCCAAATTTTAAAGTATATTCTTTCTGGTGTGTAAAATTGCAAGTGATCATGCACTCTAAAGCAAATTGCTCCACCATGGCTATTGTTAATTCTAACTACAATTAAAATCAAACCATCTTAACTCTGATTATTCTGTGTCTAGTCAGTTTTATAAATTTTATTTCTTCTTAAAGAAGTCTCTGAGGTATATTTTCATTATTTTATAATATTAAAAACAAAAATATTGCCAATTAAGTGTGAGGTTCATTCTAGAACCTTTTTTTTTCATCTTTTAAATTTAAGATATTTTTTACAATGTATTTTGAACACATTATTTCCTGTCTTTAAACTTCTCTACCCTCACACCCAATCAAATTCATGCTCTCTGTTGCTCAAAAGGAAAAATATACAGAAACAGGAAAAACAAAAATGAAAGTCAGAATGAAAAAAACTAGAAAAAAAGTAATGAAACAAAAAATTCTGACCATACTAAAAGAGTCCCTTTTTTGGTGTCCAACATTCATAGTTGATATACCCAGTGACATTCTGTTGGAGAAAACTGATGTATCCTCTTCCAATACGTATCAACTTTTAGGTTCTTGGTTACATGTGATTTTGTGTCCATTTCTTCCTTTCAGTGCTGGAATTTTATCTGGTGTATGGGGCATTTTGTGTATACTGTCTGTCTTATCAGTCTTTGCCTAGAAGGAGTGGAATCCACCACCCCCTGGCATTTTTTAAAAAATGTAGATTCTCAAGGCTTAAGGGGGGATTTAATAATGACATTTCATTCAGGGCTGAGTGTTTTAAAGCCACTCAGTCTGTGCACGTTGTCGTTATTGCTGGTCACTTTTTTAACACCCAACAGCCTTCCTGATGAGGGTGTATTGATGCTCTGCTCTGTCAATATGAGTCATTTTATTGTCATGATCTTTTAGTAGATTAATAGTAGAAAATTGTTTTCCTGCCTTGTCTATTTTCTGACACTTGGCCACTTTAGTAGTGTTATGTATAGATAGCATCTCATGGAATGAATCCAAATACAATGAGAAATTAGTTGGTTACTCCTATATTTTTGTATGACTATTAGACCAGTTCCAAGCAAATCTCTTTTCTTTTTTAGGTCACAGAGTTTGTAGCTTGGTGACACTGTTTATTTTTTTCTCCTCTGGTGCTATACAAGTACCTTCCAATACTGTGAATGAATACTAGTCAGTAGGACTACTTATAGTTGAGTACCTTTCTAATTTCTCCATGTTTGGTGACATAAGTAAGCTGTGTCATCAACAGTAGGCCCTTATCATCAGATTGTGGAGAATAATGAATAACAGTGACAGTTTCCTATAATGTTTAGAGGAGCTTCTATATGGGTGCTCTTTGGCCGGCAATTCAAGAAATTGTAACCTATTCCTAGCATTAGAAGATTCCGTGGCATAAGATATCTGGTTGGAACATTGTCTCTCCCATTCTATGCTGATTCCATTAAAAAATGTTTCAAATATGTATTTGTTTTAGGGAGTTTCTACAGTAGTAGTCGGTCTCCATTTAGCTTTACAAAAGTTTTTTAGTGTTGCTTTTCCCTCCCAATGTTCTGTGCTTTACACTGACCTCCCAACCTCAATCTCTAATTAATCCTCTAGTTTTCTCTTCATCTCCTTATGACACTGGATTCTTCCTTTGAAGATCACCTCCTCTCACTGTCTACCTTACTACTACCTAACTTCACTGTTGAGATTGAAAAACAAGTATCTAAAACTGAAAAGTTAACATTGGCCTGTATGAGAAAACATAGAATATTTGTCTTTTGAGGTTATGGGCTGCCTCACTCAGGATAATTATTTCTAGGTAGCTATCCATTGGTTGAAATTTCATAATTTCATTTTTTCTTAACAGCTGAATAATATTACACTGTATAAATTTATGACATTTTTGTTATCCTTCACCACTTGATGGAATCTAAGCCTTTCCCAATTTCTGCCTATTTTGAGTAGTGCAGCAATGAACATTCATGATGAAGTTGTCTGTAAGATTTAGAGGCCTTTGAGAATTTATACAAGAATAATATAGCTGATAGACTAATTTTCAAATTTAGTGGAGCCTCTACACTGATTTATTAGGAATAATAGCAGCTTGCATACTCATAAACAATGGATAAGTGTTTCCTTCTCTAGTATTCGTCATAGCATATGCTGTCAGTTTTTTATTATTGACCTTGGCCATCTTGCTTATGGTTAGATAAAATAGCAAAGTAGTTTTAGTTTCATTTTCTTGATGGCTAAAATTGTTGAACCTTTCTTTTTGGTGTTTCTGAGCCATTTGAATTTTTGTGTTTGTGTTTATAATCTATATGCTACATCTTAATATTTTGCTATCAGAGTAATAGTGACTTCATAAAAAGAATTAAATGTTTCTTGAGATTTTTGTTTTGTAGCATGGTTTTTGGAGAATTCACAATATTTTTCATTAAAGGTCTGATAAGTTTCTGAACTGAATCTTCTGATCCTGGGCTTGCTTACTTTGTTTTTGGTTTAGAGATTTTTAATCACTGCTTATAGTTCACTAGGGATATGAGTCTGTTTAAATTGCTTATTTCATCTTGATTTAACTTTGATAGGTCTTATGTACTATGAAGTTCATCCATGTCTTTTAGGTTTTCTAGATTGGTGAAATACAGATTTTTAAAGCATGTTCTTATGAGTCTTTAAATTTTCTCAGTGTCTTTTCCATTGTATCACTTTTCATCTCTAATCTTATTAATTTAGGCATTCTCTTAATGTTTTGATTACATTGACCATAGGTTTGTCAATCTTCATGGTTTTTCTCATCAAACCAACTATTTTACTGATTATTTTTAGTTTTATTTTTTTTGTTTTTATTTTATTGTTTACTATTTTTGTTTCTATTTTATTGTAATCAGTCTGAAGTTTGATTATTGTTTGACATTTATTCCTTTGGGAGCAATATTTTTTCTTGTTTTTCTAAAGATTTCTGTTTTGTGACAGGAGCTCACTTTTACGTTTTAGCACAGTGCTAGGCAGCTAAAGGTTTCTGATATTTTCATGCAGTGAGTCCTTGAAGAGAAACTTTTAGTTCTGGAAACACGCAATAGCAGGAAACATCGTGGTAGCTAGGGACTAGGGAGATGGCTTAACAGGTGAAAGCACTTGGCTGGGAAATGAGAGAAGAGAACCTTAGTTCAAATCACTAGGAGTCACATAAAATCCAGATATGGCCCAAGCATATACCTATAACTCCAGCTGTATAGGAGGTGGAGGCAGGAGATTGTTGGAGCTTATTGCCCACTAGCCTGACTCCAGATTCAGTAAGGGACCTTGTCTCAAAGGAATGAAGTAGAAAGTGAGGAAGACAACACCAGACGTTGTCTTTAGGTGTCTCTGTTATGGGCATGTTACCTGTACACACACATGCTCATAAACCAGACAAACACTTGCACACACATGTATACATGTAGAAAAATTTAAATGTTCAAAAGGGGGTGTGCATGTATTTATTTTTTCATAGTTACCATTGCCCACTAGCCCCTGGAATGATTAAATATATTTACGTGAAACTTTAGAAATAGAATATTACACATAGGAAACTAGTCCTCTTATCCTTGTTACCTAACCAGTAAACTTCTTTGTTTTATACTTAATTTTCTTTGTTTTATAATTACTCTTATACTACCTATAGATATATTATGAACACAGTTGTTTATTTGGGGTATGGCATTCAATATCCATTCCACCTGCTTCAGAGATTATCATACTTAATTCTTAAATTCTTCCATCTTCCATTCCATACTGTGTTATTGTTTTAGAGGTGCACAAGGCATTCTCGTGCCGCGCTTGCTTTCCATTTATAGCCTTGTTCCTCCTTGTTCTTAGATGTACATTAATTTTTCTGATTCTCTGTCATTGAAAATGTCAAACCAGAGCCAAGCATGATGGCACAAATGGGAAGATCATGACTTTGAAGCTAGATTAGGCTACATTTTGAGACCATTAAAAAAAAAAAAGCAAACAAGAGAAGACTAGGTCTATATAATAGCCAACCTTCTTTATGTACTTGTTCTCAATGACTGTTTCATTCAGCTGTGATTACTCAGTGACCCACTCCCCTCAAACAATACAACAAAGGGCAAATTAAAGTATTCTCCAGATATTTCAAACTTGACCATTTGAATGACCTGAAAATACCAAAATAGATTTCATATACTCTGTCAGGACCAAAAGGTTTTCATAACCTTTTGTTTATGCAAAATGTATGTATGACCTATTTACATAGCAATCTGTCTTTTTTTCTATAAGAACATGATGTTAGTCTAACACTCTGTGATCTCTGTTGAATTAATGAAAGGGAAACTGAAACCTAGTAATCTTTCTAAAATCAGAATTTCCATAGGAACTTTTATTATTTTTAGGTAAGAGTCTGTGTTCTGTATTTTTTGTTACATACTTTTCAGGTGGGTAAATTCTTTAAGGCTTTCTTTCTCCTATAACATCCTTCCCTTGGGACCTTAAAATACAAACTTGAACAAAATATCCAACAAAATATCCAACAAAAGTGAATATCCTGCCACATGATTTTATTCTGCTGTGCTGTTTCTCTTCAAGGGTCTACAGGGAGAAATCAGTTAATCAGAGGCTACCCTGGACCTTCACTCCCAGTCATTTTCATTTTCAAATAGTGAATGCAAATTCAAAAAATGAAAAAGGTTAAATGAGGATGGCCTTGTCCTTGTTGGGCATCAGTGGGAGGAGAGGCCCTTGGTCCTGTGAAGGCTTGATGCCCCAGTGTAGGGGAATGCTGCCATGGCAGGGGGAGGCAGGAGTGGGTGGGAGGGTGGAGGAGCAGCCTCATAAAAGCAGGGGAAAAGGGAAATGTGATAGGGAGTTTTCAGGGAGAGGGGTAACATTTGAAATGTAAATAAAGAAAATATCCAATTAAAAAAATAAAAAAATTAAAAATAAAAATAAAATGTGTCAGGCAGTTCCCAGTATGTTATGAAAGTAGAACGAGGGCAGGAAAACATAGTGCACAGCACTGACCTCGTGACTACACACCCACAGCAGCCGTGGCTGCCACTTCCAGCTTCAGAAGTGAAAACGTTTGTCAAGTGAAATGTCTCTGCAAATGCCCCCTCAGCTGTCCAGGTGATGTCAGTAACAAAAGTCTTCCACAAAGAGGTTTAATTTACAGATAAATTTTGAGCAAAATTTGGTTAACAGAGATATTATAAGCTGATAAAAAAGTAGACATTTTAGAAAAAGGTAAATATCATAGTCTGAATTTGGCACTTCATTCACATTGATTTCAAGATCGTACCTTAGTGCCCTGAGTTCTAGTTAACAATATAAAAATATTTACAACTCAAGATGTAAATTAGTAGGTGCTTTTTAAAAGATGTCTTTGTTATCTCAAAGTTACGTGTATTAATGCTCACTTTTAGCTATGTATATCACTGAGAATAAGCAGAAATGACCTTTACATTCTCATTGCAACTAGGTTATTAATACAGCTTCACTGGTCTCTGAAGAGTCATGATACTGGTCTATTCATAAGATATTTAATGGATAACAGTGGGTATGGAGGCGAGAACACTTACACAAGTATTAAAACTTCACAATTCTCAGTCATAGGATGATCACACATATTGTCTTCTGTGCATATAAAGACTTTTTGGGATTATCACACCACCTCTTCCCTTTGAGTGCGTTCTGGAACCATTAACCCATTGGAAAGAGTACTGTGATGTTATAGAATTGGAACATAGAGCCATCTTTTGGTGTTCCCCTAATATTCTAGAAAATCTTAATATAGATATGCTCCAGGCAGAAAAATCATGGCATCCTTAGCTAAGTTTAGAAAGTGACACATGGTATCCTCATTAGGAACCATTACAGTACATTAAGTACCACAGAAGTTTTTCAAACAGTCTGTTGCCTTTATGTTTCCTTGTATGTGTAGATGACCCTGCAGTTTTATTTTCAAGTAGTTCTTACCAGTATCGAAGGAAAGTAGTAAAATAGGTGTATGGTATGGAGCATACTGAAATGAGGGTCCTCTCTGATTTCGATGTCAATTAGTGAGTCTGGAGTTAGACTAAGAATTCCAGTAACTAGAACATAGTTAAAACTAAATGTGATTACTGCAGCCTTCCACCTAGTTGCTGAAGTTCTGAGTTTCCTCACTGTAAAGCAGATCCTGAGATGACTGTCATTTCCAGGTGTGTGTGCAAACGAATTCTGATCCTGCTGTACCAAACTGAAAATTAAATAGATGGAGAAACAATGTGGCAGCACCACAGGAACACCACATTTCAGACCTGTGTTTGACATACTGTTGTTCATGTCCTTGCTATTTCTTACTGGAAATTTTATGCTCTGCGAATGGCTTTTATTACATAGAACAGGATCACCCATTTAGAATCTTTTAAAGATTTCATCAGAAAAACAAAACAGAATATGCCCTTTGAGAAAGTACCTGGTTGGCATTCATTATCAAAAAGGGGAGTGGGGAACAAAACATTCAAGAGTGTGCCTATCTTAAATTCCTCACCATCAGGCAGCGTGTACAAGTCAAATGTTCTTTGTGCAATCTGTGCTCTCTTCCTGGCATCTTTTTTGTTAATTGGTTATTTTATTTGTTTGCACTTCAAATATTTCTGTTTCCCCTCTGCAAGTCCCCATCCCATTCCCCTACCCCCTGCCTCTATGCTCCCCTGTCCCACCCACCTCACTGCTCTCGCTAATCTGCCTTTCCTTTTATTTAGATAGCATTCATTTATGTAAGATTTTAGACTCAAGAAATTGACATAAACTTTATCCTTAAGCAAATGCATCAATTCAGTGAATTGGGATATGATGCCATTACTTATAAAATACAGCCATTGTTCCTCATTCATACCAGTACCTCTCCTTCTTTCATGGTTCCTATATTTCTTTTTATGAAAAGCCTGAAAGCTTAAGTAGCAATGATGGGACACACTTGCAGAGTGTACACTTAATCCCTCCTGGAGGCCTCTGACACACAGAGAAATGAACTAAAGACACCGCAGGTTATGTGTAGTTTCATTTCAAGAAGATTGCCTTTCATTGTTTCTCATTTTGCATTGATATTCTGAAATTGTAAAAAAAAAAAAAATACTAGAAATAAAAAAACAGGTAGAAACAAAGGTGCTACAGTTGAATAAGTGGTCCAAGAGCTCAGCTTTGAAATATGCCATGTATTATATGGCAGAACACTAGCAACCAGCGCTGCCAACTGTTTCTGTTGACTGACTTAATCTCAGGTAGTCTGTAACTCTTGCAGGCCACTCAGGTACTGTTTTCCAACTCATCACGGCGGTGGACACATTTACCATAGTACTCTTCTTTAAATGATTCTTTCCTTGGGAAGTTCAAGAGCATCTAGATATGGATGGCACTCTATAGGTGAATTATTATAACAATAATTCCAGGGACTCTTCGAATTTTGCAGGCTTAAGACCAAGTTAAATTAATTCAGTATTTATTATTTTATTTGTGTTTTGTTGAGAGAAAGCAGAATCCTAAGATTTAAGATTAGTGGCTGAAGTCTTACTGCATAGTAATGAGATCCGCTCCTAGTGAGTTTGCATCTCGTGGTAGGACATAGAAGAACGTATTTCCTTAGAACTCTCAGTTGCCACTTGTGCACGATTCTTGGTGGTAAAAGTGTAAAAGGGGACTGGAAATGTATATCTAATATAGTGATTGTGATTGGGTGCTCACAGGCAACTCTACTAGACTCTTCCCAGGGACCTAGCAATTGCTTATGACATCGTTCGCCACCATTACCTGCTCAAGCAAGGCATGGACAGCATTTAAAAGGACTGCTTGTCACTTCAGAAGGTCCTCTCTCTCTCTCTCTCTCTCTCTCTCTCTTTCTCTTTCTCTCTCTCCCTCTCTCTCTCCCCCTCTGTCTCTCCCTTCTCTTTCTTCCTCCTTCCCTCTCTCTCCTTCCCTCTCCCTTTCCCTCTTCTCTCTCTCTTTCCCCACATGTTCCCCGCTGGTCTCTCTGTCATCATCCTGTTCTTCTCTGTCACCCTTCTCTGCCTTCATGGCTCTGCTCCAGCCTCTACTACTTCTCCACCTCCCACTTCCCTCCATTCTCCCAAATAAGCTCTCTTTATACCACATCTGTTGGAAGGCATGCACTCTTAACAATGCCATTACCAGCTTGACAGTGAAGATGAAATAAAGGGATTTCAGTAACTGTGTAAATGTTTGGAAAACCAGTGGCTTAGCTGAAACTAAAATCCAGACATCGCGATGTCAAAATCACATTCCTGTGATTGGACAGACAGCTTATCGGGTATATTGTTTACTGCAAGAGCACAAAGACTTGTGTTCAGATCCTTAACACCTGTATAAATGCTCCGTGTTGCCATACACATGCCTAATTCCATCAGTGAGAGACAAAGATGGCAGATCCTGGGTTCTGAGCCAGACAGTCTACATGAAACCATAAGGAGGTATAGTGAGAGACCTTTGTCTTAAAAGCTGAACTTTAAAAAGGTAGAGGACCACACTGAAATTTGACGTCCACACGAGTGCACCTCCCCCCTCCCCATACATACACCAATAATGGACCAAACAAAAACAACTCTCATAGTCCATGACTACTGATCCGGGAAATCTAGGGGTCTAGATGAAACACTGAAATAAAGGACGAACTGAATATAGATCAGATACCATTGCACATGGTTTGTTATGTTGCCTTATGTTATGTTGCCTTGTTACGTTATGCTATGCTATCCTATGCTATCCTATGCTATCTTATGTTTTTTTTTTTTTTTTTTCTAGATCTCTGGAAACAGACCCATTGCTTCAATCAATAGTAACCCTATCATACGTCATGATGTTTCCCTTGGCCAGATATGCACTAAACTATCTCAAGACTCCAAGCATTCTGAAAGTTGTGGGAAGACAACGCCATTCAAAGTCCTCATCAGAATTTCATGACAAATATGGCAATGTGATGCTGATTAGTGGTACCATTTTCTGTTTTTCTGGATATATAATTTATATGACACAGATGGGAGTGGAATGGAACCTGTCTCCTGTTGGCAGAGTTACCCCCCAGGAGTGGAAGAACAAGTAACTATCTTAGATACAATAATGCAGAATTGTCTCAAAACAAACTTGTCATGGAAATGTTCTTCTGTTCATTAAAATGTAGCATAACAAAAGAAATAAAATTCATTCAAAAGTACTAACAAGTTGTTGAAAACTATCATTTAGCTCCTGAAAGAAATGCACTAACAGTAGATATAGACACCCAGGTTTGTATACCATATATTTGAAAGTAGGATTTTCAGTGTGTATCTGCCTTCATTAGGCATTCATACACATGTACCTTAAAAATGTATTTAGCTAACCAGTTTTAGCCTGCCCTTTCTCTTTCCCAGGCTGGTGCGTACCAACCATACTTTGACTGCCATTGATAAGTAAACTTTCTCATTAGTCTCCTTACTTTTCTGCATCTCTTCCCTGGGCCTCTCTCACGGTGATGCAGTTTTCACATCAGCAGGTCAGCAGTCCAGATCATTGTAACACTGCCATGAAGTCACTTCCATCTTGTCTCTAGAGTCAAAGCTCTTAGATAAGAAAAGCAGCTCTGGATGCCGCAGCGGCCATTTTACCTCCTGCATCCAGATGCCTTTTTTTTTTCTCTTTCCTGTGCATGGGCTGCACTTTTGATTCTGGGTGAACCACTTCCTCCTAACTTCTTGGTTTTGCCCACACACCCTGTTTTCAGAGTAGACTTGTTATCAATGACTCCCTCTGTTTTGGCCTTGCTTTCTCTCTCTGCTACTTACTGGCCTTGTTTTCTCAATAGCTTTGTCACTATCTGGATTTCAAGAAAGCTCTTACTTTTCTGTTTATTACTAGTTTATTACCAATCTGTCAGATCATAGGCTTGGGATGATTTTTGTGAATTCACATTCAGAACAGAAGTTAATAGGTTATGCTGTCAGTGACGTCGAAATGGTGACTAATGACTGAATAGGTAATCCTAGCCCACAGCCATTTACAAAATTTAAAACTAGGAATTTTATTTCCACTGAGAATTGTAATTAGATAACTGGAGACTATTTACATGTCTGCTAGATTTTACTAATTATTCTGAAACTTCTTCCCATAAGGCATTTGCAAACTTACATTTTCTGTCAATTAGGAATGATGGGGGAGGTGGGCGCTTTCTTGTTTAGGAGCTCATATTTCTACAAGTATTCAGAAGGAGTTACATTCATCTCAGGTCAGGAGTAAGCATCAAATGCAGATTCACTCAGTTGGTTGTCTCAGGGCAGCATTGTTAACTTCCACTTTAATGATACCACTGCTGTAATTCCTGATAAAAGCCTCACTTGTGTACCAGTAAAGCAAGTCTTAGTGACAGAAAACAACTATCTTACTAGGGGAACCCTGAGGATAATAGTGAGAGGAACCATTCCTATATTCGCTTCATTATTTTGAAGCCTATAAATCCTAGCTGTGGCTAAATAGTGCTATGAATTTACTCCTTATTTAAAATATACCAGATTTACAGGAAAACATTTCTTTAGCATTGTGTGATGGTGTTATTCAGCTTAGAATTAATACTTCAGATAGCAGTTACACAATTCTTTGTCAATAAAGATGTAATCTCTGTACCGTACTCTCATCCCATGTTCTTTACTAATTTGGCATATATACTGTGTGACATCTTAAAAGATTTGATGTAAGAAGTGTGATTATGAGCTAGTTATTAGTAACCGTTACCATTCATCTCACTGATGAAGTGCCTTCCTTTTGAGAAGGGTGTCTGCTAATTTTATAACACTGTTTAAGTGTTACAATAGTTCCTTTTTATGACAGGTACAAAAAAAAAAAGCATATGCATGTATTAATATGACATAAAATCTTCCAAGCTTTGCGGTAACAGCAGCTGCGTTCCGTGGGGAGATGATATTAATTTGAGCAGTATCTCTTATTTTCCAATAACCTTTTATATTACAAAAAAATCTGCAACTTCATTTTCTTCTATCTGGAAACCATAGAAACCAATGTGAAATTATAGCCAAGAAGTTCGTCACTGGGCTATCTCAAGCTGATCTCCATGGAAACACTTCACATTTTCTTGAAATGAAAGATCTTCCAATCAGACATACACCCGTAACTAATGAGTGTCTGACAAACAGGATGTGAAGAGAGGTACATGGTTATCTGTTAGGTAATACATGTGAGAGGGTTTTAATACGACTTATACATAAGAACATTTAAAAGATAAATACTCCTTCTGCAGAAATGAAAGCAAAATATATTTTGAAAACAGCTTTCTGCTCTTTGAGTTCATTAGTCTTGTTAGTGCTTTAAGGCAGTTTGCTTCAAGAGTTGTTTTATATCCTTACTCAGTCCTGCACCCACCTGTCTTCATCTCTCATTGGATTTTGATAAAGTAGACAGGAATAATAGACATTTCACAGAAATTTTTTGAAGATGAAAGGACTTAAAATAACCTCTTAATAAGAAATTGTAATGGTTTTACTGCTTCAAATGGAAGCACGATTGACAGTGTTGACAGTGGCAGGTTCAGGCTGGTAGTGAATGGTTGTTAAAGGCTGTACTGTGAGGTGTAGACTGTATATGCCACATTATCTAGTACCAGCACCTCTGATCCATCCTGTGTTGCTGTGTTACTGATGTGAAGTCTTTTATATTCCATCAGAAAAGTCACCTTTAAGATTGTTGTTTGGAGCTTGGGTCACATCAAGTGGAGTAAAGAAATGCCACATACAATGTGTGAGTTTTAAGTAACTTACCACATTTTGAAAGTTGATTTATACATACATTTACTTATTTTAATATAGCCCTCTGTTATACACATACCGATACATTAATTTGCCAAGATATACATGACAAATACATTTGTGTAATAGATGTGTCACACAGTGTGAGACATACTCTGTGAGAGCAAAGTGAAACTGAAAACAGAAGCTGAGGCCTTACAGAGCAGAGCAGTAGATGTCATTTTTTTGCCCAGGATTGTCTTCCTATCTTTTTGATTATTTTCTTTTTACTCTATTATCATCATCCTCCTCCTCCTCATTATTATTATTATCATCCTATTATCTGTCACCTATATCTCTACTTTTATGTCCAGCACTATTTAAATCTAATCTGATTAAATATGCATATGCTGTGGCACTACTAAACTACAATAGAAGCTACATCAATACTGAGTAGCTTTTAAACATTTTTTCTTGCTACAATAGAGGATAGATAGATGACAAACTTACATTGATATATTCAGAAGATAAAAATAAGAAAACATAGGTAATAATATATCAGGTATGCTAAAGGGATGCTTTTTAATGTTTTTTTTTTTTAATCAGGTTAAGATAGACTTACAGTTATGACAATTTCAAACTCCCTATTTGGCATCATTCCTCTTCTAAATGTTCAGTTACTAGTCTTATGAACTACATCATTAACTTGACCTCAAATTCCAACTTTCTATATTGTCTGTCTATCTATCTTCCGTGAATTTGAGCTTCCCAGTGTTATGACTGTGTTCACAGAGGACTCATACTATTAAATGGATTCACCTGATGTTCTGAAAATGGTGGTGATATTCACAGGGCAGCCTGCGAAATCTCCATCATCTGTTCTCTAGTTTGTGGTACTAGGAGAATTTCTGCACTTCTTGGAACTGTAAATCATTCCAGGGTACTGACCAAGCCTCAGTAGCTACCCAGTGACTGAGATTCTTCCTATATTGTGCCCATTTCAAAAATGTTACTCACAAGTTAATCACTTTTAAGAAACTGCTCACTTCCATATATAAGTAAGGATTAGTTTCCAAAGTAATACATTTAAAATGCAAGTACATTTGAACTGTGCTTTTATCAGTTTTTATAATGTGACAACATGAGACACATTTGATAATCCTAAGAATTGGAAGCATGCTTGGGGAGGCTGTGCTAAAGAAAGTCCACTGACTCTGTCTTTGGACCAACACCGTAAATCAAAGCAGGATGAATGGCTGGCATCTCTGCCTCCATTTTGTATTAGTCTCCTTTACTTCCAGTCGCCTGCTTACATCAGCATGTCTGCACTTTAATCATTCAAGAACTGTCTACCCTATTTCATTTCTCCAAGGCTAAGAAACAGGCAATTTGTCCTAAACCTCCAGCAACCTTGGATTCCAATAACAACACCTCACGGTACAGACCTTTACCTGTCAGGTAGGAACAGATCTGCTGAGCTTCACTCTGGAGGAGGAGTAATCATCCCTGAGATATCTGCAGAACCAGGAAATGGACTATGCATATCTCCTGCTCTGGGTCCCATTATTTCTTTGTTTAAAGATAACCCTCATGTGAGTACCCCTAAAATAGACTTGGAAGACCCCCTTATGTGTTCCCTTTTTCATTTTGGCTTCACTAAGTAATTATGCTCATTCTTGTTCCCACCATGATTTACTTCTATAATTGGCACATTGGGACTGGAGGCTGAGCCTAGTTTATTAGAGCTGCCAGAGCCCTGGCTTTCACCCTAAATTATCCCGTAGAAATTTGTTCTGTTGAAAAAAAAATTTTTAAGTTACAAGATTATAACCAATAAGGAAAAAAGACAGCTAATATACTAAACAGCACTCTTAAGGTGTGCGTGCGTGTGTGCGTGTGTGCGTGCGTGCGTGCGTGCGTGCGTGTGTAGGCTGTGAATCCACCCTGGATGTCTTCCTCCATTATTGTTCACTGTTTTTTTTTTTTTTTTATTTTTTTTCAGTAGGATCTCTTGCTGAACCTGATGCTGAGCTGGCTTTCCAGCAAGCCCCAGGTACCTTGGCTCTGCCTTTTCAGTGTGTAGATCACAGGTACCACCATATCTACATTTTTTATGTGGGTGCTGGGCATCCAGCTCAAGGCCTCACAAATGCTGGGCAGTGTCTACTAAGCTATCTTCTCAGCCACCAAAGTACACAACTCTCATAATAATGAATGCATTACTCTTATTTAAAAAAACACCCCACTGGACATGTCTATGACAATTCTAAGAATACTGTACTAATCCCAGGTCAGTAACTCCGCATTACAATTCTGGGTAAATAAAGTGGTTTCTGAAACAAGTATCAGGGTGTTTCATACACAATTATTCATTGCAGCCAAGATGTGGAAACTAAATGACCATTAAAGCATGAGCGGGTAAAGAAAATAATGTATATAGAAGCCAAAATGTAGTCTGTACCTTTGTTATTACTATAAACTTTGCTGTAAGTATTAGCATATGAAATTACACAAGAAAAAATGATCAATGAATCTTAGATGGGAAAAGTTATTCTGTATTTGCCAAGGATAATATATTCAGAAAGCACAAAGAATTGATAAACTACAAGCATTAACAACTCTAAGATAGGATCACACCATAAAGCTATAAAATTAGTCATCAAATAGGAGATATGGATGCAATTATTTATAAAATGAATAAAAATGAATAAGCTAATAAGACATAAACTTATATCTAATTTATGTGTGAGTAATGAACTTAGTTGTTAGATGAGAAGACAATGTCACATAAAGTTTAGTCTTCCCTGAGCTGATTCATAACATTAAAGCATTACACAACAATATTACTAATTATTTTCTTGGAGTTTGGCAAGTTAATTTTAAGATTTATTTGAAGAAACAACAAATAATTGGGAAACACAAAAGGCCAAATATGCAGTCCCTATCAGTTATTAAAATCTTTTCTGAGTTTCTATTTGTAAATCAGTTTCCCACTGCACAAACACATAATGAGATCAACAGAGCAGAATTCATATGTAGACTTTATTGCAAGTCAAAATGTTGTCTCTGTGGGGGCAGTATTTAAATGGAAAAGGTGGAATTGTTTAATAAATTCTTATTTGGTGAGTGAACCACAAGGATAATAGATTAACTCCTGTTCATTTTTCATGATGCTTTTGATGAAGCTGCGGAAATGCAGGTGTTGGCATATGTTGCTTCTTGAAAATACAAAACATTAAATATCTCAAGAGTGTTTGACAATATCCTACATCTGCTTTTGACCCAGCCATTTTATTTCTAAAAATCTATCACGTTCATTGGGACATATACATAAAACCATGCGTACAGTCCTATTTCTGCCAACACATTTCTAAAGGCATATGATGTAAACAGACACATTTGTCTCTGAAACTATTCACTTAGGAGTGTCTTGGTATGAAGACTTGTCTGTCTTGCTGGCCTGTGCTCGTGCCTGCTGGGCCACTGTAGCTAAATTGGATCCCTTATGGAAAATCCATGACACTGTCTTACAATGGTTTGTGAATAATTCCTGTGAGTGCCAAAACAACAGCACTCCTTTCCAACAAGACCTTGTTCCCTGCTGCTTTAAATATGGCCCTTGTCATGCACTAAGTACTTTTGTCTGGAGGTTGACATGTTGATTATACAGTTAATTTGGAAGAACAATTAATATCCAGGAAAATGTGGACTTCTAATAGTGTTGGGCTAACTAGTTAAGCACAGGAGAATAGATAAAACTGACTCTGCTGTCTAGCAATACTCCTAGGTCAGTAATTTTGAGATTTTAATTTTTACTTAAAGCAAATGAGTTAAATAGATGAAATGAGAATATCAGTATAAACAACTGGCTACCTATGAATGCCCAAGATAGAAAGGGAAGAAGTGGCAACTTGTAGACAAAAGAAGCCTAAGTATAGAATACAGTACTGGGACTCAGTTGTCACCAAAAAAGGCACAGCTTGACTGAGTTGGGCAATTCAGAACTTGGAATCACAAGTAGACATGGCCTTCAAACTTCAGATGAAGGAGTCACCAACAGACATAGGTGCCTCTGGTAGCCTCAGGACTCAAACAATAAACTCAAAGCCATGAATTTGCTATAGTCCCTTAACTCACAGGCTAACCATCTCAAATCAGTTAAAAAAGTTAAAGAAGGATTGGGTCTAAGCCTTGTATTCCTAAATGTGTTATACAGGCACAATGCCCATGACAGTATCAATATTCATCTCACTTTTATATCAATAAGAAGCTCATACCAATGAAAACCTTAAATTTGAAATCAAAGTAAATTTTGTACTATTTAAGAAATTATAACTTCATCTTGATAATAATTATACAGATTTCTACCAATAAGTTATGGCTATGCAATAAATCCGAGCTGATCCTCCTTGTTCCAACAAAACCACTACTTTTCCCTAGAAAGACAGCCCAATATTAACCACCTTAGTCCCCAAGCCCAGGGAATAGGGGCACTGACTCTTCATTAACTTCTTCAAGCTGATTACGGGCATTGAGATATTAGAAGAGGGGTGGGGGTAAGAGTAAATTGATAAGCCTCTGACGCTGTGTCTTCACTGCATCTAGATGGAATTCCAGGACATCAGAGGTCTGAGCAGGTCTGCTCAGTTTGCTTGATGGATGAGTAGATACACGAAGGCTGTGTATTCTGCAATATACAATTCTCAAAACAAGTTTTAGTATCAAGATAAGTTTTTTTAAGAGGGCTGACATTTTATTAAAGATGTTGGTTCTAACAACTTTTCTCTTTTTTTTCCCTTTTTAAAAAATTGGTTATAATATTTACATTTCAAATTTTATTTTCCCTTACCCCATTTCCCCCACCACCCAGGAACCCTTTATCTCATCCCCACTCCTTGTGCTTCTATGGGGGTGTGATTTTCCTGTTTTTATGATGCTGTTTCCATTAACATAAACTGCCTTGTAAATTTCTAAATCCTTCCCTCAAGACTCATATGTGAGGATTAGAAAACTCAAATTTTTGTTTTAAAGCATTTTTAAAAATCACCACATTTATCAATTAAACTTCTGTATATAAAATCTAATTAAAAATTAAATATTTGGTGGGAGAAGGTTTCTTTTAATATTATTAAAGTTAATAAATGTAGGAAATGAAGAACCAAAAGGCAGTGCTGCCCAATTTGGAAAGCATATCCAGTCAATGGCTATTTCTGACTATTAATCTAACAAAGCAAAACATGTTTATTGAGAGAATAGAAACAGATCTATGGCCTGCCCACCTCAGACCCCTTAAAACTGATCTAAACCTACCAATTTATTGGTAATGAGGAGGCATAGAAAGTCTTTAATATGTAAAAACAATTATGACTGGAAAACTCTTGACCAATTCCAGATTCCTGTACACATAAATGACAGAGAAAACCAAGGGAAGGTAGAGGAGCCCCTGCTTCTGGAATGACGACTGAGACTTTATTTATAAACACCTAAGTTGTAAGCTGTAGCTCATTCCCTGACTTGCTTATAACTTATTTAACCTATTCAAACTATTCTACATCTTCCTCATGGTTAGTTACCTGTCCTTCAGTCACACCTTCCTCCAGTGTCTCAGCATTCTCCTCGGAAACCCTCCCATGTTTCTTTATTCTCTCACTATTTCCCAGAATCTTCTTTCTTCCATTAACTGAGAGAAAAGAGGTATAGCAAAGTTATAGTATGTGGACTTCTAAAATTAAGTGCACTATGCAGAGTCCACTACAAAATAATTTGCTGTGCAGACTGACAGCAAGAGTTCAAAAAACAAACATGGATTCATTGCTAGAAACATAAAAGATGGACTTATCTACACAGGAATTTGTTGATTTATTTTCTTATCACTTTTGGTTGTATATGAGTATCTCATATTTTAAAAATTCCCTTAGTTCCTGGTTTAAATGCTCAAGCAACATAGATTTAAACTAAAAATGATACTTTCTTCACAATATTCTTTCAACTGGAAACTTTTCCCAGTTTTGTAATTGATTTTTGAATAGTTCTTGTTACTCTACATAAAATACAGATATGTTTTTATATTAATACATTTCAGCCACTATCTGTGGATACTGCTGTATGATAATGAATTTCAGGTAATAATCTTCCCACTTACACTGTTACTGTTAGGGGATTATTAGACTCACAAACTGCTTTCAGGTTTTGTGTAAAAATTTTTTCTGGAAATAAATGAATTTAGTTTCTTGATATTTACATTGATAGCTTCATCCTGTTCAAGATTGTTCATCCTGATCTTCTTGCTATAGGTTTTTCTTCAAATTTGGCAGTTCTTGGTTGTCTTTTCACAATGAATAATACAAGCAAGATTAGCTCTATACATGGTGTTTGCTAACTGGCAGAATTCATTAAAAAAAAAATAAGGACATGGATTTTTCTTTAGTGGTTGTATTGGAACAGTTTTGCTTTGGATGTGTCTTAGAGTTTCTGTAGCTGTGAAGAGATACCGTGACCATAGCAACTCTTATAAAAGAAAGCATATAATTAGTGTAAAAAATAATCTTGTTCTTTACAGCCTCTGCTTCGGGAATGACCACTCAGAGACTTTGTTTATTAATAAACACCTAAGTCATTAAGCTATGGCTCATTCCCTGAGTAGCTCATAACTTATTTAACTGGCTTCATAAAACAAATTAGGTAGTATTTCTTCTGTTTATAATTTGTGGAATAGTTTGAGAAGTATTGGTATTAGGTCTTCTTTGTAGGTCTGATAGATTTCTGTACTATAACCAACTAGGCCTGTTTTTTGGGGGGGCATAGGGGGCTTTTAAAGAATGCTTTTATTTTTTTAGGGCTTTTGGCATTGTTTAGTTTATCCAGTCTCTATTTTGGTACCTATATCTGTCTAGAAAATCATCCATTTCATCTAGATTTTCCAGTTCTGTTAAGTATAGGCCTTTGTAGTAGGGTCTGATGATTTTTTAAATTTCCTCAGTTTCTGTTGCTATGTCTTCCTTTTCATTTCTGATTCTGCTAATTTGGATACTGTCTCTGTACCTTTAGTTAGTTTGACTAAGGGTTTATCTATATTGTTGATTTTTCAAAGAACCAGCTCTTAGTTTTGTTGATTTTTTTGCATAGTTCTCTCTCTTTCTAATTGGTTGGTTTAAGCTCCAAGTTTGATTATTTTCTGCCATCTACTCCTTTGAGTGTGTTTGCTTCTTTTTGTTCTAGAGCTTTCAGATATGCTTTTAAGCTGCAAATGTATTATGTTTTTGTGATTCTCTTATTTTGGGTTTGTTGTGAGATGATTAATTTCTTGGTTTTTCTTAGGTGTAGTTTTCCTCCTTGTGTTCGAGTTTTCCTTCTATTATCCTCCGATGAGCTGGATTAGTAGAAAGATATTTTTTAATTGGTTTTCTCATCTTGGTTTCTCCACTTATGGTAATTGATAGTTTTGTTGGGTGTAGTAGCCTGGGCTGGTATTTTTGTTCTCTTAAAGTCTCTATGACATCTGTCCAAGATCATCTGGCTTTTAGAGTCTCTGTCGTGAATTCTGTTGTAATTCTGGTAGATCTGCATTTATATTTTACTTGGCCTTTTCTCTTACTGCTTTCATTCTTTCTTTATTATTTACTATTTTGATTACTATGTGATGGGAAGAATTTCTTTTCTGATCCAATCTATTTGGTGTTCTATAGGCTTCCTGCACTTTTATGGCCATCTCTTTAGGTTAGGGAAGTTTTCTTCTATGATGTTGATGTTTCCTGGCCCTTTGAATTGGAAATCTTCATTCTTTTTTATTCCTATTATTCTTATGTTTGGTATTTCCATTGTGTCTTGAACTTTCTGGATTGTTTGGGTTAGGAACTTTTTGCACTTTATATTTTCTTTGACTGTTGTGTCAGTATCTTCTATGGTATCTTCTATGTCTGAGATTCTTTCTTCTATTTCTTGTTTTCTGTTGGCTATGCTTGCATCTGTAACTCCTGATCACTTTCCTAGGTTTTCTATCTCCAGGGTTTCCTCCCTATGTGATTTCTTTATTGTTTCTATTTCCATTTTTAGATCCTGGACATTTTTGTTTAATTACTTCATCCACTTCTTTATGAGACTTACGTGTTTCTTCTTTAAGGGCTTCTACCTATTTACTTTTGTTCTTCTGTATTTCTTTAAGGGAGTTATTTATGTCCTCCTCAAGGTCCTCAATTATCTTCATGAGATGGAATTTTAGTTCAGAATCTTGCTTTTGAGGTATGTTAGGGTATCCAGGGCTTGCTGTGGTGGGAGTACTGGATTCTGATGATGGCAAGTGGCATTGGTTTCTGTTGCTTATGTTATTGTGCTTGCCTCTCACCATCTGGTTGTTTCTCGTGTTAACTGGACTTGCTGTCTCTGAGTGGAGCCTGTCCCTCCTGTGAGCCTGGTTAGGATGGACCTCTTTGAATCAGGCAGTCTCTAGGTGTGGGGAGGGGCCTCAAGCTCCAGCTCTGCCCCTGGAAGAGTGGCAGGCTGGAAGGAATATGGGTCTCCAATGAGGTAGATAGGTCCTGCCTCTGGTGGGCCCTGTTGGGGTCCCAGTTAGGCCAGGTGGGGGGTGTCACACATGTGAGCCTGGTTGTGACAGACCTCCTGGGAATCAAGCTGTCTTTGGGTGATGATGAATACTTACTTTTTATGTAAAATATTATCAATGAACAAATTTAAAATGAAACACAATTCCCAACCATATGAAAGAATGTGCTAACATTTACTATCTCCTCATGATGGCAATTAAAACTGCTTCCTCCTTTGTTATTGTTATTGTAAATAAGGCCACATGGGAAAACACACATAATTGTTTATCTGTGTCTCAGATTATATTCTTGTGATTATGGTTGAGTAGTAAAATTTTTAATCAAATGCAAGGAAAATATTTAAAGGGAATATAATTTCCCTTCAACTATATATAGCAGCTGTCTAGTAGAGGACCATGACCACCAATGATTCTATATAGCTTATAGTAGTAGTAAAACTTTCTTGTGGTTTGAATGTGGAATATAATTCTCCATAGGCTCTTTAATTTAAACACCTGACTTTAGCTTGTGGCATTGCTTAGAAATGTTGGAGAAACTCCAAGATGGGAAGACTTGATGGAGAAAGTGAGTCACTAGGTACCACCCTTGAGATTTTACAGTGTGACTTCACTTCCTATTCACTTTCTGCTTCTTGAGTGACACTGCAATGTGACTAACAAGCTTCTTGTTCCTGTCACTAAGATTTTCTGCCTGCTACGTTAGTTACTTTTCTGTTTCTATAATGAAATTTTATAATAAAAGCAGTGATAGAAGGAAGAAATTATGGTTCCTGAAGGATAAAAGTGCATCATAATGGCAAAGCATTGCAGCAAGCTGTAGGCATGGCATCAGGAACAGGTAGGAAGCCAAGAGTCTATATCTTCAAATGTAAACCCGAAGCAGTGTATAGCAACTGGTGTATAGCAAGACTGTAAATTCCCAACACCTTTCCCTGGTTACAGACTTCCTCCAACAGGCCACACCTTCTAAACATGCTCAAACAGCACTACCAATTAGGAGCCAGTCTTCTAATACCTGAGCTTATGAGGCACATTATCACTCAAACTCCTTTATTTTGTATGGAAAATAATCCTGCTTTTCTTAATGTACTTTTGTTAGGATAGTTATCACAGGAACAGAAACATGACTAAATCACAATCTTAAAATGTGTTAAATATCTATGTCTTACATTGCATTGCTTACTTTTCCCTTCTTTATAGATAAGGTTGAAACCGTGTGTGTGTATGTGTATGAAATATAGAGGGAGAGGGAGGGAGGGATACACACAGGGGGCAGGGAGGAGAGAAGGATGGGGAAAGAAAGGAGGGATGGAAGGAGGGAGGGAGGGAGGGAGAGAGAGAGAGAGAGAGAGAGAGAGAGAGAGAGAGAGAGAGAGAGAGAGAGATTGCTTATGAAATCTAGGACTGTATGAACTAAGCAAGTATTCTCTCAATTTGCTAAAAATCAGGCCCCTTTACATTTTATTTTGAGAACTCCTCTCCCTAGATTATACTCAAAGTTGTGATCTTTCTCCACAGAAGTTAGTAGCCGGTATTACATGCATAACTTTCATGAATTACACATTTAAATCCCTTGGTGATTTCTTGCAATTTTAATATTTATTTTAGAATTCTGCAACACAGATTTTCCCTGTTAAAATATTTATACAAACCAATAGTTTTAGAAATGTTATAGTACATAACTACAGTATGACTGAGAGATCCATATTTTTTGAGTTTTCTGATCATATATCATTATATTCTCAGAATTTTTAAAGTAAAACAAACAGTAGAAGCATAAACAAATTAAGAAATGTAATAGTCAGATATTCAGCAAAGAAAAATGGTTGGAGGTCAGTTTCAAATAATACATAGTACTACAGTATTGTTTACAGCATCTGCTGAGGAATTGTAACTCTATCACAATACAGTGATTGAGTATCAGGTGATTCTGAACAGCAAAGGATGGCAAAAATCAGTTCCTGATGATATTAATTCCTTTTTGTTTTTTTCCAAGATAAGTAAATAAAGAATAACAGAAAGTCAGTTTTTGGTTTTCTCTCAGTTATTGAAAATAACCACAAGCATGACAGTTCCTCACAGTGATGCTGTCAGTATTTATTAGTGTTGTCAGAATGGTCTAAAATCTTGAAAATAGAAGGAGACATATATGAGAGATTCTTATCACATCATCACAATAGGCAAAAGTTTATGAAATTCATATTCAAGTCACATACAATTGCAAAAATTAATGCCTCTTGAAATAGCAGGTGGTTGCTTGTTTCTATAGCAATAAAAACAGTCCTCAAAGGCTTTAAAAGTCATTCTCTCTTTTTGGCAAGAATAATGTTTTTACCAAAAACTATAATTGTAAAAACAATATAAGAATCACATGAAAGATAATTTTTAACAAAACCATTATTTTTGTGAGGCACAGATTCTGTTAATTTGCATCGTATTTTCCTAATCTGAATTGACATATGTTTATATTCATCATAGAATATTATGGTCAGCTCAAACCAAGTAGGAACATTAATAAATTTTTTAATGAAATTTGAACTGCCTGTCCAAAAATGTAAAAGATAAAATAATTAACAAATTTAGGCATGATTATTTCACCCATTAATCTGGATTCCTATTGAATAAATTTTTTTTCATGAGATGTAAACAAATGTCTATTGACCTCAGAGAGGGCACCAATGACAAATCAAAGAGTTGTTCTACCCACACCTATCTTTATGAACCAATGAGTTTATTGGTGTTACTTACTGAAGTATGAGGGTCTGACAAGCAAGTGCATCATTACAAAGCTCACCCAGTATAGGTAATGACACGTGAGAGCTGAATTCCTGGAATCCAGTTTGAAAGCAGATCGGTAGAAGACAGTTTATTCTTTCCCAGCAATGGCTTACTATTTATATGACCTTGTAAATAGGTTATTGAGATTGATGACTTTTTGAGCCTTATAACTTTCATTAGCTTCCCAAGTCTTATTGACCATCCTCTTTCTGATAAAGAATGTTTCAATTCAAAGGAAATAGCTATATAATGTCAATAAAATAAATGTTTGAATATCAGCATTTGACTCCTCTAATAAGTACACACACACACACACACACACACACACACACACAGGTACACATGCACACATTCACACATTCTCTCATGCTTATGTTATAAATTATAATTCTTAGTTGTAGGCTTTGAGTCTTGTCTGCATTTATTCTTTTAAGTTATTCTTTATATATGAGCATTTTGTTGAGTTCTTTCTAGAGGGAGAAACATAATCTAGACTAGCCTTTAAGAATGTTCCTTAGTGCAGAAATACCTGAAGGACTTTACAAGACAATTGTGAAGATGATGCAAGAAATCTTTTTTTTTTTTTTTTGTGGCAGAAACACATATATGTATGTATATATAGAGAGATGCACCAACATAGTACTTCCATTTTTATTAAAAAGCAATACAATCAATTTTAGAATAATGAAAAAGGATTTCATTGATACATTTCATCTATGGATTGAGCTCAAACTGAAGAAAGCAGATCTCTATATATGTTTTCCTGTTACTCAAGATGACAAGTTTCCTTTTTACTTAAGCTGATTCAGGTGGTTTTTCTCATCTGTGTCAGATAGTAATGCCCTGATACACTGTGGGGACACTGACCAGAAAGCTTCTGTGAGAAGAGGAAAAATGCTCATGCCTCTCTCTGTAGAAGCTCCATCAAGTGTTAGTAAAGTCCAGATAGAGTCATTTGAGTGAAGACTTTGAAGTAAGATACTAATTAATACTTGGAGTTTTCTGATTTGGCATATTTCGAGTCTGGAAGTCATTACTCTATATGAACAAGTTAAAAAATGAATAAAGTGAAAATGGGTGATTGCTTTAGTTCAACCAGAAACTGATCCCCTAGGGATTACTATTGGTTCCCCACATATGGAGTGAAAGGCCAATTTAGGACATTGGTTATTTTCCTGCTACTATGAGAAAATATCCTGACAAAAAGCAGCTTGAGAGAGAAAATGGTTATTTTGCCTTATGCCTTCTGAGGTGATGTAGTTTATCATGAGAGAGAATGCATAGTATTATCTCTGTGAGCAGGGCTAGTCATATTTCATCCACAAACAAAAAAGCAGCTGCAGAAAGAACAGGAACTACGGTAAAGCTATACAGTCTCTCAAAGCCCACCTTCAATGAAGGTTCAACCTTCTAAAGTTTTCATACCCTCACTAAATACAACCACTAAGTGGAGCCCACGTGTTTAAATGCATAAGCCTGTAGGACACATTCAGTTTTTAAACCACAAAATATAGAGGGTCACAAATTTTATGACAGAAACTCAAACTGTAATTGACAAATTACTGAAGGATCAGGTCTGAAATTTTAAGTTTCAAGAGACCCCAGATTGCTGAGGGCATCAGTTTTTTTTCCTCCAAAATGAATATCTGATTCATAAGTAAAGTGATATCAACACTTTCATAACCCAAGAAAGAGAACTAGGGAAAGAGTCACTAGAAAGTATTATCAGATCATCAAATCCTTATCAACAAAGCTTTACACAATAAGAAGAGTCTGCTGGGGTTTAACCCAGAGTCCAATTAGAGCAGGATGTGGCCATCTGCAGGTGTAGAGAGACAGAGATAAGAATTGTATTAGTCTTCCCAGAAGTTACTTAAGAACATGGGCTAAAATATGTAAAACATTGAAAAACATAACCCACTGACTAGAATTATGAATTATGTAAAATTATCTTCAAAAAATAAAGAAAACATGAAGGATTTCTTAGAAAAATAAAAGTTGTGGAAATTCTTTCTGAAAGAACTGCTTTGTAGGAAATGTCAATAGTTCTTCAGATGTAAAGGAAATGATAGGCATCAGAGCATCACTTCTCCCCAAAAGAGGAAAACGGCTTCAGAAGGATAAAAGAAGTAAATTATTTCTTCTTCTTCTTCTTCTTCTTCTTCTTCTTCTTCTTCTTCTTCTTCTTCTTCTTCTTCTTCTTCTTCTTCTTCTTCTTCTTCTTCTTCTTCTTCATTTATTTTTTTTTACAAAATGTATTAAACAGATGCTAAAGTGTTTAGAGATACCAATGGACTCACTGGATTTTGTATACATGAAATGGCGAGTCAGTTAAGAACCCTTAGTTTCTTTGCAGTACTCATACAAATAATATACTTAGAAATGACTAGAAAATATAACTGTCCTTTGATTTGGTAATGACATCATCAAATACATGAACCATGAAAGAAACAATTGATAAATTGGTTTACACTAGAATTAAAAACTACTTCTCCTTTAAAAGAATGAAAAGATAAGACACAGACAAGAGAATAGAAAGACAGAGTATAATATATAAAATAAAACTGAATAATATAAAAACAGATATCCAAATATAAGAACTGACAAAACATTTAAACAATGATTTTGACCATTTTTAATGGTCATTTTTAGTGGTAATTTTTCCATTGAAATTCTCATATACAGTTTTAATCATCTTATAGCATGCTTATTTATCATGTATTTCCTTATTGGATACAATTAAAAATAAAGAAAAATGAGCTTGATAGACAGCTCAGTGTTTCAGAGTGCTTATTGCTATTGTAGAAGACCAAGTTTGGTACCCACCACGAGGTACTTAGGGTGCCTCGTAACTAAATGTAACTCTAATTGCAAGGGGATCAAATGTTTGGTGTTTGTTCATCACCAAAGGAAGTCAGAACAGAAACTTGTACAGGGTAGGAACTTGGAGGCAGGAGCTGATGCAGAGGCCATGGAGGAATAATGCTTGCTGGATTGCTTTCTCTGACTTGCTCAGCTTACTTTCTTACAGAACCCAGGACTATCAATCCAGGAATGGAACCACCCACAATGGGCCCTCCCACTCTTGATCACTAATTGAGAAAATGCTCTTACAGTTGGATCTCATGGAGGCATTTCCTCAAGGGAGGCTTCTTTCTCTGTGATAACTCAAGCCTGTGTCAGTACAATCATTGACTTTGTGATACATACCTGAAATCATAGCAGTTGGGGAGCTGAGGCAGGAGGATATGGAGATTGAGGATAGCTTACACTCCTTATTGAAACACTAACACAAAGAGTAAAATTAAAAATGCTAAAATGAATAAGTACTTGACTTGTGCTGGTGTAAACTCACCAGTAAATGTTTAGTGATTTCGGAAAGTTTTGTGGTTTCTTATGAAAACAAACATATTCTTGCTTTACAGTCCAGGACTCACATTCTTTGACATTTATTTAAAACAACTGAAAACAAAACCTTCATACAAATGTTTGTAAAAGCTCCATTCATAAATTCTGAAACATGGAAACAAGCAAATTAGTAGGTAATATCCAAAGAGTACTACAAGCACCTTGTAACTGTCCCTTGAGTCTTATTTATATTCTCCCTCCAAATCATGTGTTTTCTCACAGGTCTTGCCGGATCAAAACATCTTATGAGTCTGCTTCAGCAAAACACCACACGTGTCTGCATCATATTACAACCAGAAACTTCCATTTCACAGTACTCTGTTGGGCCTTGGATGAGGTAACTCCATTTAACCTGCCACCTTCAGTCATGTAACACACAGGTAGAGGGCGTGATTAACAAGTCTCCACTGCCAGAGATTTAAATATTAATGAATTATCAAAAGGCCAGGGGCGTAGCTAATTAAGTTATTCCCTCCCTTTTCCCCTCCCTATAAAAGTCCTGCTCCCTTGGCTTTTGGTGGGGAAGCGCATACCATCTATACCCACTCAACATGCCATGAACAATAAAGCTTTGGAAAACCAGACTCCACGTGTCGCCTGGTCTCACCGCCAGATTCCCAGCTTTTGGAACCCTGGAACCTTGCCAATGCAGCCACTGGCCCACCCACCGACAGCTGCGTGAATGTGGGACCCTCTGCGGAGGTGTGGGAAGCTCACCGCTGCCAAGACCCCGCAGCCGGACTCCCTCCCGCCCACGAGATTGTTTTCCCCACAGTACTCTATAATTCAGTGGTTTTTAAAAACAGAGTGTTAGAGAGTGGGTTCAATGGGTAAAAGCATCTGCATCCAAGGCTGATGACTTGAGCTCAATTCCTGGAACCCATACAATGTAAGAATGGGACTAACTTTTCATAAGTATTCTCATGACCTCCATATAAACTGTGACCCCACACCCACACAAATAAATAAATAGATGTTAGATAGATATATCAGTAGATAAATAGAAGGATAGATAGATAGATAGATAGATAGATAGATAGATAGATAGATAGAATTAAAAATAAAGAAAAATGAGCTTGATAGACAGCTCAGTGTTTCAGAGTGCTTATTGCTATTGTAGAAGACCAAGTTTGGTACCCACCACCTACTTAGGGTGCCTCGTAACTAAATGTAACTCTAATTGCAAGGGGATCAAATGCCTTTGGCCTCCATGGGACACTTGCACTCATATGTACACACCCATAAGTATGCACATACAGACATTAAAAATAGGTAAATCTCAAAAATAAAAAAGATTAAAGAGACTTTAAGGCACAAAAGAAATTTAGAAATTTCAAATATATCTCACTAAATGAAAGAGAACAATATGAGAAGGCTGCTTATTGTATGATTCAGGCATATAACCTCCTGTAAAAGACAAGTGTATAGGTATGATAAAAATCATGGTTGCTGAAAGTTAGCAAAACAGAAGGGATAAATAAAAGTAATACAAGAGTGCAGTCATGTGTTTGGGAAACCCCTCAGATTGAGACCACCAAAATTAGACCCTAGTTGGAACTAACTGGGTATTTTAGAAAACATACAATGTCAGGAAAGTTCTTACTCATGCCATTGATAGTGCATAATGTGTCTATACAGGTGATATCTATCCATCACAATTCTATAAAAATTGCCACCAAATCATTCTGTGAACTTACAACTGCTTTAAGAACAAAGCCCATTAAAAAACAAAAAAACAGCATGGCTTGGAATCGGATATATTGGAAAATTACCACAGACCAATAACAAAGTTATGCAATGTCCTTGAATCTTGTAATAAGTTGCTTGTGGTTCATTGTGTATTTAATTATTTTACTTTAGTCGCTTTAAAAAGATTGTATGAGTCATTGATAATTTCATGTCATTAATACATTTAGGTCATATTTACCAACCCGCTTTCTCTGCTTTGTCACAGGTTTATGTTATCCTCCCTAAATACCCAACTTCTTGCCCTTTTTAATTTTTTAAATAACCTATGCAATTCAATTTCTACTACACCTGTACTCCATTGGAACTTAGTCAACCTATTAGGATGTACACCTTTAAGGAAAACTGACCCATCCTCTCTGTGGGATTTGAATAAGAATGACTCCATATGGCTGAAGAGATGGCTCAGCAGTTGGGAGCACTGACTGCTTTTCCAGAGGACACAAATTTGACTCCTAGCACCCACATAGCAGCTCACAACTATCTGTAACTCTTAAACCCTCACACAAGGATGCAGGCAAAGCATGAGTGCACATAAAAGAAAAATAAATAGTAATTTAAAAAAGAGTGGTCCTATATATAGGCTCTTTTATTTGAATGCTTAATAATCAGGGAGTGAAACTGCCTAAAAGGATCAGAAAGACTAGGAAATATGACTTTGTTGAAGTAAATGTGGTCTTGTTGGAGCTCTGAGGTTTCAAAAATCCCAGAACTCCCTCCCCTTTCCTTGCTGATCACAATGTAGCTCTCAGTTGCTTCCCTAGCAGCTTGTCTGCCTGCTGTCATGCTCACTGCCATGATGATAATGAACTAAGCCTCTAAAACTGTAAGGGAGCCCCTAATTAATTCTTTTTTAAATTTATTTGGTTTATTATTTTTCCCAATCTGCTTTTATACCATTTTAATTACATGCAAGTATTAAGGTCATCTCTAGGTTGAGGAACTAGCAATAAAATACATGCCAATAGTCAAGGAACAAGCAAGACAATAAACATAAATAGTCAAAGAACAAGCAAGACTATAAACAAAGTCCCATGATCACTCTTGTGATCATTGATTCTAAGGGCTTATCAAGATGACCAAAATATCTGAGCCTTCTTCCCTGTCCTAGCCCAAAGTCTTTTTCATGCTTGAAGCCTACTTCTTTGTTCTAGCCTAAGATTTAAATTCTTGCCTGAAATTACTTCTTTGTTCTAGCCTAATGTCAGACTCCTGCCTGAAGCCCATTTCCTTGTCCTTGGCCAATGTCATATTCCTGTCAAGCAGCCCATTTCTTGTCCTTGGCCCATGTTAGATTCTTGGCAAGCAACCCCAAAGGCTCTCCTCCTCTCCTCCTTTTTTTATTTCATTTACAAGACCGAGCCTTTTTTAGGTCTTTCTGACAAGAATGCCTTCCTTACTCATCATAGAATATGCATTATCAAAGGCAATGCACTTCTGTCCTAGGTTGGTAAGGCTCTGGGCAGAATCTTACCTGTCCTTGGCTTACCAACCTATTAATTTAATAACTCTGTCTAGGGGTCCATTTTCAGTTTCAAGCCATGTACTTTGGCTGCCAACGTGTTGATGTTAAAGACAAGCTTTAATATGATGATGGGCAGGAATAAAAGTATTCCCAGGACACAAAGGGCTAGCATGATCAAGCTATATATGCCATTGCTAAAGCTTGACCAAAATGGAAGAAAAATGACCTCAGACAATGGATAATTTTATCAGTAGTATATGTAGCATCAAAGTTCAGCAGAGCAGCATTCTTTAAATTCATAATCTACAGAAGGAATGTTATAAATTTGTAATATGTTTTGAAACTGTTAGTTTGGTAGAATATTAGAACTAGATTTAATGCTAGGGCAAGTGAACTTTTTAACCACATGTTTTTGACCATATTTATAGTACCAGTTATGCATATTTTATTCCAGAGCATACTTTAAATGCAATCATAAAATCATACATTCATAAAATTTGTGCCACTATTCTTCCATGAACATATCCTGAAACACCATTCATTATTGTAGCTCACAGAATTCAATACTGGATAAGCCTTTGAAGATATCTTCCCCCAGCAGCCTGTATAAAAACTTCCCATACTATGAAATCGTGCCAACAAAAAGAAAGCTTTCTTATCACTAACAACTTGATTTCTCCATGACCTATGACCAATACCTACTATTTTCAACAGTAGGGTCTTATCATCAGGTTTTTGTGTATAACTGAGAATCATTGTGATAGCCAGGATTATTTTGGGGATCTCTGGGACAACTGCAATCAACACAAGACTTTTTTGCTTTGCAACCTATGACTTTTGTGACTAACAGACTACCCTGTGTAGGATAACTCCAAACGTATGTGTGTGTTTGTATGCTCATGAATCTTAGGAAATAGTAGGCTTCTGTGTGGCTTTTTCTGTACCCCTGCTATGAGTTATCCCTCCCTCAACCTGCTTTTCTGCCCTATCCTTCCATTCCTCTCTTTATTTTAAAACCCCCACACCATTATTCTCCTTCTTCTTTAAGAATTTAAAGCAAGGTAGTGTATGTTAGCTTATATGATATCCTGATAAAGTACTCTTATATGATACACTGATAAGTTATTCTTTTTGAGCTGTGAAAATCAGATTCAGTGGTTGAGAGTAGAGAAAGTTTAAACAGAAGACTGTTTTTAATCTTGTGAGTTAAATCTGTGGATTCATAAAGAATGAATAACCAAGAAAGTGAGTGAATGAAGAATCATGAAGAGTTGAACACCAGAATGCAATGAAGGGTTGCAGGGTAAAGGAGAGGAAGTCAGCAAGGGTTCAAAAGTTCAAGCTGGCTGGTTCATTTCAAGGTCCTGGTGCAAGTAACACAAATATATAAAGTTAGAAATAAAACCATCACCTTTTAATGAAAAATATTAATCACCTGTCTTGAAAATAAAGCTTTATAAAGATGTGGAAACCAGTTATTTGTCTATAATTTTATGGTTTAACAATGAATTAACAATGATTCTGCGTTTAATAACTATTGTATTATTATTGTCTTTTAAGAGTTATTTTGTAATAACAATTGTTTCTTAGGGGATTATAACCTAAAATTTAATTGTACTTAATTCATATACAATATAATGTATTTACATCAAAATAGTAACTTTATGAAAACAATATTTATTATGAAGCTAATAAAATATTTACTTGAAGCTAATAAAAGGCTAGCCTTCCCCAATAATCAAACTTTTGTTTATTATTACATTAAAAAGTAAAAGTTACAAGGAATATAATAATTATAAATAAATTTCTAGTATCCAGTGTCCAACTTAGTTGCCATTGTTAATGTTACTATCATACCTCATTGTGTTTCCTCACAAAGAAACTATTAATTATTAGGATTACTAAAAGTTCTTTAGCTTAAAATGAGCAGATAGTGGAAATGCAACATTAATTTTTTATTTGTTAAATATTGTGCTTTTATTTATTACTATAATTGAACTCAATGTAGCATCAGGACTTGATTGAAAACATATACATGGAATGCATATATATTAAAAAACTAAAGAAATATGCCTTTTAATGACTTAAATAAGGAACTTTATTCATTTGGTGCACTACTCAGAGTTTTCTAAATATATAAAGATATTTAGAATGATAAGGAAAATACTAACATTATCTATTAACTAATTAGCTAATAATATCTTTTTGAAAAAATAAAAACTGGAAAAACTGTGTGTGCACGTGTGTGTGTGTGTGTGTGTGTGTGTATGTGTGTATGTGTGTGAATATGTCTGGATCTATAGATTAGATTACAAACAGAATAAGAAAGTAGATGCTACGCACTAATGAGAGATGATATTTCAATATTATAACCATTCATTGTGGTCATACAAACTAGAAGGACTTCACAAGGACAATATGATAACAATGAAACACTGATAAAAATTGGAACATTTGTAGAAGGATGGCTTGAACGAAGAAGAGAAGTGATAGGTCAAGGTCCAGAAGTCTCAGTTTGTAAATGTCACACGATTTGAGATACAGGACCAAATACAGCTCTTTCTACTAAGTTAGTCTTCTCTTGTTGTCCATGATGTACCAATCTCATAATGGGGGAGTTTATTATTTGATGAGCAACAGTTTTGTGCTGTAATGTGGTCACCCTGTCTGGACTTGTAAGAGTTCACAAACATTTCACACACATAGAGATATTACAAAAGGGATTTGAATTTCTGCGGGATGTGGTGTCACTTAACTCCTCAAGTCACATTTGGAATGCTGAGACATGAGGATCACCCTGAGTTTGAGATGAGTTCCAGGCTACCATGGGCTATAAACAGAAGAAAAATATTCTTTAAAAATTAGATAGATTAGATTACAAAAGAAAAAGAATGTGTCTTAAAATAAGAACAATTAGATAATTATCTTAATGCTAAGTCTAATGATAACAATTAAACATATCTTTAGCACCAACAAGAATTTTTTTTTGTCACTTAAGTGTGAAATGTCCCTCATGATTCTTCTGTTTGAACACCAAACTGGTGGCATTTTTGAGGAAGGCTCAAAATTGAGATAACATTGAGATAACAGAGTCTCAATGGAGGAATTGAGTGGCTGAAAATGGGCTTTGAATCTTTATTTTAAAAATTTGTTTATTTATTTATTTTCAGCGTAATACCAGATACACTGAATTTAATAGAAGAGAAAGTGGGAAAGAGCCTCGAACTCATTGGCACAGGGGGGAAATTTTCTAAACAGAACTCCAGTGGCACATGTTCTAAGATCAAGAATTGATAAATGGGACCTCATGAAACTGGAAACCTTCTGTGAGTCAAAAGAAATAGTCAATAAGACAAGTCGGCAACTGTCAGATTGGGAAAAAAATCTTCACTAACCCCACATCTGATAGAAGGCTAGTATCCAAAATATATAAAGAACTCAAGAAGCTAACCACCAAAAACCCAAACAATCTAATAAAAATGGGGTATAGAACTAAACCAAGAATTCATAACAGAGGAATCTTGAATGGCTGAGAAACACCTAACAAAATGTTCAAAGTCCTTAGTGATCAGAGAAATGCAAATCAAAATGACCCTGAGATTTCTAACCAAGGCCTGTTTATTTTCTGTTTTCTAAAAACTGATGCAGTGAGACCAGCAAGACTCCTGCTCCTGCTGCTCTGTCTTTCCTGTCTGTTGTCATGTCATCCCTATTATTAAGGATTGTATCTGTCTGCATTTGTAAGCCAAAGTATGTCCTTTCTTCCTTAAGTTGCTTTTGTCAAAGTATTTAACACAACAACAAGAAAAAAAAATAAAAAAATGTACACTCCAAGAAAGAACTTGGGTCCCAAGCACCAATACAAACAGGATCATATCTTTTCTATTTTTAGTTCTTTACTCATTTAACATTCTATTGATTGTTAGAAACACTGTTGCTAAATAAGAATAGTTATATTCTTGTGTATATATACATGTTAGAAAAAAATCAAAATATAAAATTTCTAAAGCACACGATATGCTGCTATTAAATTTTGTTATGCTCATATAACTCTTTAAGGAGGTTGAACCAATATAGTATATTCTTTCCATATACTTAATATAGTAAATTTAATGCATTTAATATTTAATAAATATTCTTATTTTGTGTAACCTTCAAGGTAAAGATAAAGCAAATTTTTGTTTTTAATTGTTTATCAATTATAAGAAATTTTAAATTGATAAAACTTCTTTTCATAATCTGTTTACATTTCTGTTAGGTGATTTAATAATTTTAATGGACAAAATACTTTATATTGTTAAAAATATATTAGTTTAAAAATTGGCATTTTTGCTTTCTCATATTTTTCATTTTTTTCTGACTTTAGTAACTGTCACATCACAAACATTAATGGTATTTTCTTCCAACATTTTTGACAGGTGTAACCCATGACAAAAACTTAAGAACTCTGTGATTGTAAATACTTATTTTCTTTTTCTTTGAGGTCACCTTTTTCATCTTTTTTTTGATGTTGCTAACAGACAAGTGTGGTAACAAGACTAATTTAGTACATATCTTTATTTACAACAGATGACTCCTAGTCACTGTAAAAATAAGAGCAATGGGGAATGAGGGGAAGAGAGGGAAGAATGAAAGTGTATAGTAGGAGAGAGAGGTGGAGATACTGAGGAAGAAGAAGGCAGGAGTAAGAAGGAACTAGCAAAGAGAACGTCTAAAGACTGGGGAGGAGGAAAAATTGGAATGGGCCAGTGGAGAATCACTGGCCGTCTCAGTGACATGTTTTTTCTAGCAGTTGCAGATTCTATCTACAATTTTATGTTTTAAATGTGTCACACTTTTCTCCATCCCAGGGATCCAGGACACACATTCTTCTTTAAGATTGAGAATAGTATTTATTCTTTCCTTTTTGTAAGTATACAGGGTTCTTTTTTCTTTGTTTGTATCCTTAATCTACTCCATTTATTTAGTAATATATGAAAATATTACTTAATAATATATTCACCCAGTGAAAAATCTTAATTTAAAATATTAATCAGAAAACCCAAGTAAATTTGTGAGTGACTAACTATAGATGTGTGAGCCCAAGGGAAAAGAATTTCCAGAGAAGACAATGAAGGTAAACAACTAAGTGGCTCACAACATCATGTGGTCAGATATTGAAGGTATCAAAAGAATGAGAGAAAGAAAGAAAGAAAGAAAGAAAGAAAGAAAGAAAGGAAGGAAGAAAGAAAGAAAGAAAGAAAGAAAGAAAGAAAGAAAGAAAGAAGGAAAGGAAGGAAGGAAGGAAGGAAGGAAGGAAGGAAGGAAGAAAGAAAGAAAAGAAAGAAAGGAAGAAACAAGAGAAAGAAAAGTAAAGGAGAAAGCACTAAAATCTGGTATTCAGTATCACAAAGATAAGCAAAAAGGATCAGGGCAAGAAAAAGAGATTGAATTGGTGTCTGTTTATAGAGATGGTACTTTGAAGATGCTTAGATGAGTGCATTAAATTCTCTTTACTGCATTTATTTGTTTTACATAAAACTAGGAAATTCAGTCAATAGAGCTGTCCAGTCAGTCAGCTGTTTTTATTTGAACATAGCACAGTATATATCATCATCTTTCTAAAGTAAAAAAGAAAAAAATAGTAGTATGGGATAAGAAACTAATAAAGGAGAAATTTAGAGCATTTTTGCTTTAAGATTTCTTGCTTAACCCCCCTGTTTACAAACCTAATTTTAAAATACATCTGTAGAAGAATTTTATATGGTCTCTTGTTTTCTTTAAAACATCTCTTTAATTGACTAGCAGCCCCCAAATCCTAACACCAACTACTTGATTGAAGATTATTCCTATCAACTCTCTTAATATGAAATATTATTAGCATCTTACCTTAATATTTTTAAAGGAAAGACATTAATACCTCAAAAAATCAAATATCATTGCAACAGCATCCACATTAGACTTGGTTAATAAAACATAAATAAACTAAAAAGAGGAAGCCCTAGTTTGAATACTTAGAAGAATGTAGTTTAGTCTGGCTTAATATATACATTTTTTGTAATGCTCCACAGAAGATGATGATTTGCTAGTATCTTTGTTGAATAGCAGCTGAGTCATGATTACTTTATTATAATTTTCCATGTGAGATATATGCTTAGGAATGTAATTTCAGGACAATTAGGCATTATAATGATATTAAAATCTATGGCTTATGAAAAACATATAGGCTTCCACATTCCTATATTGTGCAGGCATAAGAAGGAAGATTGTACACAGAAGTTCATATCAGACCTTTACAAGCCATTCAAATTTAATGAAAAACCAATTCTATTTGTTCTTCTAAAATGAATATTGACTTTATATTCATGGAAGTTAAATTACCATCAGACTTAGTTCTAAAGAAAAACATCTGCCATCAAGTAAAAGTCATTCTCTTTTATTATTGAACTTGGGCACTAGATCAAAACTTTTTTCATTACTCAAATCATAAAAGTTGAACCATTTATTTTATTTTTGAGATTATAATAAAACAGGAAAATTTCTCCTTTCTGTTTTTTTGTCCAAACACTCACATATACTCCTTCCCATTTTCCTTCAAATTCATTACTTCTTTTTCATTTACTGTTATTGCATGCATATATGAATTCACATATGTTCCTAAATATATCTGCATAGTCCATATACTTTTACTTGTATTGTTTTCAGCGCTGATTGTTTGATACTGGATATCCAGGTCTTCCCTGCAGAAGCCCATCTCTTCCACTTCAAGCTTTCCTAGAGTTGTTTGTGTAGGGTTCGGGCCTTGATGATTTTCTCCCGTAAGCATTGGTATTTCTATTAGTGTCATTCTTGGTTGGCTCACATTTGGGTAGTGATATTGGCAAGGCTTTATGTGTATAGCTTCTGATATCACCAGGAGAACCAATACCTGTGTGAGTGAGTAAGCAAACTTACTGATCTCTGGTCCTTGCAAAAATTTCTGCCCCATTTTTTTTTTTACAAAGTTCTCAAACCTTACATGTAGGAATGTTTTTTAGATGTATCCACTGGTATTAGACTCCACATTTTTTCGTTATGTTTTTCTGTAGTGATCTCTGTCTGTTACCAAGAGGCCACTGAATCCACAGGTAGAATTTGAAATTTTAAAATCACTTGATTGGGGTGATAGCAAGGAAGTTGTTTATGAAAAGGAGCCATGTTCTAGGAGAAGGAGACAGAATGAACATTAAACTTTCTGCAAATACATGACAATGGAACTTTTGGTGGAGTCTGTTCTTTCCCACAGTAAATATTATTTCTCCATTTAAAGACAGGAAAAAGAAGGCTATGTCTCCCACACAATACAGAGGACCTAAAGAGGAAGTAGCATGATGCTTTTATTTTCTTTTTAAGGAAGTATGAATGAGCCTTGGTTTGCCTAGGACTCACCAGGCTAGTTTAAACTCACAGTGATTTTCTTGCTTCCATCTTTCCCTTTTTTTAAAAAAAGATTATATATATATATATATATATATATATATATATATATAGAGAGAGAGAGAGAGAGAGAGAGAGAGAATACAGTAGCTGTCTTCAGACAAACAAGAAGAGGGTCTGGATCCAATTACAGATGGTTTTGAACTACCATGTGGTTCATGGGAATTGAACTTAGGACCTCTGGAAGAGCAGTCAGTGCTCTTAACTGCTGAGCCATCTCCAAATTGAAAATGAGCTCCCAGAGAGAGTTACTAATTTAACAGAAAAATTATAATCTTACCAAGGACGGGTAAGATTCTGCATAGAGCCTTACCAACCTAAGACAGAAGTGCATTGCTTTTGATAATGTATATTCCATGATGGGTAAGGAAGGCATTCTTGTCAGAAAGACCTAAGACAGGTTCAGTCTTGTTTATGAAATAAAAGAGGGGGAGATGTGAAGAGCTTTTGGGGCTGCTTGGCAGGAATCTGACATTGGCCAAGGACAAGGAAATGAGCTTCAGGCAAGAATCTGACATTAGGCTAGAACAAAGAAGTAGGCTTCAAGCAGAAATCTAAGTCTTAGGCTAGAACAAAGAAGTAATTTCAGGCAGAAATCTAAGTCTTAGGCTAGAACAAAGAAGTAGTTTTTAGGCATGAAAAAGACTTTGGGCTAGGACAGGGAAGTTGGCTCAGATATTTTGGTCATCCTGATAAGCCCTTAGAAACAGTTATCACAAAAGTGATCATGGGACTTTGTTTATTGCCTTGTTTGTTCTTTGACTATTTGTGTTTATTGTCTTGCTTGTTCCTTGCTATTGGCATCTATTTTATTACTAGTTCCTCAACCTAGAGCTGACCTTAATACTTACATGTAATTAAAATGGTACAAAAGCAGATTGGAAAAAAAAAGAAGAAGTATGATGAACTCTCTATGCTTGAAATATGGAAACTGAAAGCTAGAGTAACTCACAATTGCTGCTACATGTAATATATTGTAACAGGAGGAAACAATAATTTTTTCTTACTTTGGATTCATCTTTCAGTGGCACCACAGTGTTGATACTGCCAAGATATTTCTAACTAGAGAATTTACTGTGTATTTTTCTCAGTCGATGTCTATAATACAAAGGAAGAGAAATATTGTTCTCCATTTGCTTTTATCAGGACAGTTAGAGTTTTGACTTTCTAAGTTCTGCACAGAATGGGAGAAGCCTGATAATTTACTCGTGTGTGTGTGTGTGTGTGTGTGTGTGTGTGTGTGTGTAATATGGGTATTATTTATGAAACAACATCTCACAAACAAATATGGCTGAAAGTTTATTAGAGTCATTCTGAACAAAGAATTATAACATAGACAGTAACTGGAATTTTAAACTTTTTCATTTTCATGATTTTAAAATATAAGGGGTGAAAATAATTTCAACAATGGATTTTAGTTATTTCTTACATAATAAGAAATGAATGAGAAATAAATAAGAAATGAATATTACAAATGTTATATTCCAACATGAAAAACAATAGAGAATCATTAAGTGCCTGTTTTTATTGTAAGAATTTGGTATCCAACATGTATCTTAGAGTTTCCTGATGCAGACTGGTCACCGTGCATGTGTTCAGTGGTTCCATAAATTAGACATGTCTAAATGGTACAAAGGGCAAGATGAGGCAGTAAGAAGAGAACAAATATGGTCTGACCTCTGTAAAGGATGAGACTCTAGACCTGAGAGAAGTATGGACAGAATTAAACTGAGGAAAATACATCAGCACACTGGTACATTCTTACCTTGCTTCATCTACATTTGCCCTGTGGTATGGAAAATATCAGTGATGTGTGCTTGTAAGAGGCCAGGGGAAGCCAAGCTTTAGATATAGTGTCTGTGAGCAGTGATGCATGAATTATTTAATGGCATATGGTTTAGAGATTCGAAAAGTATCTTCGTGACTGTTTTTTAGAGGAAATTTATATGTTCAGAATTTATGAGTCCATATTGACCAGTTCCAAACATTGAGACTGTCCCCTTGTTTTCCTGATATAAAGTTGGCCTATGTGTTTTCCTTGTTTTTTTTTTTAAAGTATATTTTTCAAAAATATTTGGAGAAATCTTTTTCACTCTTTAAAGTAAAATTAATTCTTGAGAACTTCCTTTTTGAATACTTAAAAAATACTAAGACACAGGATTTGGACGCCCCCAAAGGCTTGTACATCCTGTCATCTTGATCAATGAAGGGCTCTAAACCAAGATAATTTCACTTAAAATGGTATCTTTATATTTAACTGCTTTTAATTAGGCAACACCTGTTTCATAAGTGGTTATTTCCAACACAGTTTTTAATGAAAACACCTAAGTACAGGGGCGCATATTTATCAATGCCATTCACAGCACACTCTGATGCAACCTGACTTTTCTTTATCCTGTCTGAATTTATTTACCCTAAGATAATTATTGGAAAACATTGCTGTGGACCCAGACTGCTCTTCAAAAACTGGTGACAATTTTCTTCTACACCCAAATAATGTGCTTGCTTGAGAATAAATATAAATGTCATGTAATGAGATTTTATATATATATATATATATATATATATATATATATATATATATATATATCTACACACATACACATATCTATATGATGCAAAATGCTTTACTATGTTTACATAGTATATAATGTACAACTGTAAGTCTAGTTAAGTTTGGTTGAGGATATATGATACAATAGTAAGCAGTCTTAGTTTTATATGTTAACTGAATTTTGATAGTCATTACTATCAGCTCTTTATGACTAAAGAATTCAGGGCTAGATTTCAAGTGAGCTGGTGCTGAATAGCAATGTCTGTCATGGATTCAGGAGGTAGACTGGCATGAGTCATATATTTATTCAATTATTTCATATGATTTTTAGCAAGCTTGAGTTTGTATTCCCTCAGAAATCATCACGAGAGAGTCAGATACTCCCTAAGCTTGTTCCTGGCTTGTGTATCCATTTAGATCCAAGTCACTGCTCAAAGATGCTTGTAAAATCAGACAATTAAGTGGCAATGTGGTATTAATAACTGAGCCTGGCTTTTAGAATTACTTTGATATACAACTTTGGACATGTTAATTTCATAGTATATCTAAAATAAGGATAAGAATGATTCCTGTCTCACAGCAGAGTTGTGTGGCTGTCTTTAACAAGTGAAGCATGTAACATGTTGTTCATAATTTTATATGCTTCAGACCTGTTGGGAAATGTTAGGACAAGGAACATGACAAACGTTCCTTGTATATATCTAGCATAGCCCAGTAAATATTAAAGTGAATTACAGATCTTTATATTGGAATTTTAAGTTTTGCCTTTGTAGTCTTGGAAGCAAAAGATAACTTTCTTTTTTTTGACTTAATTTTTTATTGGATATTTTATTTATTTACATTTCAGATGTCATCTCCTTTCCCCTCCCTAGAAATCCCCTATCCTACCCCCACTCCTCCTTTCTGCTTTTATACCATTTTAATTACATGCAAGTATTAAGGTCAGTTCTAGGTAGAGGGACTAGCAATACAATAGATGCAAATATTCAGGGAACAAGCAAGACAATAAACACAAATAGTCAAAGAACAAGCAAGGCAAGACACAAAATTCTGTGACTACTGTCATGATCACTGTTTCTAAGGGCTTATCAGGATAACCAAAATATCTGAACCAACTTCCCTGTCCTAGCACAAAGTCATTTTCATGTCTGAAGCCTACTTCCTTGTTCTAACTTAAAATTTAGATTCCTATCTGAAATTACTTCTTAGCTCTAGCCTAAGATTTAGATTCCTGCCTAAAGCCTACTTCTTTGTTCTCGCCTAATGTCAGATTCCTGTCTGAAGCCTATGTCCTTGTCCTTGGTCAATATCATATTCCTGCCAAGCAGCCCATTTCATTGTCCTTGTACCATGTCAGATTCTTGCCAAGCAACCCCAAAGGCTCTCTGCCTCTCCCCCATCCTCCTTGTTTTTCATTTAGAGGACTTTCTTAGGTCTTTCTGACAAGAATGCTTTCCTTACCCATCACAGAAAATATATTATCAAAAGTAATACACTTCTGTCTTAGGTTGATAAGGCTTTGTGCAGAATCTTACCTGTCTTTGGCTTGCTAACCTGTTAAATTAATACCTCTGTCTAGGGGTCCGTTTTCAGTTTCAAGCCATGTACTTTGGCTGCCAACATATTGATTTTGTTAAAGACAAGCTTTAACATGATGGGCAGGAATAAAAGTATTATAAAAGGACAAAAAGGGCTATCAAAATCAAGCTATGTATGCCATTCTTGAAGCTTGATCAAAAATAACTTTATTTTCTCTTCAGGTGAATCAAAATTTAATTTTCTTGACAAGTAGTATAAGACCTTGGTGGTATCTTAAGCTGTTTTTAAACACTTTTCTTCTCTTGTTCCTAGATATAAAGACAAGAAAAAAAGGCTTAGCCATGGTTGCTTCTAGTAGGGATTCATTGGTAGTCATTGTGCAGTTGTTGTAAAATACAGCTTAGTATTTTATGGCAGCTTAATCCATTTTGCCTTTCATCTGTGCATCTGTGAAAAAAATTGTGACAACAGGGAAAACATTCTAAATCAAACATATGGAGTGCTGGAGACTGCAGCCAAATCCTGTTCTTACCAAACTGTTCTGGAGAAACAGTGAAATATCAAGCCTGGTTTTGAATAGTAGAAGGTTATAATATACTCAAGCAGTGACTGCCACAGTTGAAAAGTATTTTTAAAAATACTCTTCAGAATGAAAACAGTGACCATATAAATCTACTTTAAACCTTGTATTAATGTTAAGAATATCCCTCTTGTAATCCTTTCCTTATATAAACACTCTAGATAAAAAAACAACTTCTATCTCAATCTGTATCTCTGTTTCTATACCTTTACCTGCAACTATATGTAAAGAAGATTTGAACAGAAATGATGCTAATTGCATTACAAATGAAAGGATTATTATATTAAAATTTTTAAATAAATTTTAAAAATTATGACAAATTTTATCACAATGTTTGTGTTTGTTTTGTACTTCAGTCTGTGCTTTGCTCCATGATCAAAGAGATAAAGAATGGAGCTCATGGAGCACTGTTAACACAAACACTGGATTATTTTGTACTGGTGACCATGCTATCCATATCTATGTAAGAGGCAATCACATAGACAGTGATGGACAAGGAGCACATGTGAATAGCAAGTGTGGCCATAGCAACTAGTCTAGAAAGATATAGCATCAAACTATGGTGTCTTTGTATTGTTCCATTTTTCTACTAGGTATAACATGTAATCTTTCCTCTAGGATAATGTACCTCAAATATTAGCTACATTGTAAAAATGGAAAAGTTACTGGGGTATAAATATTTAAACATGGAAGGTATGGAACAGGAAGATGAGGATGAAGTAAGGTTTGATCAAAATGAAAGACTTTTGAAGAGGATATACATGGACATATGATCTAGCAACCAAATCAAACTGGATAGTATACCAAAGATGGCATGGATAGGGAGAGTATTCTGGGTTAAAAATGTTTTACCTAGAAAGGTGATAAAGTAATAGGGATGAGTGAAAATACACATGATCAATGAAGCATTGTGAAAGCTAATAAAATCATAATATACATTAAAAATACATTAAAATTGTAATATACATTTGGACAGAAACACCAGAAATGGATGGAAAGTGATACTCCTAGAAGACATGAGTTATAACTACAAATCTCAGTGCTGGGCATGGCATATACAACCTGTGAGTAATTATTCAAAGAACCACCAGAGGTACTCAGAAGAACACAGATTAGTGCTATTTTCTAGTTACCACCATACTAGGTAAGTCTTTATTACTGAAGAAATACTTGTTGCATTGCAGGGCATAAAGAAAGACATACCAGTTGATCCAGGAATCTTCCTCCTTGCTTGTGTATGAAGTGCGTGAAGGTGATATGCAGTATTCCCAGGGAGAAACTACATCCATTGGTCATACCAAGCACAAAATTCTGCATGCTATAAAACAAACCTGTCTGGTCCCAACCAGTTGTATAATGGTGGCATTACAGTTATCAAGGTAACCAACCACTTTTTATATGAAGCCTGCTTTCTGGTCCTTGTCAAAAGTTCAAGACTGGAGAGATAACAGGCCTGAAGAAGAAATTTGCTGTTGTATTAAATGGTCATGCACTCAAACTGCCTTCTAAATATTTATGTTTATGGGCGTAAATTTGTGTTCCTCTCGTCTATGGTCAGAGAATCTTCTCTTTGCAGTGGAGAGCCTTTCATTCATATCTGGAAAAGGTGCCAAGTATACATGAGTAAGTACTCATCTCTGGATCAATCATCATATATTAATCTTCTTCTGTTCAAGGCTCAGGTAATATCTAGGTAGGGTGGCTGAAAAGAATGCAGCATATGGTAGACAAAGGGAGAAGCTGTGAAATGAAGACTTCTATACATTATATGCTTCTTGCAGACAACAATTTGCAGCACCTGGTTACCTGCACAAGATGGAGCTAGTCAAAATTTCAGCATGAATCTGGGAGGGTCCCTGAGGCTCCACCCTAGAAATGGAAGCTTTTGACAATTGATAGTTCCTAAGGATAGGGAAGTCATTCTTTGGAGATTGTTCTCTGGCAGGTTCCTCTAACCCAGTGGATGGTTCTGTTTACCTGTGCATATATGCAGTAGGAATTGGACTAAGGAAGCTATTAACCCAGCAGTAAAGAAGGGCATGAAGTTGGGAGGGTGTCTAAGTTGAAAAGAGTTGGATGTAGGCAATGGTAGATGGGTATAATCAAAAAGCATTGTATAAATATTTGAAGGTTTTAAAGAATACGTATTATCAAGCAAAGCAAAATATGTGAGTTTCTAAAAATAAATTTGTTGTTGATAGTATTATTTGAAAACTACAACTACTTTATCAAATATGATTATAAATATGATTTAACAGATTTTAACTTTTTTTCTGAATTCCTTTCTCTTAATATGAAAGTCTGAGGTAGAGTCAGTAGAGATTGCAAGCTAAATTTATTTTTTCTTTAATAATTTATTTACTTTACATCCTGATCACAGCACTCCCAGTCCCACTCTTAAAAATCTCTTTCCCTCATTCCCCTCACCCCTTCTCCTCAGAGACGGGGAAGCTCCCCAGTGGATGCTCTGGCCCTGGGGTATCCAGTCACAACAGGACTAAACACATCCTCTTCCACTGAGGCCCAACCAGGTGGTCCACTTAGGGGAAGAGGATCCAGTGGCAGGCAATAGAGTTAGAGACAGCCCTGCTCCAATTGTTAGGGGATCCACATAAAGACCAAGGTACAAATATGCCCCAACTATGTAGGGTGCGCAGGTCCATCCCATGCATGCATGCTTTGTGGTTGGTGGTTCAGGCCCCATAGACTCATATAGCTGACTCTACAGGTCTTCCTGTTGTGTATTTGACCCCTTCCCCCTGGCCCACTGTTACATAAGACTTCTCAAGCTCCACTTGATGGTTGATGGTGAGTCTCTGAATCTGTTTCTGGATGATACATCTGTAGCTGGATGAAACCTCTCAGAAGGTAGCCATGCTAGGGTCCTGTCTACAAGAATAGCAAGTTATTAAGAGTGTCAAAGGTTGGGTGTCTAACATGGGAAGGGTCTCAAGTTGGGGCAGTCATTCACTGGCTATTCCTTCAATCTCTACTCTGCTTTTATCCCTGCACATTTTAGGTTGAAGATTTTATAAGTGGGTTGATGTCCCCCTCCCTCCACTGAAAGTCCTGCCTGGCTACTGGAGGTGGCAACTTCAGTTTTCATATCCCCTGTTGGTAGTAATCTCAACTAATTTCACCCCTATAGACTCCCTAGAGCATCCTGTGTCCAGCTAATCCCAGAGATGACCCCCCACTGATTTCTATTTGCACTCCTAGCCCTCTCATCTCCCACAGCTGCCCATACCTAATTCCTATCCTTGACCCCCTCCTCACCCCCTCTACCAACCAGTTCCTTCTCTCCATCCACCTTCCATGACTATTTTGTTTCCCCTTCTGAGTGAAATTCACTCATCTGCACTTGGGCCCTCCTTATTACTTAGCTTCTTTGGGGTTTGTGGATTGTAGAATGGTTTGCCTGCACTTTATGTCTTATGTCCATTTATAAGTGAGCACATACCATTCATGCCTTTCTGGTGGGGTTACCTCACTCAGGATAATATTTTCTAGTGCCATCCATTTGCCTACAAATTTCATGATGTCTTTATTTTCTTTACCCAGTGTTCAGTTGAAAGACATCTAGGTTGTTTTCATTTTCTGGCTATTATGAATAAAGCTGCTATAAACATAGTTGAGCAAGTATCCTGTGGTATAGGCACATTGTTTGGGTCTATGGGATAAATGCCCAGGAATGGTATAGCTGAGTCTTAGGAGTGAACTATTCCCAATTTTCTGAGAAACTGCCAAATTGATTTCCAAAGTGGTTGTACAAGTTTGCACTCCCACCAGCAATGGAGGAATGTTCCTCTTCACATCCTTTCCAGCATGTGCTGTTACTTGAGGGTTTTTCTTTTTTTTTTCTTTTTCTTCCTTCCTTTTCTCCTCTTTCTTCCTTCCTTTCTTTCTTTCTTTCTTTCTTTCTTTCTTTTTTAAGCTATTTTGATGGGCATAATATGGAGTCTCATAGTGGTTTTGATTTGCATTTCCCTGATAATTAAGGACATTGAACATTTAAGTGTTTCTTGGCCATTATAGATTCCTCTGTTGAGAATTCTCTGTTTAGCTCTGTACCCCATTTTTTCACAGTCACATACAACTTTTAATCCAAGCTTTCAGCACTGAGGAGGCAAAGGCAGGCAAATATCTGTGAGTTTGAGATTAGCCTGGTCTACTAGTGAGTTCCAAACTTGCAGGGCTATAAAGACCTTGTCTTAAAAACTGAAGTATGTGTCTGTGTTATGTGTGTGTGTGTGTGTGGGGAGGGGTTGTGTGGTGTTCTCTGGATGGATTTTAATGGCTCAGGCTGTTTATTCATGTCATTTTCTCTGCTTTCTGTTGTTCTGCAATAAACATGTAGTGCTTTGATTAAAGCATCTTTCATTTTGTAAAAGGTGTCTTGTAACTCTGGACCTTAATTAGATCCTGACTCCTAAGGTCCATTGCAACATTGTGTCTCTAAAACAATCCAGCTTATCCTAATAAAAAAATCGTTTTGATTAGCATTTCCCTGATAACTAAGATGATTAAACATTTATTTTTCTTTTTATCTTTTTGTTTGTTTGTTTTGTCTTCTTTGAAGACAATTTCTCTGTGTAACTCTGGCTGTCCTGGATCTCACTCTGTAGACTTGGATAGCCTTAGATTCAGAGGTCCACCTGGCTCTGCCTCCAAGCTACTGGGATTAAAGGTATGTGCCAGCACCACCCAGCTAAACATTCTTTTTTATTATCAAATTATAATTTTTACTTTTTAACACAGGGGTTATAAACACAAAAATGCAGGATGTGGGGAAGGGAGCATAGGTGTTCAGGGAGAGTACAGATATCTTTCATAACAGGGTATCAGCTGGGTAAAGGTTCAGGGGACAGGTCACTATGACTCTGCCTATGATTCACTTATCCTTATCTAAGTTAGTACTATCCACCAAGGCTGCCTATTTACAAGGTCTATGACTACTCAGGCTGGTAGATTTCCACAAAAGCTAGCTGTTTACAATAGCTTATAGCCATTGGTTTCAGTGTTTTTCCACAGAGACCCAAGACTTTGTGGTAGCAACATGTATGTGAGGCCTATTGCTGATTTTAGGCCTATGGCTGATTTTAGGCCTTCAGTATATAAGCAGGGCTGCCCCTGACATCTCATCCCTTCTCCAAATATAGAAGGGCCGTGGAGATTCTAATCTTGCCAAGGCAGGGATAAAGGCCTGACCTCCAGTAATTACAGGGGACCTTATAATGGCTCCGGTCCTACTTTCATTGACCACTGAGGCATGAGGGCCTTATCCATCCTGATGTCTTTTTTTCTGGAGAGGGGATACTTTTGACATCCACTCCTATGCAGTCAGGCTTGTCCCTCAGGGAACCCAGAAACATATTTTTAACTTTTATTTATATTCCCTTGCAGTGCTTAGCCTCACAGCCTAAGCAAGAATTCTGATCGCCAGTCAGAGGGGGTTCTGGGTGGCCCTTCTCTGCTTGGTCTAGGGGTGGAAGTCCCCTCTTTTAGGTTGGGTAGAGATGGGATTTGGGAACACCCTGGATAGAGTAACAACCTCATCTTGAATCTTGTGATCCTCCATAGCATACATATACATGATAATGTATCTGAATAGATTTTGCTATCAGATTATCTATCTGTTGTTTCACAAAATTAGTCAGCCTATTTAAAGTCCAGAGACCAAAGGAAATAAGCAAAAATAACCCAATTAATAGTCCCAAGATGGAAGGAAGTAGGGTTGACAATCATGGAGAGGTTGAAGACCAATTCTTGTACCAGCTCTCATCTTTCTTTTTTTCTCTCTGTCTTTTCTCAAGACCTTCTCTGGCCTTTTTCATGCTCTCTTTAATTATCCCTGTTTTGTCTATATAAAAGCAACATTCTTCTTTAAGGACTGTACACAGTCTAGAGCTGTACACAGTCTTTTCTTTTGTAAAAGAGAAAATCAAGTCCAATAAAGTCCTTTGCAATTTTTGGAGATTGCATCAGACAGCGAAATGAGGGATTTCTTCAGATTAGTGATGTCAATCTATAGCTGTTTGATGTCCTTGTCAAAGGCCCATTGGAGGTCTGAGTAGTATAAGTCTGGAGGCCAGCATCAGGATTAGAACTCCTAACAGCACACATCATGGGCGATTCATTTTTACCTGGAAAGGAAGAAAAAAAGAAGGGAATTCTCAGGGAGATTTCTCTTCCCTGGATGTCAATTGTTATTTATCTTATTTATAATTGGGCCTGGTTTTGTGGGGGTATCTATTTATTTCATTAATCTTTTTGGTGGTCATTTAGCTGTGCCTTCTGTGGTATCAAACAGGCATATCAATCCTTGGCCCCATATGAGAACTGGGTCCTGGCCATTCCATTTAAGGGTAAGAGGGTCCTTCCTCATAGCTGTGGCATACATTTTATTGGTCTCAGCGATGCCAGAGGCAGTCAGCAGCAGATTTGCCATGAGCTTTCTGTTTTAGAAAGTTAAAAGTGAAAGTTAACAGTGACTTAAATTCTTTTGTGAAGTGCTTAAAATAAGATCTTAGCCAATAAGCATCTCCTAGAAACTTTTGAAAATCTTTTGAAATAAGTAAACTATTTTTTTTTTTGTTGCCAGACCCATTATCTGTTTTTTTTTTTTTTTTCCATTATTGGATACTGTCTCTCTGCCCTCTGATCAGTCTGGCTAAGGGTTTATCTATCTTGTTGGTTTTCTCATAGAACCAGCTCCTGGTTTTATGAATCTTTGTATAGTTCTTTGTGTTTCTATTTGGTTGATTTCATCCCCGAGTTTATTTATTTCCTCCTGTCTCTTCCTCTTGGCTGTATTTGCTTCTTTTTGTTCTAGAGCTTTCAGGTGTGTTGTCAAGCTCCTAGTGTATGCTCTCTCCAGTTTCTTTTCGTAAGCACTTAGAGCTATGAGTTTTCCTCTTAGCACTGCTTTCATTGTATTCCATAGGTTTTGGTATGATGTGTCTTCATTTTCATTAAATTCTAAAAAGTCTTTAATTTCTTTCCTTATTTCTTAGAGTACTTCATTGAGTAGAGTATTGTTCAATTTCCATGTGAGTGTGGGCTTTCCCTTGTCTTTGTGGTTATTGAAAACCCTCCTTAGACCATGTTGATCTGATAGGATGCAGGGGATTATTTCAATCTTTTTGTATCTGTTGAGGCCTGTTTTGTGACCAATTATATGTTCTATTTTGGAGAAGGTACCATGAGGTGCTGAGAAAAATGTGTATTTTGTTTTAGGGTGAAATGTTCTATAAATATCTGTTAAGTTTATTTGGCTCATAACTTCTGTTAGTTTCACTGTATCTCTGTTTAGTTTCTGTTTCCTTGGTCTGTCCATTGCTGAGAGTCGGGTGTTGAAGTCTCCCACTATTATTGTGTGAGGTGCAATGTGTGCTTTGAGCTTTAGTAAGGTTTCTTTTATGACAGTGGGTGTTCTTGTATTTGGCGCATAGATGTTCAGAATTGAGAGTTCATGTTGGTTGACTTTTCCTTTGATGTATATGAAATGTCCTTCCTTATCCTTTTTGATAGCTTTAAGTTGAAAGTTGATTTTATTCGATATTAGAATGGCTACTCCAGCTTGTTTCTTAGGACCATTTGATTGAAAAATTGTTTCCCAGCCTTTTACTCTAAGGTAGTGTCTGTCTTTGTCACTGAGGTGGGTTTCCTGTATGCAGCAAAATGCTGGGTCCTGTTTGTGTATCCAGTCCATTAGCCTATGTCTTTTTATTGGGGAATTGAGTCCATTGATGTTAAGAGATATTAAAAAGAAGAGATTGTTGCTTCCTGTTATTTTTGTTAACAGTGAAGATATTGTTTGTGTGGTTATCTTCTTTTGGGTTTGTTTGAAGAGGCTTACTTTCTTGCTCTTTCTGGGGTATAATTGCCCTCCTTGTATTTGTGCTTTCCTGCTATTATCCTTTGTAGTGCTGGGTTTGTGGAAAGATATTGTGTAGATTTGGTTTTGTCATGGAATATCTTGGTTTCTCCATCTATGGTAATTGAGAGTTTTGCTGGGTATAGTATTCTGGGCTGGCATTTATGTTCTTTTAGGGTCTGTATGACATCTGTCCAGGATCTTGTGTCTTTTATAGTATCTGGTGAGAAGTCTGGTGTAATTCTAATAGGTCTACCTTTATATGTTATTTGGCCTTTTTCCCTTACTGCTTTTAAAATTCTTTCTTTGTTTTGTGTATTTTGTGTTTTGATTATTATGTGATGGGAGGTATTTCTTTTCTGGTCTAGTCTATTTGGCATTCTGTATGCTTCTTGTATGATTATGGGCATCTCATTCTTTAGGTTAGGGAAGTTTTCTTTTATAATTTTGTTGAAGATATTTATTGGCCCTTTAAAATGGGAATCCTCACTTTCTTCTATACCTATTATCCTTACATTTGGTTTTCTCATTGTGTCCTGAAATTCCTAGATGTTTTGTGTTAAGAACTTTTGGCATTTTGTATTTTCTTTGACAGTTGTGTTAATATTTTCTATGGTATCTTCTGCACCTGAGATTCTCTCTTCTATCTCTTGTATTCTGTTGGTGACTCCTGATTTCTTTCTCAGGTTTTCTATATCTATATCCCTGCTAGTCTCTCTTTGTGATTTCTTGATAGTCTCTACTTCCATTTTTTATGTCCTGGATGGTTTTGTTCAATTCCTTCACCTGTTTGGTTGTGTTCTCTTGTAATTCTTTAAGGGATTTTTGTGTTTCCTCTTTAAGGGTTTCTACCTGTTTATCTGTGTTCTCCTCAAATTTTTTTTTTTGTTGTTGTTGTTGTTTGTTTTTTAGAGACAGGGTTTCTCTGTGTAGCCCTGGCTGTCCTGGAACTCACTCTGTAGACCAGGCCAGCCTTGAACTCAGAAATCCACTTGCCTCTGCCTCCCAAGTGCTGGGATTAAAGGCGTGCACCACTACTGCCCGGCTCTTCTCAATTTCTTTGAGGGCGTTATTTATGTCCTTAAAGTTCTCTATCATCATCATTAGAAGTAATTTTAGCTCTGACTCTTGATTTCCTGGTGATATGGGTAATTCAGGACTTTCTAATGTGGGAGAACTAGGTTCTGGTGATGTCGAGTACCCTGGGTTGCTGATGGTTGTGTTTGTGCGCTTGCCTTTCACCATCTGGATCTCCTTGGTGCTACCTGAGCTGTCTTTGACTGGAGCCTTGTCTTTCCTATTATCCTGGTTGTGTCAGAACTGTTTGTGATGGGTGTTGCTGCTCGGTTTAAAGCTGAGGCCCAAGATCTGCTCAGTGCTCAGGTGGAGATAGGAAGGAACCAGTGCTCAGGTGGAGATAGGAAGGAACCAGTGCTCCAGGCCAGGAATGAATTCCTGGTCCTTGTGGGTCCCTGTTACTCCTTGTTTAGGTAGAGTATTGCTGTCTCTTGACCTGAGATACTGCCCAGGTTAGAGCTCCTGGGGGCCCTGCCACCTCAGGGTTTTGTGAGGTTGGGTGCAAAGCTGCCTACTGGGATCTGCTCTGTGCTCAGGCCCAGACTGGAAGGAACCGGTGCTGCTGGCTAGGAGTGTATTCCTGGGTTCCAGTGGGTCCCAGTTACTTTCTGTTTGTTGTGAGTGTTGCTGCCTCCTTACCTAAGATACTGCTGGGATAAGAGCTCCTGAGAGTCCTGCTTCCTCTGGGTTCTGTGAGATTGAGTGCAGAGCTATCTCTCGGGATCTGCTGAGTGCTTGGGCCCAGACCGGAAGGTCCCAGTGCTCAGGGCCAGGAGTGAATTCCTGGGTTCCTGTGTGTCCCAGTTACTCCCTGTTTGGGGTAGGTATTGCTGTTTCCTTACCTGAGATACTGCCTGAGTTCGAGCTCCTGGGAGCCCTGCTTCATCTGGGTTTTGTGAGGTTGAGTGCAGAGCTAGTGCTCAGTGTTCAGGATTCTCTTATTCTGTAAGCCTTCTTTATATATGCAACAACAGTTAAAGGAAAGGAAACTAAGACTTTGAAAGAGCAAGGAGGATACATGAGAGGGGCTGACAGAGAAGTTGGAATGATAAAATAATGTAATTATATTATAACCTAAAAATTATAATAGAAATGTAAAAGCCAGATAATTGTCAAATCTTTTGATCAATTATAAATTTCTTTGTGATAATCATTTTAAAAGGTAAGTTCTCAAGAAAAGGCAATTTTGCTCCCAGGAGACATTTGGCAGTGTCTGAAACATTTTTGATTATCATGTTAGGGAGGAAAGATGCTGCTGGCATCAAGCTGGTAGAGGTGTATTGTTAAACTCTGCACAATACAATAGCATTTGTGGTGAATAGAATTATCTAGTACAAATGTTATTAGGACCACAGTTGGAAACTTCTCAGGTTAATGATTTCATGTCAATGATTTTTTAAAATGTGACATAACTTAATGGTTTTAGTCATGTATAATTTAGAACCAAACTTTCTCCTTCACTTATAATGTTTAGGTTGACATATTTATTATAAAAAAGCCCTGCTATATATTTCAACAAAAGGTAAACCGTGAAAAACTATGCATTTGTAAAATATTTTCTATGTTATATTATTTCGCTAAAAAAGAAAAACAATAAAATAATACTAACTATACAGATTATAAGTAATTATTATTCCATGAAAATATAGAATATCATTATAATAAAGCCAGTGATCATAAACATTACTTACTGAAATAATCTCTGTGTTAGGCATGTTGGTAGAGTTTTATATACTTTATACATTTAAAATATTTCTAGCTATATTGTTTCAAAAACACTTTATATTAGGTTCTAGGAAAGAATGGTAAATACATAATGAATTCCAGAATCTTTTTGTAACATGGTATTTTATTTTTTGGGTCCTATTTCACCAGTGGCTCTGTAGAGACCTATAAAGTACAATGACAGATTTGATGTATACAGAGCAAAACTGAATCAGCCTGATACATTGTACCAGAGACAAGAGATGCCCAGTGAAAATTCACCTTTCAAAATGGAAAATGAGGAAAAGGCAGATGTCATGGGATGATAAAACTATGTTAAGCAGTGAGTTTGAAGAATCTTGTGCTTTGCTCTTTGCTGACATGAGGGTTTTGTCATCTGAAAGGAATCATACAGTCCATTATCCTCAAGAGCAAGTACTGGGTTTTGAAAACTTGAAGTTAGAAGGAATCTACAGCTTTGTGGCTTTGAAATTGAATGATTCCTTAGTTTTATTCTTGTGGCAAATTATAACTAAGGCCTCCAGATTGGTTTCCTCCTGTAACTTATTTTGAGCTAAGGTTATGATTGAATGGGAGAAAATAAAACCTACAAAGATGATGAAATATGATCCATAAAAACTTTAAAATATTTTCTTTTAGTCTACTTAGTGGCATAAACCATACACAGATGAGCCATCAAGTCTTCCTTTCCACCGTGCCTCCTCCTTCCCCACCTCTTCCAGCTCCTCCTACCCAGCCAATTATTGCCCAACCAGTTGCTACCATGTTGAGCCAGATCAGACAGTGCTCTGAAAAGACTTGTCATTAGCTTTACAAGACATAAAACCAAGTCACATTTTGTAGACAGTACCTATTTCCTCAATGTCTTTTGGGGAATTTTCTTTCCTAATAGTTTAACCACAGAAATGGTAGACCAGCCTCTATGAGTACAGTGCACTGGTCTGCCATTTGTTGTTGTTATTGAGAAACAGGGAAAACAGGGACTTTGGATTCATGCCCTTTATATTTGCCACTCATAACCACTCTGCTAAGGCAGTCCACAATTGAGACAGCTTTCTGAAATCTGTAGACCACTTTTAGCATAAGATTCTCTATCAGGTTAAACAAGTGACTACTACAAATGACCATAAGATTCTTGACTGATAGACTAAGGAGGGTACTTTTAATTGAACTGCAGTTCTTCTATATAAAAATGCACACTTAACCTCCCTTGCATACCCTTCTCTCTTAGATGTCTTGGCATCATGCTGACAGATAAAGGTGGTACATGACACAAACTATTTATAAGAAGATGAATTGATTAGCTTTATTCACTTTTTTAATTTTGAAGAGAATATAAGAATGTAATTCACACATTTTAGAATTGTTTTTTTCTTACTAATTCTTCGAAGTTTATTTTGTCCCATATCATTATTTCCTTTTAAGAACTGCAGCTCAAGTACCAGCTTTCATGGTTTACCACCTAGCAACTGACAGTAATGAACTAAACCCACACATCTCTGTAGGTCTTAAAAGATCTCTGGTCTCCATTGTGCTCTTCATTCCCCTGTGTACCACAACAGCACTAGCTCTACAAGGCTCTGTGCCAAGATTTTTATGAATACTTTGACTGAATTTTGCAATTGCCCATGACCTCCATGCCTAGTTCCTCCCATCCAGATTCTTCTTTTTGTGACTTACCTCCAGCTCCTTACCATCTGTCTTCTGGGTATTGCTTGTTATGTTTTCTGATTTTACTCCCTTTATGTATAGAACATCTATGTGTTCATGTATCCACTTTAATATCCTCTTTATCATGATTATTCTCTCTATCCAATTGGCAATGTTTCAATCTCTTTGATTTAAGAAGAAAGCATTGGTTCATTTCATCCTGGTTATAATATGCTATAAGCTTCTATAAATAAAATTCAAACTATAATAAACATTAAAATATTGTTCAGTATTAATGGACTCTACATGCCTAAAGATTCCTCTGTCTCTGATAAGAAAACCTGCCATTCTGCTCATGATGTTCAGAAGGTTGTGACTTCTGTTAGCTTGGTGAAATATTACAATTGCCTTCTTTCAAGTGCTCTAGGACATCACGCTTTCTGTACTGTCGTGCCTAGACTCCTCATTGTGTCTTTTTGAGCAAGCAATCTTTCAATATCTAAACTGAATCAGAATTTAGAGTTCACAAAAAGGAAAAATACTCAAATTTTAGTGGTTTTCTGAACACCAAACATGAACGAGAGACTTGCTATACAAAATGTTATGCCCCTAAAAGCAACATGTGGGGACTGCTAACAATGCAGATTATCAGAGCCCTCTCCACACATGTATTTCCCTGGTAATGAACTATGATTATGTATAATAAAGTTCAAGCTTAAGTTCTATACTTCACATTCTTCTCATGCTTCTACTATGGAAAGGGCATGCTTTAAATATTCTCTTGACTTCCCACACTTATATCTGACATACAGATTTCTCATATCTCTATCTACATAGGTTCATGCTAGTTTTGGATATTTCTGAATAAAAGAGTTTACTCATTTAAAGTATAGAACCTTGATATTTATATATCAAAGCATGCAAGTGTCTGAATATATTTCTCATCAATTTTATGCCTTTATATTTTAAACTATGTTTCATTCTTTATTTATGAAAATAATGCAGCCATTACTCTCAAAATGATACATGTAGTGTCATGTAGTTCTAACCTGAAGAGTTGTTTTTAAATATAACAGAGAAGGAAATTATCTTTGACATGTTGATGATCATACATTTTTGTGGGAAAAAATAAACAGAAAATCTTTAAGTATATTTTTTTCTTATTCTCCTGAAGGAAAACAAGAATCTAATATCCATGATATTAAATGAGAAGGGGTTTTCTGTTTCTCTTTTCATTAACTCTTAAATAGTACACAGTGGAATTTCATTTTACTCCAACATCACAGAAGCTTAATATATTTAAAATATCTTGTGAAACAAGCTCTCACTTATGTGTTAAGCAAAATGAATTTCACAAAACTTATAAGGTGACTTGAACTTCACATTTAACTGCTTATAGCAGATGTAATTTTTTGTTTACAATGGCAGAATGCTTTAAAATTGTTCATAATTGCCCCCTTTATAATTACCAATTGTAAGCCAGTGCTTTTGACTCCCAATGTATTTTAAAATTGGCTGTGTGTTTCTGTGTTAAGCTAGTCATAATGCCATAGTACAGTTGACTAGACCTCTCAATGAAAATATAATTTTTATGATTAGAAATTTAATTTCATCCCCTCCTATTGCTATTCATAGACCACTATACAGTTTTATTACTTTCTAAGCTTTATCTCAAAGGATATAGTTAGTGTCTTACAGTCCAACTTTTTTTAGCTGCTAAAGTGTCACTGTTTTCTCTTGCCTTTCTTTCATGTTTAATTCTAACTATTGCTCTCTCCTTTAGCAATATATATCTAAGACCCTTGTCATCAATCTGGCAAGGCTGTGTACTAGCTACATAACTTTATCTTCTGAAAATCTATTTGTGAGGCTCTTGTACTCTCTTTTTCATGTGCTCTCGCCCTGCTTTGATCATTGCTCTTGAGAACCTCACCCTTCCAATTATGCCTCTACCTTTTGTAGATTACACATCTCTGACTGTCTGTGGGATTTTTCTATCAAAGCAGAGAGTGCCTGACTTAGGCCTTCTTTTGCCCTTATTGATTTTTTTCTCAAATCACAAAAGCAGCAAAACCTTTTTATGTGCTGGGTCTCAATAAAATTGTATCAGGAAAAGAGCACAGCTTAAACCTTCTTTTAAGTTTTACTTCCATGATCTGAGTAGTCTGTGTCCCTGGGAGCACTGTTCAGAGCTTTGCCCAATTCCCCAAGCATCTTCTTGGGTAACTCAAAAGAATGTCAATTTAAGCTTTAAAATAACATGCGATGGTAGTATTTTTGTACAAGCAAGTAGATCTCTTTTCAGTGTATTAGGAAATAACCTCTTTTGACAAAGCGAAAGATGATTCTAAAAGGTAATCCTCACTTCTTATCCAGAAACATTGGGTATTAGCAATCTCCAATTACATATAATTAAATAAGTCCCAGAGTAGCCTGAGCTTTCTCTACATTCTCAATCACCATGTATCTCAAAGGAAAAAAGAAGAGACAACTGCCCACAACAAACAAGCAGGGATGGTTTTGCAGATACTTACTTGAAAGTTTGAAGAGTACAAAGTCTTATTTTATTCTCTCCTTTGTTAGTTCCTACATGACGCTCAGCAAAAATGATAAATTGGTCAAGTTAAATGTTTCACAATAAGTCACAAAATTCATAGATGCTGACTATCAGAGCCTCATGTTGCAATTATTGTATAAGGATCCCAGTTTCCTACTGTAAGTTCAGTGTACAAATGACATCACCGTTGAAAGAACAAGATGGAGACTGTCTCACTAAATAGTACTTAAGTTGACAAAAAAGAGTACAACAAATGGAATATTTAAAAGAGGTACACACACACACATACACACACACACACATATATTTATATACATACTTATAAATGGCTTTAATTTTTTATATTCAACTGAAAGTTCTGTACTAAGCTAATTTTTAAAGTGCTCCTCTGTAATGTAAACATATTTGCTGTCCCTCTTCAATATCCTTATATGGTAGAAGGGATCAATAAGCAGCATTTGGTCTATTTTTTTAAGAATACTGGTTCTATTTATCTGATCAGATGCTTGCCATTTCCACAAATCCTGCCAGCTAATACTATCACCATAGGACTTAGGATTTCAACTTATGAATGTAGGTATGACAAAACATCCAGACCACAGCAATAGAAAGGTGCAGATTACCTTTGAAGCATGTCAGTACTCCTATTCATTATGCATAAACCAGGGGATTAATAATTATTCTTAAAATAATTAAAATTTTCAACAGTGTCCACCTAACCTCAATATATTCAGTTCCTCAATTAAAACAAAGCAACTTGACAAATTCTTTGAAAATCTAACAGAGCTATTTCCTTATCTGTAAGTCTTCTACTTGGGTACATGAATCTCTGTGCAAAGAGTTAAAAGTAAATGTTAACAGAATCATTTGTGTCAGATGCGCCTTATGCTATAGTTGAGATCAGGGTATTAATGAATTTAGTCTTGTCTAAGCAGGGTACTGACATCTCCCTGGGTTCCTGTTGGGTAATCTCCTAAACTGTCAGAAATTTTTAGATTGAAAAGATTGGGTGGGCTCCTGAAACCATATCTGACAGTTTATAAAATTATGTAACTAATTAGTTGATTCTGAAAATCAAGCAGAATTGTTATATCATTTTTAATAACTTCACTTTAAATTTTCAACTGATTATCCATCTCTGATCAATACAAATACAAATATATCTACCCCAAATAAATACATATGTTTCTACTTCTGTATCCCAAACCAAGGACATGAGTATGATAATAATATCTTTTGGAAATTACTCTTACTATATGAATATAGAAGAACATGGATGGTGGCCTATCAATGTGACTATTTGAATTTGAATATAGAAAACATGCTACAGAATTTTCATAAACATGCCAGTCTTAACTGAGGTTATCATTAGCATGCCTCTGAGAGGCAATCCATTCTTCTGGTTTGTTTGAAAATGCTTCTTATTTGCTTTGAGAAGCAATTAAAACCAATGATCAAAGATGCTGTATCTAAATAAAATATATTTAGTAAAACTCATCGCAGTGTGATATTTGTCAATGTTTTAGCACTGCATATAGGGCAGTAATGATAACAGACATGAGGGTCTTAGTCAAGGAATTTGTATTTTACTTGAGAGGATTGACAATAGACACATAGTCAGTACATAGTGGTTAATATATCAGAATGCTTGCTTGCTCTGGCCTATTGTTGGCTCTACATTTATTGTGATTGCTGCAAAAAAAAGTTCTTTGGGATACAGAAAGCATGATGTAGAAGACAGGTAAGATTTACTTCAGAGTAAACTGAGTACCCTCCTGGGGCAAGTGTTGCTGCACCAAACATTGAAGGTAGTCAGTATACTATTCTTAATGAACAGGTTTTCCTGAGTGCATATTCCTGTACAGCAGATTCACATGCCCATTTGAATTAATGCTCATAGGAGTGAGAAATAATATAATCTGCTCTTTACCAGAAAACTTCCAGCTAGATAATAATCTTATAAATTCTAGATAATTTTATATTAATGACCAAAAGCTAGTTTAGAACCTTATTTCTCCACCCAATACAAGAGCTATCACCTAGATACTATTTTTTTGACCTAGAATTTGTCTGCTTGTTTTAAATCCTTGTTTTACAGGGTACAAATGATAACAACGAGGTCAATCCAAATGACCTTCAAGTGTGTTAATGTCTAATTATCCATGCAACAGTTATTAATATACAAATAAAAAGTAACTAAAATTAAAGGTTGAAAGGAGAGGGGATGTAGTTGTTAAGAAGGTATTTATGAAAATCTTGGTGTGATACTAACCAAGCAAGTGAAAGATCTGTACGACAAAAACTGCATGTCTCTGAAGAAAGAAATTGAACAAGACCTCAGAAGATGGCAAGATCTCCCATGGTCATGGATCGGCAGGATTAACATAGTAAAAATGGCAATCTTACCTAAAGCAATCTACAGATTCAATGCAATCCCCATGAAAATTCCAACTCAATTCTTCATAGAAATAGAAAGAGCAATTCTAAAATTTATCTGTAATAACAAAAAACTCAGGATATCAAAAACCACTCTCAACAATAAAAGAACTTCTAGGAAAATCACCATAGCTGACCTCAAACTATATTACCAAGCAATAGTGACAAAAACTGCATCGTATTGGTACAAAGACAGGCAGGAAGATCAATGGAATAGAATTGAAGACCCAGAAGTGAACTCATACACCTATGGTTACTTGATTTTTGACAAAGGAGCTAAAACTGTCCAGTGAAAAAAAGACAGCATTTTCAACTTCCAGTCAACATGTAGAAGAATGCAAATTGACCCATTCTTATCACCTTGTACAAAGCTGAAGTCCAGGTGGATCAAGGACCTCCACATAAAACCAGATATGATGAATCTAGTAGAAAAGAAAGTGGAAAAGAACCTTGAACACATGGGCACAGAGGAATATTTTCTAAAGAGAACATCAATGGTTTATGTTCTAAGATCAAGAATTGACAAATGGGACCTCATAAAATTACAAAGCTTCTGTAAGGCAAAGGACACGGTTAATAGGACAAAATGGCAACCCACAGTTTTGGAATGGATCTTTACCAACCCTACATCCAATAGAGGGCTAATATACATGAAACTAAATATACATGAAAATAAATAAACAAAATATACATGAAACTAAAGAAGTTAGATTCCAGAGAACCAAATAACACTGTTTAATAAACGGGGTACAGAACTAAACAGAATTCTCACCTAAGGAATCTCAAATGGCTGAGAAAGACTTAAAGAAATGTTCAACATCCCTAGTCATCTGGAAAATTCAAATCAAAACAACCTGAAATTCCACCTCACACCAGTCATAATGGCTAAGATCAAAAACTCAGGTGACAGGAGATGCTGGTGAGGATGTGGAGAGGAACACTCCTCCATTGTTGATGAGACTGCAAGCTGGCACAACCACTCTAGAAATGAGTTTGGTGGTTCCTCAGAAAATTGCAAATAGTTCTACCTTAGGACCCATCTATACCACTCCCTGGCATATACCCAAATGATGTTCCAACATATAACAAGGACACATGTTCCTCTATGTTCATAGTAGCCTTATTTATAATAGCCAGAAGCTGGAAACAACCCAGATGTTCCTCAAGAGAGGAATGGATACAGAAAATATGGGACATTTATACAATGGAGTACTGCTCAGCTATTAAAAACAATGATTTCATTATTTCATTAAATTAGCAGGCAAATGGAGCTGGAAAATATCATCCTGAGTGAGGTAAGCCAATCACAAAAGAGCCCACATGGTATGTAGTCACTGATAAGTGGATATAGGCAAAAAAAGAAGCTTGAAATACCCACGATACAACTCATGGACTATATGAAACCCAAGAAGAAAGAAGATCACACCAAAGTGTGGATGCTACAGTACTACTCAGCTGGGGCAAGAGAATAATCTCTGGGAAGTAGAGGGAGAGAAGGATCTCAGAGGAAGAGAAAGGGGAGGAAAGGGGGCAGTTCACATATGGGAGGAGATGGGGGAGACGTATAGAGTGTCAGGAATTTGAAAGTTGGTGTGTAGCAGTGTCGGAGAGGGAACTAGAGGTAGCCACTAGAAAGTCTCAGATGCCAGGAACACAAAAGGTCCCAGGACCAAACAGGGAGGACATTAGCCGAAATACCCAACAAAGGGGACATAGAACCCGTAGAGACCATATCCAGGGGATAGGCACGGTCCCCAGTGGAGGGATGGGACCACCCAATGACCTCAAAAATATTAATCCATAATTCCTCCTGTCAAAAGGAAATGCAGGGACAAAGAGTGGAGCAGAAACTGAAGGAAGGGCCATCCAGAGACTGCCCCACCTAGGGATCCATCCCATCTGCAGACACTAAACCCAGACACTATTTGATGTCAAGAAGTGCTTATTGACGGGAGCCAGGTATAGCTGTCCCCTGAGAGGTTCTGCCAGAGCTGGATCAATACAGATGTGGATGTACACAGCCAAATATTGGACTGAGAGAGGAGACTGCAAGGACTGTAGGAGCTGAAGGGGTTTGCAACCACATAGAAAGAACAACAATAACAACTAACCAGACCCCCCAAAGCTCACAGGGAACCACCAACCAAAGAGTACACAGGTGGTACCCATAGCCCCAGCTGCATATGTAGCAGAAAATTTCTTAATTTGGCATCCCTGGGAAGTGAGCACTTTGGTCCCCCAGAGGCTTGATGGTAGGGGCTAGGCCCCTGAGGAAGCAGAGGGTGGGTGGTTGGGGGATCACCTACTAGAGGCAGGAGAAGGGAGGAGGGGATTGGGGGCTTGTTTAGGGGAAATGGGGAAGGGGGATGACATTTGAAATGTAAATCAGTAAAATAACCAATGAAAAAGAAGGTATTTATGTAAATTTCCTTTTTAAAATATGTTTCAAATTGAAATGCAATTCCATTACTTTCCCTCCTCGTTATTTCCTCTCTTCAGGCCCTCCCAGATATCCTTCCACTACCTTTATTGCATAAAGGTGCAATAAGTAGCACTCAGATGTTAGTAGTAAGCAGATGCTCTCAAAACAGACTTAAGGCCCACTTGATATAAGAAAATACATGGCGGACACTGGAAATATAGCTAGCTTCCTGGATCTGGTGAAGTCAGAGACCTTAGAAAAGAGACCTTAGAAAATATTTCAGTACAGCCATTTTGCTACCCCAGCATAATTCCGTAATTAGACTATAGCTAAATCTTATTTTTATAAACAAAGGTAGGTGTAGCTAACAGCTCTTCTCAAAGAAATCTAAGTTTGTGGAAACTTAAAAAAAAATAAGAAGAAGGCATAAAGAAAAAAAGGGAACATAACAGAAAACCATATAATCAGTAGGTTATGAGAACCCAGGCCCAACTGATAACTGTATATTCTCATCTCTGTATTAGTTGATCAGGAAACATTATAGAAGAAACAGGAAAAATGGTTAGAGCCAAAATGACAGGAAATCTGACTTTTAACCAGTGATGGCAATATCAATGGACTTGTCAACATGGAAGCGGAAATTTTTTCAGGGTCCCACCCCATATAAAGAAAGGCAAGTAATGGCTCCTGGAAGAAGGACAATTAGCCTCTTAGTAGAAAGAGGAGCCGTTACCAGTTGTCAAATAGAGATAGGTCAGACATGAAACCATAGGCTCACCACCAACACAAAACAGGTTTCAATGGATTGTATTTATATGTGTGTCATATTCTTAATGGAAAACCAAAAGAGCTGAACAGTCAGTGGAAGGATTAGGGAGGGAAATTCTGGGCACAACACAAGATTACTGCTAAGACCATAGGTTATGAAAAGTGTAGAAACTGTGGACAAGAGTAGGGTACTTAGGAAATACTTCGGGAGTTCACCTGAGGGAACGCCAGTGGGTAGGCAAGGAAGGTGGGACAGAAATGGGAGCAAAGGCTTGGGTATTAGTTTCTAGATTTATGGATGACACTGATTTCTGAGGACAGGTAATCATAGCTAGCACCTATATGTCTGGTTTATACAAAATGATGAAGATTGGTGTGGCCTGCTGAGATTAAAAGCAATGCTTCAGTTTTACTAACTATTCTTAATAGTTTGTCAGATGACATATTCTGAAATGCATATAGATACATTCATTTAGCATGTTTAATATATACAACATCTGTAGAGGCATGTCTTTAAGATAATAACTCTAAAAAACACACAAAGCCATACCGGAACTCAGTCTCAAGGAGTTCAATACTGTAGCATCTAAGCTTTAATGATTTGATTCAATATGACTGTCTCAAAGGGTCTCTCATTCCTTCTCAGCATCCTATGTAAACACTGCAGTGTACTGAAAAACATGTATAAAGGCAAGACTTCCTGGTTTGTAGACTGAGTAAAGTTCATGGAATATACAGAACATATTTCCCTGCTTCTGTGTTTCCACTGTCAAAATATCAGTCCTTAATTGAAGAATTAGCTTGCACTAGATAATTGAATTTGAATTTTCATCTCCATCAAATATATATAAACATTAGTTTCTAAGAGAACTCTTCTCAAATAATTAATTTGCTTCTCTATAAATACACCCTACTGCTTTCACTATTCTTCCTATAAACTTGAGAATTTATCACTTGCATGTTTTCAAGCAGGATTTTTATCAAATATTAATAGATATGTGATATATAAGGATAACTTTTTTATCTATTTCATTTTCTACTGTGTTCAAGCTTTATTTAAGGACCACAAGTACATTATAAAAATAATAAACTATATGAACTTTACATTAAATATTAAGGTATTAACAGGAAATCCTGTGACTAGATAAAACTAATGAATATCTGGGGACACAATATTTAAATTATTCAATGTATAGAAGAATTATTAAAGTTATAACAAAACATTGTAAGTTGTCTAGATTATATATTCATCACAAACTCCAAGTGGCTTCTCCTGGCTTCAGTACTTTCTGTTTCTTGTAGTAAGTTCTTGTCTATCTCCCTCCCAAGAAATATGTGAAATATGACTTCAAAGTTTTCAAGGAAAACTTTGCTGCCTGAAAGGATTCTATATTTTGCCTTCAGATACTTGTGATTTTGTTAATTTATAAATATTAATCTTATTCTCAAGAGAACATGTATTACCCTTTAATATCCTTCATGTAATCTAGAATCTCCATCAGCGTATAAATCATGAACTAGCTTTACTTATCAAAACAAGGAGTTAAGGAAAAACATATCCTAGGACTTAGAGCTACCCTAGCCCTTGGCTTTCCAAGGTCTAGTACTTCAACAATGGTGGATTTCTAGTTTTGTATCTGTTCCCTATAGACCAGCTTCAGAAGATGTCTCTTTCTGAAAACCAAAGTAACTATTCAAAAAGAGATAAAATCATGTATTCAATTACATTATTAATTGCTATTTATTTATTTATTTATTTATTTATTTATTTATTTATTTGGAGATAGCATTTCACTATGTAGACCTGACTGGCCTGAAGCTCTAAATGTAGTTGAGAGTGTCCTTGAACTCAGAGAGATCCTACTATCTTAGTCTCCAGAGCGCTGGGATTAACTGCTTTCAGTACTATGCCTTACCAACTACTGTGTATTATTTCTAGAATTATCTGTCTTATTATTTCAAACCTGTCTTATTAGCTGCTACAGTTTGAAAAATAAAGTTAATTATACTTAACTAAGCTAGGAAAATATTAAGCAGTATAATATATCACGTTGATGTTTATTTACGTTTTTTTATTTATTTTTCACCCTAACTGAAAACCTTATAGTATCATTTGGTATGCCTTTCTTAAAATGGTGACTACTAATATATTTTATTCCTGAATTTATCCAAAATTTAGAAGTAAAAAATAAATTATTTTAAAAATATAAGTTGTGTTAAAATAAATTGTGTTAAGATCATCATATGATTATAACAATATATTAAATGATAAATATTTGCTTTACTTATCTCTTGAATTACCCACAGCCAGATATTCCCATGCTTCTAGGCCACCAGTAAAAGCATCGAAAGATTGCCTTAAAAGTGAAGCTGAGCTCCAGAGAAATAAAAACCAAAACCACACCCACAGCAGGAGTGCAGACTTTTCCTGAAATCTCAAATTTTGAATACTGTGTCTTTAAATAACAATATTCTAAACTACTCAGATTTGTTTTTCAGTTTGATTTCAGAGGTTTAATTAGGCATATAATCCAATGCGTAGGAAGTTCATCTAAAGAATGTTCAGCAGATAGCTCCATATCCATGGCCCTTGTTAAACTCAGAGGAAAAAAAAAAAAAAAAAAGATGAAAGCAGAAATAAACTTGTAGGCTGAAGCACAGGATGAGGGGGGAGAGGCTTCAGCAAGGGTAACGGTGGCAGTTTGAATGCAGTATATGCGTTTTAAGTGTCAAAAGAAGGGAAGGCAATTAATAAAAATTATTTTGTAAAAGCTAAAGATAAAAGATGTGGTAAACAAAGAAATTATCTACATAATATGTACTGTGATTGTTAATATATTTCAGCTTAGTAGGATCTAGAATCACCTAGTAGAAAAATCTCTGGCCATCAAATGGCAAAAAAGAGCTGAGTACCAGTGTTCAATGCTCTGCTTCCTGGCCCTGCACATACTGTGACCACTTTCCCCATGATTCTTTTACCATGCCTAGTCTTCCAGGTAGGGCTGTAACCTCAAACAGTGAGATAAAATTAACTCCTCCTTTCTTCATTTGCATTTATCAGAATTGTGTCACAGCCATGAAAAAAGTAACTAATACTCCAGATATCTAGATGATTAAAGTTTGGTATAGAAAACATCTAATTAGCTAACAATCTCACTTTCTAGTCACTGTTATATGAAAATATATTACTGTATAAAATTTAAAAAATAATTGTTGCAAACATAAATGCAATTCTGTGATTTAACCAAATTATGCAAATGCAGTTGGTGTCAATCACTATGGTAAAGTAGTTCTTAGTGAACAGACTTAAAGTTAAGTGAGCCAAAGCATTTTGATCCAGTTAGAAACCCAGTACAGCCGGGCGGTGGTGGTGCATGCCTTTAATCCCAGCACTTGGGAGGCAGAGGCAGGCGGATTTCTGAGTTCGAGGCCAGCCTGGTCTACAGAGTGAGTTCCAGGACAGCCAAAGGCTATACAGAGAAACCCTGTCTCGAAAAACCAAAAAAAAAAAAAAAAAAAAAAAAAAAAAAAAAAAAAAAAAAAAAAAAAAAAAAAAGAAACCCAGTACAATTAAAGAACTTCTGGAGGTATCACCATCTCTGATTTCAATCTGTACTATAGAACAATAGTAATAAAAACTGCATGGTATTGGCATAAAAACAGACAGATTAATTAATGGAATGGAATCAAATACACGAAAATAAACTCACATACTTATGGACACATGATATTTGACTTAGAAAAAAACATACAATGGAAAGATGAAAGCATGTTCAACAAATGGTACTAGTCTAACTGGAAGTCTGCATGTAGAAAAACACAAATAAACCCATATCTATTGCCTTGCACAAAACTCAAGTCCACGTCAATTATAGACCTCAATGTAAAAGCAGACACACTAAATCTAATAAAGGAGAAAGTGGGGAACAGTCAAGAATACATTAGCACAGGAGACAAATTTCTGAACAAAATACCAATGGCTGAGGCACTAAGGTGAAGAATTAATAAATGAGATTCATGAAACTAAAAAGCTTTTGCAAAGATAAGGACACCATGGATAGGACAGAACAGCCAACAGAAGAACTTTATCAACCCTACATCTGACAGAGGATTAATATCAACAATGTTTAAATAACTCAAGAAATTAGACATCAACAAACCAAATAACTCAATTAAAAATGGGGTACATAGCTATACCACTCCTGGGCATATACCCAAAGATGTTTCAATATACAACAAGAACAAATGCTCCACTATGATCATAGCAGCCTTATTTATAATAGCCAGAAGTTTGAAAGAACCCAGATGTCCTTCAACAGAAAAATGGATACAGAAAATTTGGTACATTTACATAATGGAGTACTACTCAGCTATTAAAAACAATGAGTTCATGAAATTCTTAGGCAAATGGATGAAGCTTGAGAATATCATCCTGAGTGAGGTAACCCAATCACAAAAGAACATACATGGCATGCACTCACTGATAAGTGGATATTAGCTCAAAAGCTCACAATACCTAAGACACAATACATAGAACACATGAAACTCAAGAGGAGGAAGGAAGAACGAAGTGTGGGTGTTTTGGTCCTTTTTAGAAGGAGTATCAAAATACTGAACCAGTGCTCCCATGGTCTAAACCTGCAGCCTGAGAACACAAAGGGAGGGACACATGGCTCCACTTGTATAGGTAATTGAGGGTGGCCTTGTTAGGCATCAGTGGAAGTGGAGGGCCATGGTCCCCGAAAGTTTGGATCCCTAGTGTTGGGGAATGTGAGAGCAGGGAGGCAGGATTGGGAGGATGGTGGGAGCACACCCTCATAAAAATTGGAAGGGGGGTTATGGAATAAGGGGTTTTGGGGGAGAATGGAAGAGGAAATAACAGTGAAAGGTAAATATGTAAAATATCCAATAATAATAATAAAAAAAAAACAGATAATGGGTCTGGAAAAAAAAGATAATTTACTTATTTCAAATGATTTTCAAAAGTTTCCAGGGGATGCTTATTGGCTAAGATCTTATTTTAAGCTCTTCACAAAAGAATTTAAGTCTCTGTTTAATATTCTCAAGAGAGATGCAAATCCTAATTTCCCTCAACACTTAATTGACAAAAGAGGAGTAGTTTTACAAAAAGTAGAAGAAGCTATCATTAATCGATATATTATATAGATTGATTAATTGTTGGCTGTTTTATAATAGTCCTTTGATAAAAGAGATTATTAATAAAGATTTATATTTTTTAAAATAGTGTCTTCATGACTCTCTGAGGGTGGAAGGAGCATCATGCCTCGTTCACTTTTTTTAAATTGGGTATTATATTTACATTTCAGATTTTAGCCCCTTACCCGACTTCCCCCCACCACCCAGAAACCTCCTATCCCATCCCCAGTCCACATGCTTCTATGAGACTGTGTCCCCACCGACCCCCTCACTCCCACCTCCCCACCCTCACATTACTCTCCACTCAGTATTCAGTCTTCATGGGATCAAGAATCTCTTCTACCACCTATGCCCAACAAGGTCTTGTTCACTTTTAACTTTCTAAAACTGAAAGCTCATGGCAAATCTGCCGCTGACTGCCTCTGGCATCGCTGAGACCAATAAAATCTATGCCACAGCTATGAAGAAGGACCCTCTTACCCTTAAATGGAATGGCCAGGACACAGCTCTAATATGGGGCCAAAGATTAATATGCCTGTTTGATACCACAGAAGGCACAGCTAAATGACCACCAAAAAGATTAATGAAATAAATAAATGCCTCCACAAAACTAGGCCCAATTATAAATAAGATGAATAACAATTGACATCCAAGGAAGAGAAATCTCCCTGAGAATTCCCTTCTTTTTTCCTTTCCAGGTAAAAATGAATCACCCATGATGTCTGCTGTTAGGAGTTCTAATCCTGATGCTGGCCTCCAGACTTATACTACTCAGACCTCCAATGGGCCTTTGACAAGGACATCAAACAGCTATAGATTGACATCACTAATCTGAAGAAATCCCTCATTTCGCTGTCTGATGCAATCTCCAAAAATTGCAAAGGACTTTATTGGACTTGATTTTCTCTTTTACAAAAGAAAAGACTGTGTACAGCTCTAGACTGTGTATAGCACTTAAAGAAGAATGTTGCTTTTACACAGACAAAACAGGAATAATTAAAGAGAGAATGAAAAAGGCCAGAGAAGGTCTTGATAAAAGACAGAGAAAGAAAGAGAAAGATGAGAGCTGGTACAAGAATTGGTCTTCAACCTCTCCATGATTGTTAGCCCTACTTCCTTCCATCTTGGGACCATTAATTAGGTTACTTTTGCTTATTTTCTTTGGTCCCTGGGCCTTAAATAGGCTGACTAAATTTGTGAAACAACAGTTAGATAATCTGATAACAAAATCTATTCAGATACATTATCATAAGTTAGCTATGGAGGACCGGGAGACTCAAGATGAGGTTGTTACTCTATTCAGGGTGTTCCCAAATCCCACCTCTACCCAAGCTAAAAGAGGGGACTTCCACCCCTAGACCAAGCAAAGAGGGGCTACCAAGAATTCCTTCTGACTGGCGATCTGAATTCTTGTTTAGGCTGCGAGGCTAAGCACTGCAAGGGAATATAAATAAAAGTTAAAAATATGTTTCTGGGTTCCCTGAGGGACAAGCCTGACTGCATAGGAGTTGATGTCAAAAGTATCCCCTCTCCAGGAAAAAGACATCAGGACGGGTATGGCCCTCATGCCTCAGTGGACAATGACAGGAGGACTGGAGCCATTACAAGGTCCCCTGTAATTACTGGAGGTCAGGCCTCTATCCCTGCCTTGGCAAGATTAGACTCTCCACAGCCCTTCTAAACTTGGAGAAGGGAGAAGATGTCAGGGCAGCCCTGCTTATATACTGAAGGCCTAAAATCAGCCATAGGCCTAGAATCAGCAATAGGCCTCACATACATGCCTGCTAACACAAAGTCTTGGGTCTCTGTGGAAAAATACTGAAACAGATAACTATAAGCTATTGTAAACAGCTCACTTTTGTGGAAATCTACCAGCCTGAGTAGTCATAGACCTTGTAAATAGGCAGCCTTGGTGAATAGTACCAAGTTAGATAAGGGCAAGTGAATTATAGGCAGAGTCATAGTGACCTGTCCCCTGAACCTTTTGATACCCTGTTCTGGAAGATACCTGTACTCCCCATGAACACCTCTGCTCCCTTCCCCACATCCTGCATTTTTGTGTTTATAAGCCCTGTATTAAAAAGTAAATATTATTATTTGATAATAAAAAAAGATAGTAAAAAAACAAAAAAATATTTATAGTCATGAGAAAAAAATAAGACAATCTTTGTCAGCTGTGCATTTGACCGACCATTAATATTAAGAATATATAAACAAACCAAAAACTCAAGAGTCAAATAAAAATCTCCCTTCCATAAAACAACACAAAACAAATTACTCATAAAAAATGGGTTTGTGATCTGAACAGAGTTATCAAAAGCAGAAATAAAAATGGCAAAGCAATATTTTCTTAATTGTTTAACATCCCTAGTGATTAGGGACATGCAGATCAAAACAACTTTGAGATTTCTCTTTACTTCAATCAGAGGGGTGTGGGGAAGAGGGAACCGCATTGTGTTCCAGAACTTTCATCCCCCTATTTTATGCCTAAGCTTACAGGCCAACAGCATATTATTGACAGATTATGCTTTCTTAGATTGCAAAAGAGATTCTCTCTACATATGTGCATATGTGAACATGTACTCGCATCCAAAGAATGATAGGGTTAATAAATTTTGGAGTTACAAGGATAAAATCAGAAATTTAAAACCACTAGTATGGATAAGAAAACCCTCAACTATATGTCATGATTATAGACACAGAACAATAATGAAAGTGAATAATACTATGTACTTATAATTGGAAAATATAAAGCCTGAAAATGAAATTTTCCATATGATAATGTATTTAGTGAGGGGGTTAAACATCACTTTGCAGGAGTCCTCTGTAGACTCTGTAGCTAATGATACATTAATTTCATTATTAAAATAATTGTCCATCAAAGAGAACACTAGAAACATGAATCGAGATATAGAGTCTTTTCTGGCAGCTCTACTAGTGTATTTGTCTAGCTAGTGGTATATAATTTATTTATATTGATCTATTGTCATGAACTGTTTCTTCCCTCTCTTAGTCTTTTAATTTCTTCACTTTGGCAGGACACTAGATTACAGCACACTAATGATAATAACGCATGCAGCAATATCAATTCCAATTAGTCTGTGTGGATTAGCATAGTAATGGGTTGATAATGAGTTCTGGAGATATTTCTTAAAAGTGCATTGCCAGTGTAAACAGTAATGAGGTGTCTGGAGCCATTATCTCCTGCCACTGTTTCTGCCACTTTGAAACTTTTAAAGAATGCTGTCCCACTAAGTCCCTGTTTAGATGAAACCATTCTCTTGATCTATAACTGTATCTCATTGCATGATATAAAGGTATAAAGGTTTAATATAAGGTGGATAGGAAATTTAAGCATGCATAAACATATAAAGCTTGTGTGTGCATTTATGTGACTCTAATCATACATTTAACATACATAATAACTGAAATGTCACATTTGAGTTCATGTTTTGGAAAATCAAATCTTTGAAGACCTGAGAGATCGTCAATAGAATATCTGAGCATTCTTTATACATTTACAAAGTTTTACATAGAGCCATTAAAAATAGTGATTGCGTTCCAGGGTTGCAGTGGTAAAGTGAACTGGTGAGTGGCTGGGAATATGCCAGCTATAGGCATAAACCAAAGGAAAAGGTGGGATACACAGTGCATTCTGCTCAGGAAAGTGGATGATTGAGAACAAGGAGTAAGAGGTTGTATACTGAAGTGAGCTTAAGACAGAGAAGTTGATGTTGGAAGAGAAACTTTTCATACATGCTTCTTGACATAGACATCAAAATGTAAATACAACAAGCATTCTAATATTCAGCCGCAGAACACTTGTACACACAGAGATATATAAACACATAATGTTCTGCACCAATAGTGTACAGTTTTAAAACATCTGGGTAGATGCCTGTGCTTTGTTAAGCAGTTCAGCGGTTAAACTGTGTCTCCGGCATGGATTTGGATGAATTTTCTTAAGATTCTCTTGTTGAGATGTCGGATGTTGACAAGTTTTCTATTTGCTGTGTATTTTTTGATCAGTTGTTGTTAGGCAAGGACCACACATACTTAACTTGAACTGTTTAGTTAAAAAATAAGCCAGTTTGGTGTAGTCAGAGGGAAAACAGATCTTTCCCTTGTGGAAGGTCTGTGCAGTGTAGTAGAGATGAGGTTTCCTCCTCTTAGTTGTTATATGGGAGACTTACATATGAGTAAATATTTTCAAGTCACCAAGTTTTCTTTAGGGCTCATTAAAGTGAAGCCAATAAGATCACTTTGATCCAATCCAGTGTATCAACCCATTTCAAGTATGGACACAGGCAACCCTCTCCTTCACATTTTTGTACACATTTTTGCAACTTACATTAAATATTGTAGAAGAAACAAAACTACTATTTGACTAATGAGCTGTCTTGGAGCCATTATCTCCTGCCACTGTTTCTGCCACTTTGAAACTTTTAAAGAATGCTGTCCCACTAAGTCCATAGTCTATAATGCATTAGTCCAGCATTACTAATGTGAATATGTGTTCATGACATTGTCATCACACTACCTTTCTTGTGGTTGTTCTTGTTATGATCAATATTTATTATAATTATGATTGTACTCTTTGACTCTTAACAACCCCTCGCTGTGGGTACAGGCAGAGGTTGAGTGCATATTGGAGAAAACAGTCTGTCTACAATTCAATGAATGATCACTGAGTTCCTGCAAACTTTTCTGTTAGAATGACATAAATTTTCCATTGGAAGATCATTAGGTAGGCTGAAAATAATAGAACCTGATCTGGATCTCAGTGGCAGACAACAAGCCTGCTTCTAATATCTTTTTCTTTCTTTCTTTCTTTCTTTCTTTCTTTCTTTCTTTCTTTCTTTCTTTCTTTCTTTCTTTCTCCTTTTGTTATTTTAATGAGATTCATTATATTAGATTAGCAATTACCTTATCAGCTCACTTTGCTTAACTACTTATTTAAATACTGTCTCAAAAAATCTAGTTACATTGAACAACTTGGGTAATAACTTCTAATTTGAATTGATAGCAAGAGGAGGGACAGAATTCAAACTATAATATCCATGTTCTTATTGTATTTTCTTCTAAATACAGTTTGATCAGTACATTTTTTTTCTGAACTCATATTACCAAAGGCATCATGAAACTATTTTTTTGAGTGTGAAATGGATGAAAATACCATTCTGCTTCTTTTCCCATAGTTTTTTTCTTTTGTTATTATTAATCATTCCATTCATTTACATCGCACTTCCTGGTTACCCCTCTGCCACCCCCCCCCCCAAATCAAGTGAGCATTGCAGTCAATATTGGAGATTCACACATATCCAAATCATATAGACTTTAAATTCCATTCATATCCAGGTTTAAATTACACTGTCATGTTTACTATCAATTATTAGCCATATAAATTATATATGAGTAATATGTCATTGAAAATTGAACAGTAAAATCTCAGGCTCAGCATGTATCTGAAATGTTGCTTCTAGTCCTATCCTGCAGCCACATAAAAACAGTTACAGATACTGTAACTGTTTTTTCTTTTACTGTTTGATTTTTTTTTTCACCATAGGAAAAAATAAGAAGTAGGCTTCAGAACCTCAAAACTAAGCAGGAAATGAAAAGCGAAGGGTCACCATGCAAAGAAAACTAATCTGATACAGTTCTGTTTTGAGAACAGAAATAGATTCAGTAATAGGCCAGTCGATAGCAGAGCCAGCTGGTTATAAATGACATCACATTCATATATTTTCTTTCGAAAGCCAAAGTATCATGTACATATACGACATAAAGAAAATCTTGACTCCTTCTAAATATCTTGTAAGACCTATAGTGTATTGAAAGCACCACAAACATAGGTTTATCATCATAAATTCTATTTTGTGTAGGGTAGAAGGTAAGGATTCTCTCTGATTAGCATCATGGCTTTTAAATAGGTGTTTTAGGGTCCATGGCACTGCTGCCTGTGTGTATCCCTTAGCTGCTCAGCTGACTTGAGTTCATAGCTCAAGGAACATGTGCATTAAAACTTTTGGCAAAATCAATCTCACAAGAACGTCAAGCTACACAACCATTGCATACATGCAAAGGACCTAGCTCAGACCCATACAGGCTGCCTAGTTGCAACTTCAGTCTCTGTGAGTCACTATGAACCCTATTATTTGATTCTGTGGGCCATGCTACATTAGTGTCCTTGATTCCCCTGACTACTACAATCCTTCGCCTACCTCTTCTGCTGAGTTTTCCCAAGATTGGCCTGAGGTTTGAAGGTGGATCTTTGTTTCTGCTCCCAACAGATGCTGAATGAAGCATCTCTGACAACAATTTTATTAGGCTCAGGGCTTATTTTAACTTTTTTATACCCTATTCAGTTGATAACCCTGAGAGACCTGTTCTTTTCTGCAAGAAAATAGAGGAGGGGTAGATTTGGGAGGCAGGGTAGGTGTGTGTGTATGTGGGAAGGGGGTCTAGGAAGAATGGAGAAAAGGAAATCTGCAGTCAGGATGTAATATATGAGAGAAGAATATAAAAAGGACAATGCCCTAGAAATTAATCTGAAAGACACTGGAGAACAACAGTACCTATATGACATATAAAAAAATGAATGGGAGGGTAATACTTGTCTCCTGATTTGAGCATGAAATAGAGAAAATAATAATAAAAGAAAGAATGATTATCTGGCACAATGAATCTTAGTTTAAAAGTGTCATTCAAATTTTGATTGACTTATTTTTATGATATACACATTTTTAATCTGGGAGCTTCTGTATGAAATGCTGTGAAGTAAATGGTCTTACCCACAGAAGATTCCTTGCTGATCAATTCCCATAGGCAATTCAAGGTGACTGATACACAGGAAGGTTCTTGGATTTTTTTATTTGTCATGGTAAACTGAAACAAAAAATTTGAATAAAAGGTCTATAACCTAGCAAGAAAATATAGGTATGGGGGATGGAAATTGTATAGGAAAGTAAGTAAAAAGGAAGTTTAATGATATGTATGTATGCAAATACCATAATTAAAGCCATCATAAAATAAACTTTTAAAATCTAAAATATTTAACATCTGAAGGATCAAAGTAAATGATGAGGTTCAGAGAACATGACTAGAATTATCAGGTTTTTTTTTTTTTTTTTTTTTGACAGTACACCTATTTAACCACTTTCAGAGAAACTAATGCGGATCATAATGTCAAGTTCTGATTTCCATGGCAACGCTTTATGCATGCTAAAGTGCTTGCATGGTTATGAAACTATGCAGCTTCACATTCAGGAGTCAGAGTTTAATCAGTTCTGTCCTCTTGGGAATATGAAAAGTAGGGGAAGCATAAAGGGAGCCAGAGCTACTGACAGTTGCAATCTGTCACATGTATTTTCCTGAAGGCTAAATAATAAAGACCTTTACTGGACCAGAGATTAGTGTTTCAAGCAAAGAAATTGTCTCTTTTGCTGGCTCCAATAAAATACTGCCACACTTTCTTAGTATAATAGGAGATAACCCTTAAAAAACATCAAGGGAATCTTCCTTTTCCCATTGAGGTAAACTGTGCTGGTTTTCCCTTGAAAGGACTGCAAGAGCCTAGATCTTTAATAGAGTTATTTGGTAAGGTGGAGATTATACGTGGTGAAATACACAGTATCTGCAGTATTCTAATCGCTATTGTAGTTTACCTAACTTTTGAGGAATAACTATCCAAGAATGTATAGTTTGTTAAGTAGGGCAGAATGTTGAACTCTAGATAAAAGTTGAGGTAAACTCACCCTGACATTTGGAAATTGTTTTATTAGATTTATTTGTGGTCCATGTAGGGGCATGTACTTGCCATGACCTAGTCAGAAGATAACTTATAGAAACCAGTTCTCTTCTTCTATCATGGGGTCTAATTCAGGTCAGCAGGGTTGATGACTAGTGTCTTTAACTTTCTAGGTGCCTCCATGGCTCATCTTGACATTTGGATAGTTTGATGTATCTATCATTAAGGAATAGCTATGCTGTGGGTAATACTGTGTCTTGAATTTGTGTCTGTAGAAGATTCTAAAATATATTTTTATGGGTAGTAGGCAAAATATGATAATCATTTTTTTTAGCTGTAGCACCTTTAAAAAATTCTAAGTAAAATTAGTTATCAGGTTTTTGCAATTTGATTTCAGAGAATTCATAGACACCAATTTTGTCATCTTAATTTATAGTTCATACAAATGCATAATCTGAATTCAACCTGATAATTCTCATCTGAAAACAACAAATTATAATGAATTCTTAGTTCATAAATATAGTTATCCTCAGAATTATAGAATGGTCATAATCAAGTCTAAAGAATAAATTTCTGTAGTCATTAATTTATAATGATATTAAAATTTCACTTTGGGTATCAACACAAGTTACAGTTCTACCCTTCTTCTTACATACATTTGAATCCTGGCCACGGTCAAAAAATTAATAATGAAGTCCCTTCACTGATGTACCAAAGAAGATAAGTGATTGTTCTCTACAAAAAGCTACTACAATACTGGATAAAAATTATTTATAGTACTCCCAGAACTTCAGTAACAAAGGCCAGGGATAATGGTCCTTATCTCATAAGGCACCTTGTGCCATCTCCCCTCCCCCCTGTACGTTCATGATGTTGTTTGGAAGATCTGTAACTTTACCCTGCAAACAGGAAGCTCTCAAGGTTATCACATTAAATTCTGGGTAGAGAGCAAAAACTTACCATTTAACCTGGCTCAGAATTGTCATCTGCTGGGTATGACCAGCGGGTCATATGTTTATTGAAAAGATCTTAAAGGTGAAGCAATTTTAAATGGAGTGAGATAAATTCTCTTTAAGTCCTGGGCTGACTGCTAAGAAGCTTTGGTGAGAAGAACCTTGGGTAGTCTGACAAAATGTGAATGTCAAGTTAGATGAGGAAACGTGGCAATTTTCTAATTTTGACAGATTTTCCTTTTGCTTTATAATATCATAATATATTTACACCATTTCCTTTCCTTCTTCTCCCTCTAAACTCTCCACCCTATGTTTCAAATTCATAACCCATTTCACTAATTGTTAATATACAAATATATGTATACACACATTCAATTCATGTATATTACTAAACAAAACCAACTTAGTCTGTATAATGTTATTTGTATGTATGTTTTCAGGACTGACAGTTTGGCTTTGGATAAGCAATTGTTGTATTCCTTGGCGAAGACCATTTCTCCCAATCTCAACATTCCTTAGTTGCTTGTAGTCTTTGCATTTGATTGAGTCTTAGTGGTGTTTCTCCATCCACTTTGGCATAATATTGTTGTCCTTGTTCATCTCATGCTTAGGAAGTCATGTTGGAGAGACTCTTGGGCTGTAGCTTCTGACATTCCCAGGAAACACATCTCACAGAAAATTCCCCAATCATCTGGCCCTTACTATCTTTTTATTCTGTCTTCTATGATGAATCTTAGGTATGGGAGTTGTTTTGTCAATGTATTCATTGAGACTGGGATTTTCAGATCTCTCTGCCTTTTTATTGCTTGTGATCTTCTGTAATGGTTTCTATTTGTTGCTAAGAGATGTTTCCTTGATTAGATGTGAGGGTTGCGTGTATCTGTGGGCTTGAGCACAGATGCTCCTTGTGTAGTTAAGGATTATTTTGGTTTAAGAAAGTGGTGGATGTAAGCTCTTCTTCAAGACCCATGAGCTCTCTAGACCTGGGTAGTTGGCTAGGTTTCTATACTGATAATTCTTTTTCTCTTATTGAGCAGGCCTTACATCCAATGACAGAGCTATTGGTAACCACCAGGATATTTGTGCCATTACTACACTCTTAGGGACAGCTCTGCACTTTTCACCTTTCTACGCATACATCACTCAATAAGCATGTATATATCATCACTTCACCATAAAGCCATGAATTTCAAAGGCACAGAAGATATTTCATAAGATACAATTCTTCATAAATGAGGATAATGATTATTGCACTTTAAATGCAATGGTAACAGAACTGTAAAATGATGTTTACAAAGAGCTAATAAGAATCTGATAGTAGGCTAGAACAAAGAAGTAATTTCAGGCAGGGATCTAAATTTTAGGCTAGAACAAGGAAGTAGGCTTCAGATATGTGAATGACTTTGAGCTAGGACAGGGAAGTTAGCTCAGATAATTTGGTCATCCTGATAAGCCCTTAGACACAGTGAACATGGGAGTGTTCATGGAATTTTGTTTATTGCCTTGATTGTTTTTTGACTATTTGTGTTTATTGTCTTGCTTGTTCCTTGACTGTTTGCATCTATTGTATTGCTAGTTCCTCAGCCTGGAACTGACTGTAATACATGCATGTAATTAAAATGGTATGAAAACAAAAAGGAGGAGGGAAGATGGGATAGGGGATTTCTAGGGAGGGGAAATGGAGAAAGGGAATGGCATCTGAAGTGTAAATAAATAAAATACCTAAGAAAAAAAAGAAAAATAAAAGGAAAGGTGCCCACAGACTATGTATTCATTTTATATCTGCTTGGTTTGATAAAAGTGAAGAACATTTTTTTCTAGCATACACTACAATGACAATAATTTATACTTAAAATGTCTTAGATCCATAGCAATTAGGGAAGCTTAGAATATTTTAACTATATATAAATACAAAAATATGAATGAATATGGACTCAGGTAACAATATATGGGTGTTTGCTCAATAGTGATAAAGAAAACACAATAAAAGAAAAAATATTTAATGGAGAGAGCTACATGTGGGGTGCAAGAGAATGTTCTATGCCTTCTTCGGGGTTTTTATTTAAGGATTTTTTTTTAAATGTTAAGGAATTATGTGCTAATGGTTAATCCAAGTTGAATACTAAGTTGAACATGGATTTAAAGGAGTTTTTCTATTCATAGAAATAGAAAAACATACAGCATTTATTCTTGATTTCAAACTTTAACGTTTGACTAATTAAGCTATTGTGGCCTTGGTACAGTCATAGGCATGGCAATCAGTGAAACATAACAAAGTCAAACAATTGATTTTTCTCTATGGTATCCTGGATATTTGATGTATTTTTATAAACTTGGCCCATATGAGAAAACTTAGATGTCAAAATTATTATTATGAAAAACAAATATGAAGGCAAAATGTTTGTACATTATGTTATACAGAATTTTAAATGAGTGCTACTAGCTAGCCTCTCTGACTTGTTTAATGGCATGCTGCAGCTACTCCTGTGTGCCTCACTTGTTTGTAGTTGCCTTAGCTGAGGATTAGTGGCGTATGAATTTATTGACATGGCTGATGATGTTTATTTCCCAGTTAAGCCCACTGCTTCAGATGAGAGAACAGATAACAGGTTATCTTTTATTCATCATTTTCTGTTGTGTTTTCATGTCCCTTTATCTGCTTCATAGCATGCAAGACAAAAGGACATTATCAACTGTAGCCTCAGCTTCCATCTAATGAGTTTAACGGATTTAGTGGTAAGATGCCACTAATTCTGTACCTTCAATGAAAGCGTCTCTGTGTTTAATGAGATCTTAAGAAGTGTCAGATATGGGCAAAGTAAAAATTTATCTTGCTAAGAAATAGATTGCTGGGGGACAGTGAGACAGCTCACAAGGTGAGGGTGTTGGCATTAGAACCTATGACTTGAATTCAGTCACTGGGACTCATATTATGGCATGACAGAATCATTTATACAAATTGTCCTCTGTCCTCCACACATGTGCTGTAGAAGGCCTATACTCTTCACACTCCTCATTTAAACACCCAGTAAATATGCAAGTACAATAAAAATTTCTTAAAAACTTTGATTTTTGGGAGAGGAAGAGACAGCTCACTGAATAATGGGTACTGAGCTTGTTGCACATGAATGAGGACCTGAGTTTGTACTCACAGCATCATTATAAGCTAGGTATGTAATGTGTAACTGAAATCTCAGCAGAGGGAGACGGAGGCAGAGGCAGAGGCAGAGGCAGAGGCAGAGGCAGAGGCAGAGGCAGAGGCAGAGGCAGAGGCAGAGGCAGAGGCAGAGGCAGAGGCAGAGGCAGAGGCAGAGGCAGAGGCAGAGAGGCAGAGGCAGAGAGGCAGAGGCAGAGAGGCAGAGGCAGAGAGGCAGAGGCAGAGAGGCAGAGGCAGAGAGAGGCAGAGGCAGAGAGGCAGAGGCAGAGAGGCAGAGGCAGAGGCAGAGGCAGAGGCAGAGGCAGAGGCAGAGGCAGAGGCAGAGGCAGAGGCAGAGGCAGAGGCAGAGGCAGAGGCAGAGGCAGAGGCAGAGGCAGAGGCAGAGGCAGAGGCAGAGACAGGCGATTCCCTAGGACCTGCTAGCCACTCAGTGTAGTCAATCAGTAAGCTATAGGTTTTATTAAGAGACATTAACTCAACAAATAACATAGAGAGGGATTGAAAAAAACACCTGATGTTAACTTCTACCCTTCTGCACATTATTTCACAATCCCAAAACACACACATACACACACACACACACACACACACACACACACATACCACAGTATATTATTGCTAAAGACTTAAACATGGTAAGAATAAATTTTTTTCATCTTTATTAGATTCAACATTATTCAAAGTAGGAGAAGGGTAGTGGTGCTTTACTAAACCTATGTCTGCAGTCTAAGTTCTATTTTCTTTGCATTTTAATTAAATAATTATAAAATCAGCACCACAATAAGTATATAACAATAATCTTCTAGATAGCAATAATCTTCTAGAATATATTGTTGTATGCTGGTTATTTCCCTTATATAAATTAAAATATAAAACAAATTTTAATCTTTTACCTTAATTTTTACTGTGTATTTTATTTATTTACATTTCAGATGTTATCCTCTTTCCCCACTCCTCCCCCCAGACACCCCCTATTCCATCTTCCCTTCTCCGGCTTTTATGAGGGTATGGACCCACCCACCCACTCCAAACCTTCCCACCCTCAAATTTCCCCACACTGGGGTATCCAGCTTTCTGAGACCAAGGACCTCCTCTCTCACCTATGCCCAACAATGCCATCCTCCCCTACATAAACAGCTGGAGCCATGGGCCCCTCCCTATGTGCTCCCAGGCTGGTGGTTTAGACTCTGGGACTCTGGTTGGTTGGTATTGTTGTTTTTCCCATGGGGCCACAAACCCCTATGGATCCTTCAGTCTTCTTTCTAACTCCTTAATTTTTATTAAGATCAGTGTTGTCAAGTTTTCTGGCAGATAAATCTTTCAAGTGTAGAGAGAAAAGGAAGTTGGAATTGGTATCACAAGCAACAAAGTTAAATATAAACAGCAGGTAGAAGTGGGAAAAGAAAATAGGCTAGCAGGGTTTGGTGATTTAGAGCAAATTGTGTGCTAACAGTTTGAATTTAGATAGCAAAAGACTAAAGTGGCCCACAAGCTAAGAGAGTTATTGGTGAACTGTCTACAGGGAAAAGCAAAGCTTCCTCTTCTATTTCAAAGAGAAGAATGGTGGAAGAAAAAAATAATCAAATGTGCTAAAAAAAAAAAAAAACCCAAAACCAAAAAACAACCAACCTATGCATATTTGGATATTGCTTTACAATTTCTATTCAAATAAAATAAGAGGAATTTAAATGATTTGTTTAAAAAAGTTCAGGAGTTATAAGTATACTGATATTACAAATATTTCCTCCTAACTCTATATTTTGATTTGGATGATTCTTTTAATCTTTCTGTAATACATATTCATTGCAGTACCACAGTAGATTGTAAAGTGGTCTTGTGAACAAAGCTATAGCAAATCTTAGGTCACAGTCATTGTGAATTCATATGATGTCAAAGGAACGATAGCCAATAATGCCTAGAGGCAAGCCCACAGACCTCAATCATGGCAGTAGATCCTGAAGTCATTCCTGGATTCCATTTTGTCACTTTTCTAACTTGTCTGAAGCCAGCACAGTCTATCTAGAGGCCCAGTGTATACCCAAGAAGGAGCTCTGCAAGAGTCTGAGGAAACTCAAACCGTCTTGTTTACCTGATAACAGAGGCTCCATTTACTGTGCTTATAGTGGACTCTTATTCTAGCTCCGATTCCACTGATCAATGTCCGAGTGGGTATTCAGAGTACACATGGACCAGAAAAGGGCCAGGGCTGTGTATGTCCTGTACATAATAGGCATTCCAACCAAGAAACCACTCTAGTTTTTTTCTTTCACTTGCTAGAACCCTCAATCATATCAGCTTCAGAATCAGGAAAAAGTGCTGTCTCCCATAAGTAACATAAGTATCAGGAGCCATAATGGGACAATCTAATAATTAGCAGATGATCATCCTGAAATGCTTGCTTCGGATTATTATATAATGTGTGAAGAGTGTGCTCCATTCAGCAAGGCTGTGAAGACATGATTTTTGGAAAGATTCCTATTAATATGCTTTTCCCATTATTATTATTATTATTATTATTATTATTATTATTATTATACATATGCAACAATCACTTAGCAATAGCACACCCCTTTGGAGCAGATCTCTGCAGATCCACGAAGATGTACTGTCTTGTAGTGATACTATTTAGACAAATAGATGACTTCTTAAGTCTTAATGATGATCCTATAAGAATTCCTACAATTATATCAATGATTATTAAGCTTTTATAACGGGACTGCTATTAGATCCCTCATGCATAGTCAAAACTGCAAAGAGAACTCTGCCAATCTCCCAAGTGTTACCAGTTATTTGCCCTGACAGAGATAGTAACTAGACCTTCTCCTGCTCAGAGCACGTTCCAAGAAGTTGTAAAACAATTAACCTAGGTCACTAAAGTGAATCCATGATTTATTATAGGTACCAGGACAGAAGAGAAAATATTGCCTGGGTTTATCTATACAAAACTTCACTAATTTCTTAAATTATAGTTTCAAACTTTCAGTGAACCTGTGGAGCTAGACAGGTGATGAATTTCTAGCTAATTACTACTAATGGATATGCATGTAAACATTCTCCGTTGTAAACTTCTATTTCAATTTATGATTTGAATTTTGGTGTGAACTTGTGATGAACTTTATAACATGTGACCATGTATTCTGAAAGATGTATAAGTTCTGAGGACAAAGAGATGAGAGCGAGTTAGGTTAGAACAGAGTTAATAGAGAATTAGAATAGAAGATAGAAATAGAGATAGAATAGAATTTTTTCCCTTTTCCCAAATAGAAAAGAAGTTTTCCTTTTTTCCACTTAGGACCTTTCTGCTTTTCCCCTTAGATAGCTTTCATAGGAAACTTTTGACACTTAGTAATAAACTCTATATAACTTTTCTTAAGTATCTTTTCTTTCTGCGACCTGAGACTAGCAGAAGCAAGTTAGAGCCCAGCAGTTCCTGCTGAGATAGAACAAAGGCCATATTGCCTAATTCTCTGCTGTTAGGCTGCAGGTGTTAATCACCCTAGCCTGCAGTCTCTCACCCTCAGAAGTTTTTAGGATAGTACAAGGCTATTTACTTAACTCCTTGCTAGTTTTAGGGCTAAGATGGAAGTGCCAGAAACAGCAGTTTCTGGGCACAGGATCGTGGATGGCAGGCCAGCTACAGTAGCATAGGAAGTGAACTATTCTAGCATAGATAAGTTAAAACTTTTATTACAGCAACCCTAAAAGTCTTATAAGGCTCAAGGGCTTACCCCAATCTCATAAGAGATTACCCCTGCCGACTGGCTGCCTCAAAAAGAACTGACAGGAGGACAAGAAAGAAGAAGCTGCTTCTCCCCTCTCACCCATGCCTGCCAGTGGGCTCCCCCCACCCCCAGCAACATGGGAAGACTAGTAGAGGTGTTTGGTCTTTCAAATATGCAGAAACCAAGGAAAAGCTACCTGGATTGTGGATAATGAACTGTAAGACCCCCCCGCAAGGGGACCCTCACCCAAGTCCGGACCTGCACACCCCAAGGACACACGAGAGACCTTCTTGATGCAATTGCAGAGGAGGTTTAATGACGAGGGCCCTCGGGCTGGAACATATCTCACACAGGAGATAGAGGTTCCACGCCTTGGACCCAGGGAACTTGGGATATTTATTGGTAGGGGTTGGGGAGAGCGGGAAAATTTGGCACGGTTACATATGATTGGATATTTCAAACATCAGCAACTTGCAGAACTGGCAGAACTTGCAGAAACTCGGACCTCCCAGAAAAGGGAGGGAGAGAAAAGTAAACACCAGATAGCCCATTACTCACTTGGGCTTGTTTGGACTTGTCTGGGCATGCCCTTGTATGCCTTTATTTTTTGTCACCCTGCCCCTGCAGGGGCTTAATATTTTTATTATGACTATATTTAACAAATTGTTGGTGGTCTTTGCTGACCATGAATTTTTGTTATTGTTAAAATGCTGCTTTCAAATTTTGTTCTCACAGAACCATCTGGATTTGGTAAGTACAATGCCACTAAAAGAAGTTACAGGGTTTTAATGACCAATCTCATAGAAATTCAACTTTATATTTATAAATCATGTGCAATAGAATTTTAAATAATATAAATCAGTGACTGCTGATAATATAAAAATCAGGTGATTCTAGGAACTAGCTTCCTGATGGGTTATATAAATCCATGTGACAGCCTTAAATATATATCCATCATATTATCATATATACCCATCATATAATCATATATACCCATCATATAATCATATATACCATCATATAATCATATATATCCATCATATAATCATATATATCCATCATATAATCATATGAACATATGGGCAAACTCTCTCTCTCCCTTTCTCCCTCCCCCTTCTCTCTCTCTCTCTCTCTCTCTCTCTCTCTCTGTCTCTGTGTGTGTGTGTACATTAACAATTGAAGAAGAGATCATGAATCTGAGAGAGAAAGAGTAGAACACATGAGAGGATTTGGACTGGGAAAATTGGAGGATGGGGGAAATCAGAATAATCATTTTAGGCATTAAAATTCAAGAAAACTGATAGGCAAGTAAAGGAAATATAGGTAACAAAGAATGTGCTGAATGAGAAGATTAGTAAAGAAATAGAAAACATTAAAAGGAGCTAAATGAAAATCCAAGAGCTGAAAATTGCAATGACAAAATTAAAAATTCAATGTATATACTATGATCAGCAGGCGCAATTATGTAGAAGGAAGAACATAAACGTGACTATTGGCTATTAAGAATCTGCAAATTAGTCAAAGAAAAATGCAAGAGTTGAAAGAAGCACAAAATCTTTTGGGGACACCGTTCTACTTATGGATATATGAATAATGTAGGTTGGGTAGGAATAGAAGTAATGAATCAAAGGCTTACTTGAAAGAGCTATTGATTGAGAACACCCAGAGTCTGTCTTCCAATTCACGGTGTTTATAGGGCCTCCATGAAAGCACTGAAGTTTATATTCAAGTCAAGTAGTGTGAGAGACTATCTTGAAATGAATACAAAAGATGAGGAGAGAAGAAGAGAGGGAGAGAGACTGACTGTATATAAAGGATCCTCTATGCCTCTATAAGGGTATTATCACAATTATCAATGGAAATATTTCCAACTATGTTAGAATGGGAAAATAGATACAAAAATAACCTCTCTCTGAAAGACAGTTTACCCAAAGAGTGCTGTGCATATGATTTTACAGTGTTTGTGTTAGCAATCACAAGACTGTGAAAACACAAGACAGACCAGATCGCAGCATGGAGAGGGGATATGGGTATGAAGTCCCATCCCTAACCTAGGGCCATTGGCAATTAATAGCTGCTAGAAGATGAAGGTTAGTTTTTTGAAGAATGTAGACCCTGCAACCAAGAAACAGTACATGCAGTTTATGGAATCAATGCTTGCTACTGCAGAAGGCTTTACATCAGGAAAGAGATACCATGAGAAGAAGAAAAAAGAAACAATGGAACTCCAAAACAGACATTTGCCAAAAGAGAATTTGTATATCCATAGAGGTCAGTCAATACTTTAATATACATTACATGTTACAGTTAAAATATTGAGGTCCAATTTTAATCCATGGTGGTATGACAGCATATAAGAGACTATTGCTATTTTCTTATATCTATTAAGGCTTGTTTTGGTCCATTTTGGAGAAAGTTCTATGAAATACTGAGAAGAAGGTTATATTCTTTTGTGTTTGGGTAAAATGTTCTGTAGATATTGGTTAGGTCCATCTTTTTCATAATGTTAGATTCATTATTTCTCTGTTTAGTTTCTACCTCAATTATCTGTCCATGGTGAGAGTAAGGTGTTGAAGTCTCCCAATATTAATGTGTGGCATTCAATGTGTGATTTAAGCTTTAGTAATGTTTCTTTTACAAATGTGGGTGCCCTTGCATTTGTGGCATAGATGTTAAAATGAAAGTAATATAAAAGTAAAATATTCACTTTACTCATATGTAGACTAAAAGGGAGGGGTGAAAATATCTCGTAAAAACTGTGCCCAAAAGACAGCTAACATGACCATACTTAGCACAGAAAACATAGATCTTATGTTAAAATCAGTCACAAATACAAAGAGGGTAACTAACATGATAAAAGATCAATCTATACATTGAGGAGATGGCTCAGTTGGTAACTCGCTTTCTGGAAAAACATAAAGATAAGAGTTCAGATCCCCAGAGGCAGGCATAGTGACCTGCATCTGTAGTTCTTGTGTTGGGGAGGAGCATAAATTATAACCAAGAATTCAAGAATGGTGAAAATAGGCATATCAATATGTGTGATACATAATAGGACAAACAAATAAATGTTATTATTTCTATTGAGATATTATTAAAATTATTAGATAAAATGTCTTTCTTTTATGATAAAAGTCCCCAACCATATAGTAAAAAGTAATGCATTTCATTCAACACATTAAGGCCACATATAAACTGAGAGGTAAGTTCGTGTTCTAATGACAGTCTGGAAGCTTTACTGTGAAGATTTGGAAAAGATAAGGGGTGTGTCTGTTCTCATCACCTCTAATGCCGGCCACAGGAATGGAATTCCTAGAGAGGACAAACTTTTACTCCTGATATACCAAAAATGTAAAAGTAAGATTTGAAATGATAAACTCCCTTAAAGAAAACATGTAAGGTATTAAGAAACAAAAAATCTGGGATCCCTGTGGGATGTGATTTTTTTTTTTTTTTTTTGCTTGAGTAAGTAACATACATTTCTTTTGTAGAAGAAAGCCTTTTTGTTATCCTGAAAAAAAAAAGACATACAAAAAGTTCATAGCTCATTTTGACAATGACTTTCTTTTGGATATTATATACAAGGCACAAAAGCAAAAGCAAAAAAAATGAGTGGGAGTATATCAGACTTAGAAGCTTCTGTACAGCAAAGAAACAAATCAGTACAACGGGAAAACAATCGACAGCATAGAACACATCTGTTAAATATCAGTCCATGAAGGAATTAATATCCAAAGTACATGGAGGAAGACAATCACCGGCAAGAAAATGAATGACAAGCTTTAATAATTTTCAGAAAGATCTGAATAGACATTCCTCAAAAAAAAAAAAAAAAAAAAAGCCAATAAGTTCTTGAAACCTTAATCATTAGTCATGTGAGAAATTCAAATAAATGTATGAGCTATCACATGATAACCTGTTATAAAATGTTGAAGAAAAACAAGTATTAGCAAGGATATGAAGAAACAAAATTCCTTGCTATTGTTCATGGGAGGATAAAAGAGTGGGAAACAACTGAGGTTGTACTAGAACCATAAATACGTAAGTAAGTAAACTAATTAATTAATTGATTGAACAGCAAATTAGGTCACTGTGTGGTTCATCAAATCTAGTATTGGGTGAGTATGCAAAGGCAATGAAATTATTGCCTTAAACCAAGCAGACATAAAATAAATACATAGTCTTTGAGGATGGATCTTCTCTTTCAGGTTTTTGGAAACAGCATCCTACAACTCTGTCCTCATTGTGTTTGAAGAGCAATAATCACAACACTGTCCTCATCCACAATGAACTGTTTGCATTTAATATTTATTTCATGAGTGTCATAATGACTAAAATAAACAGAATTCATGTCTGAAACATGATAAATATAAACACAGGGACACATTATTTACTTCTGAAAGAGGCAAAAAAAAAAGGAAAGTATGACTTTTGTGAACACAAGGAGAATCCAGAGAACATTTGCTGTGTAAAACAATCCAAGTTAGATAAAATGTCTACCCCCAATATGAAGGCTTAGAGAAGGCCAGCATCTGGAAACATCCGAAGAGACTAGCATTTGTAAGTGGCTAGAGACTGAGGGATGAGTGTGAGAGGGCGAGAAGTGTCAAATGGTTAAATGATTTCTAATGTTCTTGGGAATCTAATGTGCAGCCTGGTAAACTACACTGTAATGCTTACTTCATACTAGAGAGCAACAGACACATAAAGTTCATCACCACATGCATAGCATGACTTCACAGCTGTGTATACCGCAGAGTTAGAACTACTCATATAATCTCCATATTCTGAATGTGTGCATATGCAATCACTGTTTCATATATCATGAATATATTATTTTCATTCAGAATTAACTATATTAAATACTTGAATAAAATTGTGAAAATTTTTAATGTGTTTCAGATATGTACAAATAAAGTTATGTATTCATTTATAAAATGTATGTAATAGTTGACAAAGACATATATTTATATTTTTAATTTTTTATGGAACTTGACCATATTTTTAAGGAGTAATACATGTATTCATTTCTGCAAATCCTATAGTACATTTTAAAATTACAAAAATAACACATACATACATGTGTATATGATATATAAAGTATTTTTCCAGTCTATGGGACTCATGAGATATGTACCTGCAGTATTCTTTCCTATGTACTTACAGAGGTTTTCATGACATTTTCTTTAACCCAGGCTGTTATTGATCTTCTGTGAACATGTGACTTTGACATAATAAAAACCTACAAAAAATAAAATTTAATTTATTTACAGCAAGGTAATAGTTGATGTAAGCTGATTTTTTTTGATGGTTTTCAAGTTGTAAAAATGAGTATGTGAGCGATAAAAAGATTTAATTATTTAGTGGAAATTCTAGATATTTTCTGAGAATAAGAATAAGGACTCAGTAATATAACAAAAATCTTATATTGTTAAACACTGGGCAAAATCTATTATGTTTCAATTTCTGTGTTGCAGACAAGAAAGCTAACACTGTCAGAATTAAAAAGGATGGAAAATTGGATTTTTTTTTATAGCATGCCGTGGGTGGCTTCCAATTATTTTTCAATAAAGGCTTTGTGTAAATTCTCCAAATTCTCTTAGACATTTCAGCAGATATATCCCTTGCTAAAGATTGCAAAGACATTTTATTTTTGCTTCATTTTTTTAAGGGATTTAACTTTGGGAGTCTTAGCATTTCCAGTGGTAGAGGACTCAGGATAGGTTCATGATATGGGGGTGATTTTAGTGTGAAAGACTCTCCACACATATTCTTTGGCTAGCTAGATTAAGTCTTTCACTAGAGTCTCCAATAGATTTTTAAAAAATACATATAAAAATAATTTTTATGCCTCCAGTTAATGCATATTTAAAAGTGCTTCCCAGGACAAAGTAAATATCTTCATTGGTACGATAGTGAGTGGTTCTAATGGGCTAGAGATAGTGAGAAGGTTTTTAACTTGTGTGTTTCCTGCAGCCCCTTTTGGTTTATCTAAAAATGTTTTGCTGGTTAAGGAACAAGCTACCATCTCTCTTCTCATTCCAGATAATCCAAGCTTTCTTTCAGAAATGTCTGCTGTGCCAACTGTGCCAACATGCTATTATTTTTTTTTTTTATTAATCTTGAACTAATAATAGACACTACTGGCAAGTTCCAATTCTGCTAATGACACAAGGTTTGGTTAGAATGTTTTCACCAAAACACATACTTTGAATAGATTACCCTGAATCCTCTAAAAAGTTGTAGCTACTGGTTACAGATTATTGCAGTTCAATGAGAGTAATCAGTTAGGCAATCATTTTGGTGACACCCCACAGTAGAAGTTGTAAAGAGTACATGATCAGAAAAGCAAGGTTGCGGTCTATTTTCTCCATGCCAAAGAGGAACTGTCATCAGACCCTGATGACAGGCTTCCTGTCACAGTGGAGCCCTTGATTAATAGAAAATGGAAGACTGCCAGTCACTCACAATGACTTCTATTGGAATTTGCTCCAAAAATGTTTTCTTTAACACTGGCATATGTGTGTATGTGCATGCATGTGTGTGTGTGTGTGTGTGTGTGTGTGTGTGTGTTCATGTGCTTGTGTGTGTATGTGCTAGCATGTGCATGTACTCACACACATACACAGCCTCTGCTTCACGATCCCCATGCTGTGCTACCCTCACTGGACCCCCATTCCCATTCTCAGAGCTGCATATTCTGAAGAGATGATCATGGTTGTTTTGTTTTTTCCATTTCTCCTATGAATTTCCATAGAGATACATCAATTTTGAGTCCAGTAAAGCACACACTTGCTGCCTCCCTACCATCAGCCTTCAACTGTAAAGGCAGAGGATATTTTGAGATTTCTGTCACCCTATTGAGAGATGTTCTGATCAAGTCACTGCTGTTTAGACATACTACAGGGTTCTATAACCTACATACTAGGGATAGTAAATAGCCTGTTTTGTCACTTTTGGTCATCATGGTGGTTCATGTCTCTGCATCTGAAAGGAGTTAAATAATCATGGTCATAAACACAGTCCTCTCTGAAAAGAACTCAGCTGTGATGACCACAGGATTCAATAAAAAAAACCCACTAGCTTGCTGAAGTTTACTTATGCACTGACAATCTTTTTTTCCATCTATCTCTCTGTCTATCACCTATCTATCTATCTATCTGTCTGTCTGTCTGTCTGTCTGTCTGTCTGTCTGTCTATCTACCTACCAATCTATCCATCTATCATCAATCTATTATTTATTCCTTTTATTTCATGATCATAGCCCTTCCTCCTGTGCCCTTACTCAGCCCTCCAATACCCCACTCCTCTTCTTCTCTGAGAAGGCTTGAAGTGTCCACTTCAGATTCCATAGCTCTCATGTGCATTGGCATTCTTTGCTGAGTTTACCTTAGCACAATTTCTTGTCCTGTATCATATTTGGGGCAGAAATAAAGAAATGCATGGGAAGGTGCTTTGGTTTGGATGTAGTTCTCCATCCAACTTCCCTGGTTCCTGTGTCAGAGGTTTGAGGCTTGGGCATTTACCTTTGTGGTATCGAGGTGAGAGCTATAGGTAGTGGGCACTAGATGGAGGTCTATAGGCCACTACAGAGGGATTTTTGAAAGGAATTAAGTTAGTTCTCATGGGAAGGTAGTCATAAAAGAACAAGAAAGGACACTCCCCAGCCCCTGTAACTTCCTGTCTGATAAAATAATTTCCCTTCACACTTGAGTCTGTGCTTTGATATCATCTGTCATGAATTCTTCATCAAGCACTATGACCCTGAAGCCTTTAGAATTTTAGAGTAAATAAATTTCTTCTATTTGTAAATTTGACAAGCCATGAGTATTTTACTATAGTAGCATGATATGTACAGATACACCAACAGGTTTATGCTGAACATAGTAAAAATTAGAAGAATGAAAGCAGACAGACAGACAGACAGACAAAGAAACAAACAAAAAACCTGTGCTGTAGTCAATTATATGATGGTCAACTGTTCCTTTTGTTTTGTTACAAGGGGTTTCTTTTTTGTTGTTGTAGGTTTTGGTGTGGTTTATTATGTTCTCTTAGTTTTGCAGAATTTGCTATTATACTGGGTTTTGATAATTTTTTTTTTAGAAAGAATTTAAAGTTTAGTTCGTAAGGAATGGGAGAGGATATGAGAGGACTTGGAAGACAGGAAGAATATGATCAAATATATTTAATTTTAAAAATTGTTTATAAATAATAAAAATATAATATAATAGAAAAAATTATGTGATGTTAAAAAAAAAAAGAATAGAGAAATGCCAGTATTTCATTCTGGTAATGGCAAAACTAAATCCATTTAAAAATATAGTTTATATTTTTCCTCTCTTACTTCAAGCTCATCACTTCTGTAAACAGGATATATAATTTGAAAATATACATACATGTAATAATTCATGTATCTGAGCTCCATGTTTTTTCTGTTGTCTGTAGTATATGTTCATTCTCGATTCAATTTTGGATTTTTTTTAAAGGATTTTTTTGTTTTTGTTTTTTCATTTGTGATGGTTTCCCCTAGCATGTGCCTTGAGGAATGTTTGGGGCACTTTTCAATCAGAAGCATCTCTATAGGTGTATGTTATTGTGAATATGTCCTCTGGACAGACTTTGGCACCATCTCAATTTTTCTTATTACTAGAGACAGAAACTAGGACCAACAATAAATGTGATGACATTAATAGGTTACTTGATTCTTCCTCAGTTACCAGAATACTGGTCTCCTCTGTGACTCTTCTCACATAGACTCATATGTGTGCTTTGGGTTATAGAAGCCTCATGCTACAATGCAATATGGCTATGAAAGACATCTAAGAGTGGACCCAAACCTGTGCCTTCTGGTATATTTTACCAATGTCGGTTATCACACCTCCAATTCTTAGTTATTTGTCAGAAACAATCAGAAAGTCATTGTTTCCCAGATACTTTGACCACCTGGAAAACCATGGGCGTGAGCTGAGTGAACAGTAACTATACTTCAGAGTATGTGGTTAGTATAGTGCATTGTGCTCAGTCAAGTGTTACAGCTTCTTATCCTAGAGACAGGATGTCCCAAATAAAGACAGGACCGGAGATATGGCCTGCCACTGAATTTCAGACAATTAACCTAAACCTATTTGTCTGGTTCAGTGTGAATCTTCTATCTTCTTTTGAAAATAGCAGTCCAATGTGTAAAAAGAAAAGAAATGTTTCCCTCAAGGTATAAAATTCTGAAAATCTGCAACTTTGCAGACAATTAAAACATTTAATCACACATGTCCTTGTAAAGTAAGGTTACAAAAGACACTATCACCACCTCAAATGTCTTAAGATATTACTGTTAATTATGACACACATTTACCTTTTTAAATTTAGCATCCTGTGCCCTGGAAAGAGACGGCAGTCAGACTTTTATACCCACAAACAGGCACTAGATTATTGATTTAACTGAACAGTTCAATGTCATACTCTATGCTTTTAGTTTAATTAATATATGCCCACATAATGTTCTATTTTATCATAGGTTTGAGTCTATCTTTATAAATTGTTTTAATCTTATCTTATTCCCACAAAAGCCAGAAAAATTGAGGTCAAATGCTTTCCCAGTACTGAATAACTGAATATAGTTATATTGCCCCACAGGCAAGGGGCTACTTGCTAGTGTGGTTCTCATTTGAATTTACTGTCACCCAAAACAAAACCCCTGTGAGCTATAACTGCTCTCTGCTGAATTTGGCCTGATTGTTTCTGTTTCAGTGCTTTTATCTATATACACTTATGAGAACTTTGTAACTCTTATGGTGATACTCCAGTTCCACATTCCAGATAAGAGAACAACACCTAAAATGAGATCAGTCTGATTTTCATTCTTGCCATTGGAGAAATCTTCGCTCCTTGTTAGAGGCATCCCTTTACCATTTGTACTAAAATCTCTACCAAGAGAAAAGTGAAATCCAAGAGCTGTATTTCCTAAAGCAGAGTTTGGTTTTCTTATTGAACAAACTCACTTAGATGATGGCTTGATATACTCATTGTTGTTTTTTCTCATGCACATTTGAAGTCTGATTCTAAAATAATAATCTCAGAAAATTCTTTAGAACCCTTGAACACTCTTTCATTCCATATACACCAAATGGGGTGACGTGCTCAAGAATCTATAGGAGACTTTCCTTATTCAAACTGTAAGAGTCACCATCTCAGAAGGAAGAGGATTTTTAATCAGGTTAAATGTAATGAAAGACTGGGTTTCAAACAGAAACATGTTATGTCTGGTTTTAAAGCCATTCAGAGACAACCATTAAATCAAAAAAAAACCTCAGAGTTCATATCTTAGTGTTTAAGCATCACTTAAAAGTCAAGTCATTTGTGGTGTCATTAGTGGTTATACTGATTTTAAGGACAATAGGAACATTTAACAGATGGGATAAACATTCGAGCAGTGTAGATATGTGACTGGATTTATGAACTGACAATTTAGTTAGGTATATCAACCTATTGTGCACAACCAATAGGAAGGGGGCTTTGTAGTTGAGGGGGCAGTGCAGCAACAGCAGCAGAAAGTGGAAAGGAATTAGTAGGTAGCCCTCTTTCCAGACATGACACAGTTTGATGTAAGTACAATGCCTGATGAAAAATACATCTAAACTACTTTATTTCTAAAGTCAGAAAGAAAGATGTCTCACAAAGATGTGTTGATGGATATTCAAGAAGTGATTTTTTTTTTTTCAGTATGGTCAAGAACTTTATTCTAACTTTACACAGAATTTTTAAAACTGACCATCGTTAATTATGATATTTAACTAAATTCATGATGAAAAAGATTGATTTTTAGGTGCCAATAATAACCGATATGTGGACATTATTTGATGGAAAAGGAATTCAATTCATTAGATCAAGTTTTAATACTGCATTTTAGAACTTTTCACAGCAATAACTTATTGCCTAATAACTGGTTGTTATTGAACTATAACTCACATAATAATGTTTTATAAAAATAATTCAATATTCCTCCTTTAGGTAAGAAAAAATAAGAAAGGTAAACCTAATCTCTTAGCTTTCATCAAAGATCTTTTTATATGAAAACATTAATATCACTAAAAATATCAAAAGTTCCTGACTAATAATCTCTTTGCATTATCAGTTTGCAGCTTTAAATATTGGGCTTTTTTATATATCCAAGAGTACTGATATTTTACACTTCAGTACACACGTTTTGAATATCAATTTTATTATTGATAGCCTATAACAGCAAGTTGTGGCAGCTTTCACATAATCTTTCAGGGGCAGAGACAGATACAAATGAAGGGCTAACCAGTCTAAATCCATAAACAGGTCCAGTAAGAGACCTTGTCTCAAATAATTATGAGGTAGAAAGCAAATAGAGCTTTTACAGTCAGTTTCAGGAATCTTCTTCATGCATGAGGACACGCACACATACACACACATACATGCATGTACACACACACACCTACATGCACACACACACCCTCTCTTACACATACACACACACACACACACACACACACACACACACACACACAAATAGAATATTTTCAAATTTGACATGTTAAGTTTTTTGTGACTCATACATTTTATTAAGCCACGTAATACTTCTTTCTTAAGTATCCAAGTGTTCCAGTGACGTGAGAAATGTGCAGACTGATGCTAAGGCAGGTTTCTAAATCTGGATGATGACTGCAGAATACCCTCTTGCCTTTGTAAATCCACCAACACATCCTACTCCCACTCAGAACTTGAACACTAAATTGAATATTTCTACAACCTGAAAATTCCATTGTGCTGTCTCGGGAATGAAGTTAAGAAGTTCTTGTGAAAAAAAATTGTCCTTACCCTAGAGGAATTGCTTTACAAACCTATGCGTTTGTTTAACTCTAATATAAGTACTTTGTAATCTCTAGTTATGGCTTTCTTATCTCTGTGCCATTTAAAGGCATATCTGAGCTATCTTCTTGAAGCAGCCTGACCCATTCCTTGAAGATAATGTCTATTAAGTGGTATTTCACCAAAACCCAGCAATTATACCTTTGTTTCTGTCAGCTATAAAATGAACTTGTCTTTGGGAATTTATTTTTAATCCTGAACATCTCTATGTTCTGAACTTAAAAGCAATATTAAACAAACTTAATAAAGGGAAGAAGACACTTAATAGTTAATGAATACAAACTTTTGTTGTTGATTCAGAATTACTTTCTGTGCCACAGTTTTGTTATGACTAATTCTTGTAGTTTTAAAAGTTATGTTTCCTTAAATCATCTTCCAAAGAGAAAAATACAAAACCAAAAACCAACACCAAGCCACTGAAATTTGTTTGCATAACTATGGTTAAAACTGAGTTATGAATAAAGAACAATTTTTTTATTTTCCTAATTTAGTTAATATTATTAGCCTGAAAATTAAAAGATAATCTTGATTAAAATGTCTATGATACTAAAATGAGTGCACAGGTATGCAATGATAATGATTAAATACAAATTTTGTAACAAGACAAGCACACTGACTATATTTTAGTTATAACAAAAGAGTCAACGTTTCTAGGTACCAGACTCTCCTATATTCCCACAGGTTATGAAGAACAGTCTGAAGGCCACTCCTGGCTCACAGATTACAGCTTTGATGCTTTTGTTCTAACTCCAGTTATAATTTTTGATAGGGCAAACTTGAATCTTTAACACATTTCTGGTGTGGATTTCTATAGAGAGATGATAATACAAGAAAAGACAAGGACAGATAAAAGATAGCCTTGAAAACCAGAGTGAGGGATTCAATCTTGAAGCTACTTACAGGAGGTTCACGAGAAGGAAAGACCTCTGTTTAGCCATGTTTTTGCAACCACTGTTGAGGGAGAATATTAGAGCTTCGTGATGAGAAGCTATTATGTGAATGATCACCAATAGAACCAAAGTTAGAAGTCTCACAGTATTTTATGCTACAAAGAAACAACTGGGACAAACAACAAGATACACACAGTAATATAGCTTCTATACCCTAAGACCCACCATTAAGTCATAGTGTACTAAGACTGTGAATGTATAAGCTGTATTTCAAAATACTCTAAAAAGGGATTTATGAATGTATTTTCCATAAAGAGTAATAAATATCTGAAAAGGCAGACATGTTTAACCTGATTACATAATTTATATGTATGTGATAACCTTCTATATTACCTCACTAAATATAAATATTTTTTAAATTTTATGTATCAGTTAAATTATTACACACAAATTATAATGATAGGTGACATTGGGAATATTGATGCCAGGTAAATTTACATGGATGCTTTGGAGACCTTCATTTGACCCTCTCTGTGAAAGTCTCTGAAATTTAATTCTCCATTCAAAGTTGCTCTTCGTTCAGTGACTTGGACAGTTTTCAGGTCATTCCCTTCCCAACAGCTTTGTGACACACATTAGCTAGAACCACTGAAGCATGTAGAAATTAAACCGCTACGAACGACATTAAGGAACCATAAAAACTCAAAGGCTGAAAGTGGCAAAACAAAGTTACAATTAGCCTATTTTAATTATTTTAGGATGCCATTTAGTTAGAGTATGTAGACTTGCAAACAATAGAACCAAGTGTAGACTTATCCTTTTAATATTTAAAAAATTGTGGGCATGGTGCAGTAAAAAGTTTCAATAAATTTGAAATCGTTAACAATTCTACAAACACATATAGATATTATAGATTGTCTTACACATCCATTTTCTTTTTAGAAAACTCCAAATTAATTTCTTTACACAGATGTATTAAAATTTTGGAAAAGATAGTTTTGCCTTAATGTCAGAAGCAGAGGTGAAAATGAGCCAGGGTTTTCATAGAGGTAAAATAGAACATAATCAACCTGATATCTTCAGTCACCTTGCAGATACCTATTGTTAGATAACATCCAACCTACAGATGCAAGTAACTATGTTCTTTTTTTATTTGATATTTTATTTATTTACATTTCAGATGTCATCCTCTTTTCCCATTTCCCCTCTCTAGAACTCCCTATCCCTCCTTTTTTTGCTTTTATGCCATTTTAATTGCATACAAATATTAAGGTCAGTTCTAGGTTGTGGGACTAGCAATAAAATAGATGCAAATAATCAAGGAACAAGCAAGACAATAAACACAAATAGCAAGTAACCATGTTCTATAAAGAATAACTATGGACCTTATTAAAAGTCAGAAGACATCCCAGAAGAACAAAGACTTTAAGGAGACTATTCACATTTACATACTTACTTATGCTATTAGAGCTAAGATGGAGACAGAAGTTCCTAAAACAAACATCCTGAACTTTGTGAGGTCACTGCTTAGGAAACGGGCTGTTGAACTCAGTAGTTTACCTTGGCTGTAGCTTTTGCAAGACATTAAAATGAAGACAACCTCCTGCAATCATTATTACCCAAGAAAAGACATCTCCCTAATAGAAGGGCATGACATTTTATTTTCTGAATTTATAAATTAAACCAGTCAAAAATCATTGATTGCAAGTCTTCCATTTGTGGGAGATAACTCACTTTACTAGAGGGTATGGTAGAAGATGGAGAGGAAGTAGATGCCGTTTCATCCGCACATAAATCTTGTTCATTAAGAAATGAGTATTAAGTTGGAAGCCATATGGAGACTAGGAGAACCTCCTTCTTGTTAGTTGGGGACCACAACCTGGAGATTCTAGAGTGGGAAGAAATTTGGGTTTTTCCATATCTCTTCTCAACTGAAAAAAAATTGAACACATAAAATGTATTCATTAAAATTATTTTAACAAGTTAACTAAATATGAAATCATTTTTACCATTGAAGAGTTTAAATGAAAAGTAGTTTTGTGATTTCCTAGGGTCCTGTGAATATTGGAGAGTATTTGTAGTCACAGATGAGGAGGCAAATTCTTCCTTGAATTCTTGCCATCATTTTTACCCCACTCTATACTGTTAATTAATTTAATTTACTGATATGTTCTCAAATTCAAGAAGTAATTTTCTTTATTTTGATTTCTGTTAAATATAAGGTTAATTGCTTATTTCATAATGAGAGATGTGGGACTTTCACTTAAACTCTAATTGAATGTTAAAGGGCCAGATTTATACCGGAAGAAGATAGGCATATATAAAATGATTATTCACAAATGGGTACAGTGAACAGTCTGTTCACAGAGGACAGGGAATGGAGTGATATTTGTTTTATTACAAATGATGAATGCTTTTACCAGGTTGGCTTTTTTTAGATACAGTTACAATATTCATAATTAATAACATATGGTATTTAACTTAGAAAAAAAGTAAAGAGATGAAATGTTAAAATTAGTTATGAAAACTTTAATGTTAAAAATGCTGACACATATCAGAATATTTTAACAGATTATGAATTCTAGAGGGCTGCAACCCTCTCTGTAACAAAATTCCCATGTGCTTCAGGTGACTCTCATTTAAGTACTTAGATTGTACTACTCTGAATACTAATGCAGCTTCTCCGAGCAAACACTAGAAATGTTCTGGAGAGGCGAGGCCATCAAATAGAATGCAGTATTTTTCACATTTCTATTTGGAGCAAAATTGTAAATGTCTTCTGTGTTCCAACTACCTCTCAGTAATCAATAATAAAGGCCTTAGATGGTTTGTCTGAAACTTAAATTGAATTCGAAATGTTGACTTTTCTGGGTTAAAGAAAACATGATATATTAGTATAGAAATCTTGGTTTCATTAAATTATATCTCCCTGAAGCCTGGTACTATTGCTTATGTATTTTCCACTTGCGATTGTTGAAAAACTTGTTGAAATTTGTGACATGAATTGCTACCAAGGACCCTAACAGTTTTAGTATAGTGTTTCCAGCTTACTCTTGAAAAAGAAACAGTCCAGGTTAGAAGCCAAATGTTCCTTAGCTGGATCTAAGCACCAGGTACCAGAGAAGAAAAGATTCACTAATATTTTCATCCACTGTGCTGGAAGATTGTGGGAATGAGAATAGTGGTTAGCTTTGTTAAGCCATTAGTGTTTCATTGCATCCCACCTATGGCGGATTTTCCAGTTCAGCATATATTTACTAATTTAGAGATAATTAGCTGTCAGACATTTAAAAGATAGCTAGGTAAAGATAGATAAGAGGAGTTTGAGAGAGTTGAGAATATTAATTTTTAAAAGTATAATTAAATAATTGTCATGGACCCACTCGGGATCAGCAAATGAATGAAAACACTGATGTAGAAGTCGGCCTAACTTGAGTTTCAAGTTCCTCTTCCTCTAGCTGTGTAACTTGGGTTGTTTTCTCCTCCTCCTTCTGCTCCTCTTCCACTTCCTCTTCCTCCTCCACTTCCTCTTCCTCCTCCTGCTCCTCCTTCTGCTCCTCCTCATTCTTCTCCCTTCTTCATATGATAGAAATAGTTATGCTTAAAACAAATAAATGCTGTGAGGTTCTGTGTGCTGATATCTGTAGATTCACCCCTTACCTCCTCTTTTATTTTTCTCTATACTCCAATTATTCCCTACTCTGGAGATAAAGAGTAATTCATTGGGCTGGTAGGCAGCTTAATCAGGGACATGCTTGCTGCAAAATCATGAATAATAAATAATCATCATCATTGTCATCATCATCATTATCATCATCATCCTCTGGCTGTGGTGGTATGTGCCTGTAATTCCAGTGCTGGGGAGGCAGAGATGGGAGAGTCTCTGGGGCTTGTAGGCCTTATAGTCTACCTGAGTTGGTGAGCTCTATGTACAGTGAAAGTCTCTGTCTCAGAAAAATGACATGAAGAAAAATTAAATAAAACATCCAGTGTCATCTTCTTACACATGCACACATAGATACATGCCATATGCTACACAAAGGATATATATATATTATATATATGTTTATATATTACATATATAATATATAAAATATATTATATATTATATATATTTATATATTTATTATATGTAATATATTTATATATATGATATATAAATATCATATATATAAATTTATATATATGATATTTATATATCATATATATAAAAATATTAAATTTTTATATTTAAATATATTTATATAATTTTATATATTTTAATATATAAAATTTATATATTTATTATATGTAATATATTTATATATATGATATATAAATATATATAATATATAATATATTATATATATTTATATATAATTATATAATATCTATAAATATATATTATATATATTATATATATATAATATATCATATATAAATATAATATATATAAATATATATTTATATATGTTATATATTTATATATAATATATATATATAAATGTATTATATATAATAAATATATAAATATATATAACATATAATATATAATATATTTATATATAAGTATATATAAATAATTATATAATTATAATTATATAATTATAATAATTATATATTATATATTATATATAAATATATATTTATATATATTTATAGATGATAGATATAGGTGACAGATATAGATGATAGAGATAGATGATAGATGTATGAATGTATGGATATCTATCTATCTATCTATCTATCTAGATACATAGATACATAGATAGATAAGCTAATATTCTACAATGACAAGCAAAAAGGAAAGGAACCTTGGAGTTCCTCATTTACACATTCAGTAGTCTGGGCAAGGAAAACCTGGACTTTCCCACACCCAGCAAATTTAATGTTAGTCCTGCTTTCAGCAGCTCTCTTGCTCTGTTGACTAGGGTTCTGCCTTGTTTCTTAAACCCAGGAGTTGCCTTAAAAATGCTCAGTCTTGGAAGCATGCACAGGATCTGCACAGATCTGGATCCAATGGTATCCTGGAGCTGAAAGGGGAAGAGGACAAAAGTGGACAAAAACCCACATCCCTAATGCAGAAACTATCTCCAGTTGATAACCACATTCAAATGAAAATTTAATTTTCTCCAAGGGAGTCTCACTCTGAAAACACACTAAAGATAGGCTGCATGTTTATCAGCATATGGTCAACATAAAACAGCATAAAATGTTCTCAATGGAGATATGTTATCTCATACTGTCATTTCGGGGTTCCTTTCTTTTCTCTCCTTTCTCTTATTTTGTTGTTGATGTTGTTGTTATTGTTGTTTTGGTTGTGGTTGTTGCTGTATCCTTACAGATTCTTTGTGTATATATTTTCCCTCTGGTTTTTATGGGACTATTGAGTGTGTGAACATGTGGATCTCTGGGTTCTACATCTGTTTCTGGTGTCCTTTCTTGGCTGTTTTCTTTGTTTGCTTGTTTTGTCCTATTATGATATAGAATAATTCATCTGGTTTCTTCTCTTGATAATAATTTTGTAATGCTTTTTTTTTTTTTTCCCAGCAAGGCTTTTGAATCCATCTTAAAAAAATAGCCTTACTACATTTGGCTTCACAAACATGCAATCATTTACTTTTACCTTAATTTGGTGAAGATATGATTGTGTCCTCATGTAGGTAGTCAGAGAGCCAGAAAAGGCCACTGGCTTTCTGGAGCTTGCTTTATAGGTGATTGAGAGCTGCTGACTTGGCTGTTGGAAACTGATCTCCTTGTTTGGAAGAGCAGCAGTACATAATCTTCTTTTTTTAATGGGTATTTTTAAATTTACATTTCAAATGTTATTCCCTTTCTGCTGTTTCCCCTCCAGTAAGGGTAACCACCTGTCTCATCCTTCCTCCCTCTGCTTATGAGAGTGCTCCCCCACTCACTCACCCACCCACTCCCACCTCCCTGCCCTGGCATTCCCCTACACTAAAATATAGAGCCTTCACAGGACTAAGGGCTTTTCTTCCTATTGATGCCTGACAAGGCTATCTTCTGCTACATATGCGGCTGGAGCCATGGGTACCCCCCCCCCCCCATGTGTACTCTTTGGTTGGTGGTTTAGTCCCTGGGAGCTCTGGGGGGCGGTGTTTTGTTGGTTGATATTGTTGCTTTTCCTATGGATTGGAAACCCTTTCAGCTCCTTCAGTCATTTCTCTAACTCCTCCATTGGGTATCCTGTGCTCAGTCCAGTGGTTGGCTGCCAGTATCTGCCTCTGTCTTTACCCATTGAGTCATCTCTCCATGACCTAAGGGCCATTTCTTTTTATTTGTTTTATAAGATTAACTAAGTTTTAGAGTGATTCTGTGGATACTTGTAGCTTTCAAAATATTATAGGTTATGTTTGTCCATTTTATTTATAGAGGTCTAAACGTTATAATTACTAGATGCATCCAGAGGAATGAGGTTGGCTGCATTCTTCATACAGTCACTATCTGTATGATATTTTAGTGAAATTCAGACTCAAATCATGCCTCATTCATACTAAAACCTTTGTATGGAAGTGATTATAAGGGCCAACATTCAATCTTATGCCTCAGTTAGGACAATCAGAATGTACCTTTCAGGCTTTCTTTCTTTCTTTCTTTCTTTCTTTCTTTCTTTCTTTCTTTCTTTCTTTCTTTCTTTCTTTGCTTTCATTTTTGTTTTTAACTGTGTTAAAATATATAAAGACTGAAAAAGGTGAAACCAAGTTGTTTCTCAGGTCCCAGGAGTTACCTTGGAATTTGACATTTTTATGATGTTTGGTTTAATTCGGAGATTGATCTCATTATCCTTAAATAAATTTCTGTTTTAATTAGGATAGCATGGACAACAACTGCTATTTGCAATCCAAATAATTTTGTTGAATAAATCATAGGAACTTAAGTATGGGAGACAATGTGTACATGGGACATGCCTCATTCCTCAGCAAAAAAAAAAAAAAAAAAAAAAAAAATAGAATGTGAATCCTATAATACAGTTAAGATGTCTTGTCAAAGGTCATGAATGGGCAAAACTAGACATTATAATTTATTAGAAATTCCTATTGTTTAAATATTTGAAAACTTAACTCTAATGTTTAAAGAAGAGTTTCTGCATGAATTTTGTCAGTTTGATGTACAATATAAAAAAAGAGATGTATCAAAGATATATTAGAGGAATTATTAAAATATAAAGTCATAATTATAAATACCAAGTTAAGGCTAACATATAACTATTTATTTACATTGTATAAGTTGGGCTTGCCACCCCTAGACCTTGGAATTCCCATTTACTAAGAATAAAATGTCATAAGTTGAGAGTCCTAGTAGATACAGTGCTTATGTAGGGATGGCTTGACATAAGACAAAAGATATACTGGAGTTACACATTGCAGGCTCAAGTGCTATGAGGGAAAGCTAGAAGCTGGTTTATATTGAAACCGGAAAGAGTTGAAGTTTTCTAAGCCGGAGACCCACATGACTATTTTTTATATTGTGTGAAGATTAATGGACACTATAACAAATGTTTGATAGTTCTGAGATGGAAAAGAGACAGTTTTCAAAAAATATTGTCCTCTATGTGATAACCAAGTAAGCCTAAAACACACAGTAACAGAGGGGAGGACGGAACAGACTGGTGATGTTTGGGACATAAAAACCAATGTATTCATCAGATGGCAGATGAAAGAATAATATATAACTCAGGATTCCTTAATTTTCTAAAAGTTATGACTTGAGAGAAAAGTCAATGTAATTCAGAATGGGACAGATGTTTTTTGAAACATAGAAAACCAAGAATATATAATGTACCACAGAGAATTTCAGAAATTCTATTTGAATATCAACTATATAATTTTTCACATATTTAAACTTAAACAGTTGATCTCTTATAATTCTGCATGTTCTTGATTTTATGATAAATAATGAATAATTTACCTTCTATATGCTGAGCTGATTGAATTAGAATTATAGTGTAAAACCTGCTTAGCTTTCTTTAGATATTCTGTACTATTTAGAATACACCATGTCAAACTGTCTGCACCACCTACAAACAATTCTTTTATGCTTGAAATAATATTCTCTTTTATAACTGTCTTATTTACTTTGTTTAATCACTGCATGTATTATCTTCTCAATAGTCAGCATTATTTTTATAAAAATATATACTTTCTTCATTTCTTGAAAATATATCTGTTTTACTGATTTATCATTGTACCCATTGAATTTACCAGAACAGCCCTCGCATTTCACCTTCTCAACATCATGCTCTCTTTATTTTCTTTATTTTGTTTGTTTTATTGGTGAACAGCTGTCCCTGATAATTCCATTCCTTAACTGCTTTAAAGCCTGTATCTTTTGGGTTCCAGCACATAATGAAGACCAACTGAGACATCCAGTGCCATGGATGAACTACTACTAGATTCTTGGATCTGCCCTTGGTAGACAGCCACTGTTGGCTTAGCTGCACCACAGCCTACAAGGCATCTTAATAAATCCCCACTGTCTCCCTTCCCCTCTTCTCTCCTCCCCTCCCCTCCCCTCCCCTCTCCTCTCCTTTCTCCTATCTTTCACACACACACACACACACACACACACACACACACACACATATAATTAAACAATGAATTCATTCAATTCATGCATTCAAAAATCAATTCATTTAAAACAGAACATGTTCATCCAATATATTCTGTTTCTCTAGAGATCTCTTACTAACACATCCCCATAACATTCATACCAGTGTTCCACCAAAGGGCACTTCTTCCCTGGTATGTAAGTATTGTGTCATGCATGGTCTAGGAAGACTTCTATGTGTTTTCTCTCCCAGCATCCAGTATAGCCTTTTCTGACACCATGTGAGATAGGGAACAGAGAAAAAGTTTTCTGGTCAATTAAGGTTAATTTTTCTGTGTCTTTCATTAAAAATGTGTGGTGTCTTCAACAACAGGATTTGGCATGTATTTGAGAACCAAGAGCAATAGCCTTAACTAAAGTATGTGTTGTTTTATGTACCTCTTGGGCCACCCTTACTAATACCTGTGCCTGGCACTGAGATTTTCAATTAATTACTCATGTTTCCTAAAACAGAGTTTTCTGTCATTGCATGATGCTTCTTTTCAAACTCTTTTTCCCCCATTAATATTTTTGTTTAGCTTAAATACTAGTATATTTTCTTAATGCTTTCTTGTGCCCCCTTAATTCTGGTGCACAACATTCCTTACTTTCCTTTTTCTGTCTTTTAATTTTTACTCCCATGTGTATTTGTGCATGTGTGTTAGGGTAGGACATAAGAGTGCTATGTCAAGCTCCTGGAAGTCAGAGGTTGACGTGAGTTATTCACCCCTCATTCACCCTTGATGAACTGAGATTATAGAAATGGACAATATGTCTGGCTGTATGTGAATTCTGAGGATGTGGACTCTGGATTTCCTAACAAGCTCTGTACCCACTAAGCCTAGGTAACTGTGTGATGTAGCAAGAACACCATGAATATTTCATCATGGGCCAATAGTGAGAAGTCAATGTCTATGAACCAAAAATAAAACTTTTTTTCAGGAAGACTATGCAACATTTCTAGACTAAAGCTTCTAGGTATAAATAAAGTTGGAGAAAATATAATATAGTTTTAAACATAGTAATTGACATAATTTTTCCCCATTCATGTCTCAGCATATTTTATATGCTATTCTTTGGGACACTAAACATTTTATATTACACAAAAATACACCTTTCATCTTATTTTGGATGAAATACATTGATGTTATTCCTGTCTTGTCAAAAGTTCAAGTTCTCTGGATTTAAATATTTTATGTTAACTACATGTACCTTTCCTTTTTAAAAAATTCATGTGGCAATAGGTCTTGGCCTACATTGTCAAATAGTTTAGATTCAGGAAAGTCCACTTTACCCCCTGACACTTTTTTCATTCTCTATATTGTTATATTTTTGGTGCTCAAGAATTACTGAACATAATTTATACAAGTTTGTAAATCTCTTTGTAGTTGGATTCATTGTTCATCAAATTCTTCCTTTAGAACAATTGTTATGTAAAGAGGTGACTGGGAAAAGATCAGAAGTGATTTCAGTACAGTCAGTGAACAAGAAGAAACTAAGCTTGGGAACGTGCTTTAGAAAATGAGGCTGAGATCATCAGGCAGGCAAGGACTTAGTGCTTACTTAGCAACTACTTCACATCTCAGATGCATGTTGTAAACCTGTTTGACAAATGTTGACAGACGGGCAGAAAAAATATCCCCAGAGTTCACCCAGAGACCAGAATATTAGTAGATACTTGTAAATTTATCTGTAATGCTCATGTTAGTTTTGCTTTTTTGATAAGTGACATCTGAGATAAGAAAACAATTACAGGTATGACACATATGTTATGTATGTATATAAAAATATATATGATACACTGTATATACATATATATGTATATATATTGTTATATAACATTATACAACATAAGTTATATGATTTCAAAAGTTGTGATTTGACCACTCTCATATATCATAAAGCATTCCATAGTTAGGCAATAGCCATTTAATGAAATTTCTTAAGGTAGAAATGGACAGCATTTGGCATGTAAGGATATTTTATCATCTGTATGGAACAATGAATGAGAAATGTGCACAGTAATTAAAAGTATCACCAGGGAGAACATGAAAAGAGGTAATGAAAACATGGTATATGTACACAATATAGGAAAGGAAGAAAAAACAGGAAACTTGTTGGTAAAAGGATGGAACTAGAAAAATCAAACAAATAACAAAACACTGATGAGGTCACCTAAGTACTGGAAGACAACCAACATGTTTTCTTTCGTATGTCTGTCTGGGCACTGGCTGCTGTGCTTTGAATGCTTCTGGGGCCCAGGCCATTAGGAATGGGACATTGGGAGCAAATATATTAAGGATAATGAGATAGCAATATATAGACAAAATAAAAACTAGGAGGGAGAATACTGGGGGCAGAAATAAAAAATATGGAGGGAGCTGGGGACATGAGGAGGTAAGAAAAAGCATACTCAAATGAAAGGGCTTTAAAAATCATGAATGGAAATTTGCAATCTTACAATCCAATTTTATATGTATGTATACATATTTATGCATATGTATATATTAGTATACACACATATATTATTATATACACATCCATGCAAGCAGAAATAAAAATATGAAGTTACCTTTTCTTGTAAATATTTTATAGAAATCATTTTACTTCCCAGGAATCTTGAGACCAGCATATTTCAAAGAGAATTCATACACATATGACAATTGACTATGCTCTTTAAATTTTTAATTCTCTGAAAGTTTAAATTGATATTTCTTGTTTTAATTTTAAAGACTAATTCGAGTTTTAACACATGAGATAAACTGAAAATATCAGCAACATTATGTTAGTGTATTTGTTGACATTAAATGTTATGTGCATAAAATATTATAGAAAGTATATTAACACATGGTAATTCTTTCATGTCAAAATAATGCAAATCCTTATATCTACTGACCATGGAGTGAGAGACATAAAACTTACCATTATGCCCAAAGCCCTATGTTCCTTCATATTCTTTAAACCATACTGGAGTTGCCATTGCTAGGTTCTTAAATATATGTGTTCCATTGGAATATATACATACATATTTGAGGATTTTCTGTTGAAGTAATTATTTTAAAAACGGCCACTGGTGAAGCTGACTATCTATGTTCCCGCATCTCTGCCTAGTTCAGCTGTCATGTTGCATGGCCAGAAAGCACGTACACACAGCAGCTAGAAACAGCCAGCCAGAAATACCAGCCCAGCAACCCACAAGACACCAGCATGGAGATGACTCTGCCAATCTTCCACACTGTCTCGGCAAGGCTGGGCATTGCCCAGACCATCCAGCCAACCATGCAGGCTCAGTACAAACGAGACTCTAATGCTTAGATTATCCAAAGGCTTATATATTTAGTAATGATCAATAACAAGATGCCTTTACAATCAGAGGTGTAACCCTGATTATAATACCCAACCTAGATATACCAACTACCTTTGACTGCTACAGACAAATGAACATCAGCCTCCATGTCCCCCTCTCTTGTTCTCTGTCTTTCTCTTTACTCCTCCTACCTTAGCTCCTCCTACAGTTTTCCATACTGAAACTCCAATTTTTTTATATCTTATTGAATTACTTGATGGTTAAAAGAATGCAATCTGGAGGGCCATTGCTTAATTTCAAGTGCTAATTCCATATTTTTTGCATAATCTCAGAAAACTATTTAACTTTCTTTGCCTCTGTTTCTTCATCTCTAAAATTAAAATCAATACTTATACCCTCCAGACTGGTGACGCTGAGCATTCATTATCAGAAAATATAAAGCCACTGAGATGATACCCATAATGTTGTGTCTCAGGGCTGGTGCTTATTTTAATTTTCTTCTTTCCATGGATCATGCTTTTGGAGTCATGTTTTTGTACACTGAGTGAAGATGTGTCTCTGTTCTTCCTTGCCTGCCAAAGACACCTTATGATTGGTTAAGATAAGAAGCCTATGGCCTATAGCAAAAGGCAGAATAGTAAGGTGGAACTTCAGAACAGAGAGTGAAACGCTCGGAGTCTGGAGAGATGCAGAGGAAGTCAGATGTATGAAACGGAGGCAAGGCAATCAGTCAAATGGCAGACATAGAATATTATAAATGGATGAATGGAAGTTAAGAGCTAGTTGGGGAGCAAGTCTAACACAAGGCCTTGGCATTTGTTAATAAATATAAGCCTCTGTGTCATTCTGGAAATGGGGAGGGCATAGAAAACCAAAACAGTTACATCATGCTTATCATTAATGACGCCGTTCCCACCCTGTACTACATTTAGTTGCCCTATTTCCTTCATTGTGCTACCTTTATTTTTGTAATTTGTCCATTTGAAATGCATTCAAAATAAGCTTGTTGTTAAAAGATTTTAAACTGTGGAAGCAAACATCTAAAGATGATATCAGTTCTGAAGTTAGATTGACAGGGTTCATATTGTTCGGGGTTCATGAGATCTTTCTGTTTCGAGCTTTGCCTTGTGTTTAGTGGATGTCCTGCCTCATGTTTTCCTCTCCCAGTGTTTGTTAGTCCTTGACATTAGTCCAGAGTTCTGGGCTCTCAGTTTAGATCCTCTTCCCAGTGCATTACAGGTGTCTGAAATTTGGTCTTCCCTTTCCTCTGGGCCCTAAGAAGTTCTCTGCATGGGAATGATTCACACACTGTTATTGATTTCATGTTTTTCTTTATTTTCTGTCCTTATAATTTCTGAGCAGTGTTGAAAATGAAGCAGAATGATATTTTCAGTCATGGAGTCTTTTTTAACGTGTCATTTAAAAATCTTTATAATTTAATAGTATGGGAAATAAAGTGGGTTTCATTCAGATATCTGCATTGATATCTAGTTCTGTCTGCATAATAGTTATGTGATTAATAGAAAGGATTGGGTCCTATTTTTATAGCTCCAATAGCTTCATCTTTAATATGGCAGTAGTTATCAGAATGAGATAAAAAAGAGTGGCATGGAGATATTCAGTGAATTAGCCAACGAGAATCAAACACGACTTCATAAGGTTTAGGATAAACGGCACAGAGATGTAGGAGGACACTTCCAAGCTTGGGTTCTAATTTTTAGTAACATACTTCTTCTTGTTTTGTGATAGTACACTATTACTACAAATGTTTGAGCCATGTTTTCTTTATCTTTAGTATGAGGTGTATGTGAATACATAGAACAATTAAAAGGCACCGACAGTTCTGGCAACGTGTATCTCTAAGCCGAGGTTGAGCTGGAAGTAGTTTGCTAATTTTAAGATGTGTATTTTGTTATGTGTGTGTTCTGTGTGTATAGGAAGAGGTGGATTTGGTGAAAATGTGCTGGAATTAAGCAATTCTTTTGATGCATCTATTTATGTCAGCAGTGCTCTTGGGGGCAGTGATAAGGACAGAGGGTGGCAGCTGAACAGTGTGAACAAAGGCCACTTTGCATATTTTCTGTCATAACTTCTGGCCCCAGGGAAGCCTATTGCTGCTGCCCAGCCTCATGCAATTCCCCTCTCAGGCAATTTCAAAGGCTGTTCCTTCTCTTTTGTCTCTTTTGGTCTCCATTCAGATATTAATCAGCTTTTAAATGGTGGTTTCACAGAGAATCTATAAAATGGGGAGTTATTTAGGTTATCAATTATTTATATCTCCTAAGGAACTATTGTTTCTTCTTGAATAGGCAATTAAATATTTCTCTGTACATTTCACAATAGATCAAAAAATTTTCCAATTATGAAGGAATAGAGCTGCACAATTACAACCAAGCTCTTTGCAGTTAAGGAACATACCTGTATTGCTACTACTGAGAAATCTTTAGCTGATTGGTTTATTTTTTTTTTACCTAGGCAGAAATAAATTTCTTATTTTATTGTGAGTCATCTAACCTTGTCACTAAAGCCTTCATGCAATTGCTAAGTGCATTTTATAGTACTCTCATGGACGCTGTACACTTTGCAGCATTAATTTCTTCGTTTTGTAATTAACAAAGGAATACATTTATTGACTCTTTGACACTGACCATAGCTGGAATAAAGCAGATGTATACCTGTCTCGAGAAATTTAGAAATTATTAAACATATAAAGATAAAGAATTAGACACTAATACGCATATGTAGCTACAGATTCCAATAAGAGAAGAGAAGGAAAAGATCTGGTTGTTTTGAAAATTACCAAGCTGGTTGAGGAGTTACTTTATTGCATAATCAGTGCCACAAGGACAGCATCCCTGAAGGTGGCATTTAAAGTAGAACTTGGGCACTGAGATGGAAACAGTCAAGTGGAGAGAGAGTTAGACTAGAGCATTTCAGATGGGAAATGCTTTTTACACAGGGAGGAAGTCCCATAATTCATCTACAAGTCAATTAGTTTTAATATTAAGAAAAACATACTGACAGGTCCAATGGGCCCTTTTGGTCCAATGTTACAAGATCTAATGGCTACACACTGAAATAAATGTTTATGGGAAAAGAACAAAGCATATACTTTCTACCTGGAAATGGAGTTCAGAGTTTGTGAATGAAGAGTAGTGAAGATAGAGGAATGAGGAAGAAGATATGAGATTGGCTTGGTACTAGGGGGCCACCTACCAATGACAGATGCTGGAAGATGTATAGAAAATGACTTGAATGTCTTACTGCAGACAGTAGTCTATACATTTCCAGACATAGCTATGATTAATTTTGATTGTAAAATTACACAATGTCCTTAAATGCAATTACACTCACATTTACCACCATTTTATATCACCAGAACATTCCAATCTTAGTAGTATTGTAGGGGAGGGGGAAAATGAAAGAAAAGAAAAAAAAGTTTAAAAAGTATTGCAGCTGGTTAAGGCCCACATAATCAACAACAAATGTCCACCACCAACAACACTGATAGTTGATTGGGAGTGATTTTCTATGGGAACATTTGTTAACATCTAGTCATTTTTGGTTATCAGCAACTTGGGGTAATTTATTAGCAGTTAGTTTTAATACTAAGTTCCTGCCATGTAATGAGAAGAAGGCCAGGAAGATATTTAATATCCTACATATGTAGAACAGCTGTTTTCCCACATGCAGCCACAGACTATCTATTCCCAAATGTCAGTAATAGTGATGTTGAGGAACCCTCAGCAAAACTCATTAAGCATGTCAGTCATACTCAGATCCCAGCATTGCAGAAAGTATTAACCACAAAACTTTGCCTTAGAAAAGCTACATGATCCCTCTGTTAGACTCCCTTGTGAAGTGCTTTACTTCTCACAGCATCTAAACAGAAATGCATACAAAATCAGAGGAAAATTCAGCTTCCAAAAACTTTTCTGCAGGCAAAGCAAAGAAACTTGAGTTTGATCCTAGCAGACCAAGGCAGGAAAACATGAATATTTTCATGACATCCACTTTGATATATAAAATATCTATTGATAAGGATGGTTTTATTGCAAGCATATCTACATAATCCATGAGAAATAAAAGGCAGATTTGAAAATACAAATGTGCCATCTTTCTAAAAGGTATGGGAAACATGACAGTTTGTGTTACAGAGACAACATTGAGATGTTGTTAATGACCCCTGAGCCCATAGCTTGATTGGTCTTAGGCCATAGGGGAAAATCTACTATTATTCTGATAAATTGACATACTATTAAACCTAATAAACTTATTTTTAATGACTTATATGTATACCCATAGATTGATGTATCTCCTAGTTGTTATCAATGAAGCTTCTATTTTCAAGAGACGGATTAGCACAAAGACCCACAAATGGTTAACATGGAAACAGTAAGACACTGAGAAGTTCTTATTTCTAAATGGGATATTTTTATCATTCCCCACACGAAGCTCAGAGATCACTGTGGAACAGGGCTGGAAAGACTGAAAGAGCCAAAGTTAATGGATGACAACAGATTAACAATATTTCTCAGATATCACAAGAGGTTATACATATGTCATATGTAATCACTGGTGTTACAGCATACCTCAAATCAGTGCAAGATTAAGCTAGACAAGAATTCCAGTAAGCACAGGAGTGGGAGTAATGAAGTCTCACTTCCAGCCAAGGCCTGTTGACAATTAATAGCTTCTAAAAGAAGAGTTAGTGTTCTTCAAGGATGTGGCCCTTGGAAGCTAACCCTGTTCCACATAGTTCTACACTCATACACAGCACTAACTGGACTATGAACTTAAAGAAAACTAGAACACAGTAAGTTGTGAGAGTTTAGTGCGTGTGGAATGGGGGAAGAAATGAAAAGGAGGAAATACGAGGTAGATGGCAATAAAAAATAATATATATTATATATAATATATATATAAATTATATATACATATATATGTATATATGTATATATATACATATATACACAATATATATACAATATATATATATATTGCCTGAAACTAGCAAAAGCCAGAGAAAATATATAGACTGCTGCTTATCAATTAGACATTAGGCAAAGAAGGATTGTGATCCCTGAGATGAAAGACAAACAAGATCAGCTTTTTAGTGTTGCAGATTAATTCCGGGAAAAAGCCTTGGGGCTGTGGCACAAGGACATCACTGAAATCCCCCTAGGGTGGGAAATAGTTGTCTTGAGTCCTGGAAGCTCAAAAATCTCTACATTTTCTAAAACAAAGAGCAGAGAGATGCCCAGAAAACAACCAGTGTGTTTGTGGAGGGAAGGAGGCCTGCATATTTCTCTTGAATTCTTATCAGAAAATAAAAGCCATGCAAAGGAATTAAAAACAGTGATAGTTGGAGCTCACACAGACCTGAGAGCAAAGAAGCAGAAGCAGAGGGATAGGAAGCACATTGGCAATTGTTCAAGGCTAGGCAAAATGATGCTTTATAAAATTTTACATTTTATAAAATTCGGTCATCAAACTTTTTGACAATTTTAGCTAAATACAGTGCAGATTTGAATAAATGCTTTAATACTAGATGCATTTTCATTGTTGAGTTGACTAGTCAATAAAATGGCAGGATGTTTTAAATAATAAACAAAATTGCTAGGTATTTTATACATTTTTCATGGTATAAAAGTCAATTAAAATATTTATGTAAGAACCACATAGGGCGATTTGCTTTGTGAATGGGTAAAAGTACTTGCCCAGTAAGTCTGGAGAATTGAATTAGGTCGCTGGACCTAATTCATGGTAGAAGAAACCTACACCAGAAAACTTTCTCCATACCTTGTGGGCTTACTTTTGTTAGTGAAGTAGGACCCATTGAAAGGAGAAATAGAAAAAGGCAAAGAACCAACGTGGGTTACACCTTCATATTTCTCGTGTTTTTGAAGGATAAGGCCTGAGTTTAATGAGAGGTGAATCAGAGCTTTAAGAGCTAAGGGAAGAAAACAGTCTGTCCCAGGATTCTGAATGTATGTGTATACTTTCTTGTAAGAAAACTTAGGACATCAGCATAGCATTAGTGAAATTCTGGTTGAAATCAATTTTCACTTGTTTCACTCTTTCTTGTCTCTAAGGCTTGAGTGGAAAGTATACCATTTCACAAGCTAAGAATCTATTTTCCAAAGTTCTCAATTTAATTCACAGTAGGAGCTGGCAGGAAATAGATATTCCATTCAAATTCTTTCCGTTGAATAAAATTCACTGAGTTCATAGTAGGGACTTTGGAGTCAGGTTAGTTAAAGACAGTATTTTCATCTTCATAAATCAGGAATAAAGATGGTTGGCTGGGACAATAATACAATGCATGTGAACTACCTCACTCTTGTTTGCTACAGTGAATGTTCCACTAGTGGTAGCTTTAACATTGAAATAGCATGGCAAAATAGAAAATCATGGAGTCATATCTCAGAGGTATTAATTCTGTTCATCTTGTTGTGTTGTGATTTACCACTTGCCCCCAAATTATTTTATTTTTTATTATTTTCAAAACATCTTGTAATGAAATAATCATCACAGGAGGAAAGAGATAGAGAGATAGTAATAGAAATGTGTGTGTGTGTGTGTGTGTGTGTGAGAGAGAGAGAGAGAGAGAGAGAGAGAGAGAGAGAGAGAGAGAGAGAGAGAAAGAGAACTACACTTTGTGCAAAGACCTGAAATGAACAGAAAGGAACACAATGAGTTGAAGGGAACTGCTAAGTAGATTGAGGACTAAGGTTGCTGATCCATTCCTGATCCCAATTAACCTTAATTTGTTTGGAGGCTCAGCAACATCAAATGAATATAACTGGCCAATTAGCAGACAAACAACATGAGCCCAGTTCACCAAAGGCTGTTTATCAGCTGGACATGATGAGGGTAAAATTCTGCTAATTTTGTCATAAGTGCCAGCGTGGATTTGTTTTGCATAGCTGCTTAACTTTGGATGTAGGAAAACATAGGTACTCTGAGGTACTTAGCATAGAGACTCCAAGAGGAGTGACCTGTGCTTCATTTGAGAAATTTATTTCCAAGTACAACTCAGCACTTAAAAGTGAATATGCATGTGAGTATTTCTTGAGCCCAGGGACTCAGAATATGATTAATTCTTTGTCACATAAAGTTCTTAGCAAGAACTAAATGTTCATCACATGCTAGCAGGGATGCTTGATTTCTTTGAACTTCATGAACTATTTGACTTTAAAAAAAAAATCCATATATCCATCCATCATATCCACCATCTTTTCTTCAGTTACATAGTTGAAACCTGGAGCTCTCTGTCAAGAAAGTACTCCTTGCACAAGCATGAGTTCACATAGCTATGCCCACATAAAAGCTGGGTGTGGAAGCCCATGCATGGAACCCTAGGGCAGGGGAGGCAGAGACAGGAGTGTTCCTTTTGCTTGTTGGCCAGCTGATACAGCAAATCATTGACCTTGACATCCAGGGGAAGAGCCTTTCTGAAAATTAAGATGTTTAAGAGTGGTTGAAGAAGATACCTGATATATTGACCTCTGACCTCCATATGTACCTGGACATGTGTGAGCACACACACACACACACACACACACACACACACACACACACGGTGATATTCGTTTCTCACTATCAGAACAAGTTGAGATAAAATCTTTGTAAAGGTCATACTGTCTAGTAACATTGAGCTTTCCTCCTTCAAATACACCAATTATATTGAGAATACACTGTGGCTTCAACAAAAATTATGCAGAATGAAAACATGAATCCCTATTAGAATTGGGCAGGATCAAATGAGGTCTCAAAACGAGAAAGGGACTGAACACTTTGGTGCACCCCTGATAATAGCTTATATTGCCCTAGGCAGATTATTTCATTTCAGAGAGCCTTTACTTTTGTCATGGTGATGATGGTGCACACTACTTCTCAAGTGTGTTGTGAAGATTAATTATTTAATGTCTGCCAATCCTTTGAAGATAATGAATAAAGGCTCAATGCTAAGTTTCGTACATGGACCAGTAAGTGTTGGTGGGGAACTAGGAAGGAAAAAGTAGCTAAGAGTGTGAAAGAAACAAAGATGAAACAGCTACTTCTCAATGAATCTGAATTTTTCCCTGCCCACTACTTTTTGATGAAATGTGTCTGACAGCTAAGCATAGAGGGAATGTATTTAAAATTATTTCCAGAAAATACCTTCAGGGCCAAAGTAATGTCAAGTTGATTTCTCTCATACCTAGTTTAACTGCACAATGAATTCATGTTCTAAATAATAATATCTGTAAGACAACAAAGACATCCTACCAAGGAAAAAATGTGTGTAGAATCTTACTGAGATTTAAATGTTGGTTACATGCAAATTATTTTATCAGAGTTTTGAAGTATGAAACAAAACTAATTAGAGAAGACTTTCAAAAGGGTGGAAACCAAAAGACTACTGTAGCAAAATTATAAATGGAAAATCACAATCATCAGTCTACTTTCTCATTTACCTAAACATTGAATATTCAAGGAAGTCACACAACTGTACCGAGCAATAAAAATCAATCTGCATAAAGTCAATATCTAATGTTACTTCCCTGTGTACTCCTAAATACATAACATTTAGATCCATACTTGAATATCTACTGTACTTTGTCACCATTTTCATCTAACACTGATGAATTAATTTCAAGAATCATTTAATGTATTCTTAGGTATGAACATACATATAATGAATTATAATTAATTCAGATATTAGGCTTTATATCAGTGACAATCACTCAAAAATCAATTTACATGAGGAAAGATTTATTTTGGAACATGATTTCAGAACATTTTCTCCATGGCTGCTTGGAATTGATATGGATCTGTGGTAAATAGAGCACAGTGAAGAATAATTTTCTACTTCATGGTGAAAATTATGCAGAGTGGAGCTAAGAATCTACTTCTACTAATATATAATTCTAATAATATGTGATATGTAATCTATAAGGTATAATATGTAATACATACTAAATAATATGCAATACATATTATATTATGTGATATGCAATATAGTATATATTATGTATATATAATATTCCATTAAGACTCTACTTTTAAAAGTTTCTATCACCACCTAATATATTGTCATCAAGCAATGCCTAATAATGCCATCAATGTATGATAATGTCAATGGCTTAGACATTAGGTCAGAACTTTCTTGATTTAATCATGTCTCAGATCTTATATCCTCTGCTGGGAGTCAACCTTATCCATACCCAAATCAAGCTATTCTACCTCTGAGGTCCTTCCCCTCTGCACAGGCTCATGTTCATAACAAAAATCACCCGTTCCCTTTGTCAGAGGGACAAAGCTTTAATCCTATCATTCTTTAAAGAGTCCAAAGCCTCTCCTGAGACTGTAGGCAAGTTCTTATCAGTTAGCCTCTATGCAACCCAACAGAAAAATAACTTATGTGCTGGATAGTTTTATGTCAACTTAACACAACTAAAGTCATTTGTGAGGAGGGAACCTTAACTGAGAAAATGTCTCCAAAATGTGGGAAAACCCAGCTAATTAAGATCAAAGTCTACCATTGTCCGAATAGCCTTCTGGACTCAGTGCGAAATGGAGGACTCTCTTTACTAGCTTCCCTTTCTCTGACCTTAACTGTCATTTGCCCTTACCTGCAGAATGTCATGTAACTTTAGTTAGATTATAGGTTCAACGTTCTTTCTCCTGATATGAACCCATTGAGCAAACACTCGAGATTCCTGGAATGCCTCCCTACGATAATCCGTGGTGTGGCATCTCAGTACCTTAAGCCTTCAGGCAATGACTTTTGCCCACTCTGTATATCCCTACCCACGTAACCCAAAATTATGTAAACCTTGAATCACTACAGATAAAGTTGTTTGTCTTCCTGCAGCTGGTCCTTCCCAGTGTTTCATCATTACTGTACATATTCACTCCCTCCTCTCAATTTGTCGTCTCCAATATTGGCTGACCATCCCTGGGAGCAAGGAGGGTCACACTATAAGATCTGGCTGTAGGCAAACCTGTAGAATATTTTCTCAATTGGTGATCCGTGGTGAAGGGCCCAATCCTTTGTGGGTGGGACCCCCCCTTGGAATGGTTTTGTAAGAAAGGAATCTAAGCAAGCCAGGTAGAGCAGCCACTAAGCAGCACTCCTCCATGGGCTCTGCATCAGTTCCTATCTCCAGGTTCCTGCCTTGCTTGAGTGCCTGTATTGACTCTCTTCAATGATGAATGAGTAACTGTAAGCCAAATAAACCCCTCCCTTCCCAGGTTTCTCTGGTAATGGTGTTTCATCATAGCAGTAACCCTAACTAGGACACAATATAGTTCAGTATACAGCAGTGTGATAGTCAGAGAGCAAACATTAGAATTCCAAAATGGAGGAATGGGGCATGGAAAGTAGAGATGGAACCAGAGCAGGACTGAGAATCAGCAGAGAAATATTAGATCCTTTTGCTCCAGGACATAGACATGAAATATGTGATGGGACATGATCTCCAGTGGTCCAGTATAGTCCAAACCCTTACTCATAGATTGTTCTCCTCACTGTGTGAAACTTTGCTATAAGAAAGTCCATGTCTGCTGGGCAGTGGTGGCGCACGCCTTTAATCCCAGCACTTGGAAGGCAGAGGCAGACGGATTTCTGAGTTCGAGGCTAGCCTGGTCTACAGAGTGAGTTCCAGGATAGCCAGAGCTACACAGAGAAACTCTGTCTTGAAAAAAAAAAAAAAAAAAAAAAAAACAACCAAACAAACAAACAAAAAAAGAAAGTCCACGTCTTTGACACCTCTTATTTTTTAGGGTCTCTACCATATCATTGAGTTGCCTTTCACTTTATTCACCATAGGATAGTCTGGGACACAGTAACTTATATCCCCTTTCATATTGCTTGAAGTGTGACAACTCCAACAATATTAAAATAATCTGATTTTCAGAAGTCATGTAAATTGTATCTCTTCATTTTTGCTCTCTCCACTTTATTTATCTTGAGTAATGGCTGGCAGGAGAGATGTTTATGGATTACCTGATTTCTTTAACTCATCATTCCCTGGTTAACTCTAACAGTGGCCAATCACAGGTTAATTTTTTTAAAATAGCCTTTCACCATTCTTCCTCTGAATCTGTAAGTAGGGTCCTCAGTCTCCCTTGTGATTCTTCTTTGTACCCTGCTGTGTTGTTGCCTCTATTTCAGTCTATAGCATTAACAGTTTTTTAAATTAATTTTTTACTCTAAAGGATAATTTACCCCCACTGCTCCCTTGGAACTCCACATCTAGAAATTTTCACTACCTGTCAGGGATGACTTGTAAAGAATTGGACTTGCTACCTCCTGCCTGGCCTCCCAGGGTCTCCTCAGAAATCTGTGTATAATCCTCCAGAATCTCACAACTCTTACATTGTGCCTAGAAAAATCAACATCACATAGGTGATGAACAACTGTCTAGGATATTTTAAACCATATCATTGGAGGGCCTGGGTAGTTGAACATGTGTGAAACATACCTCAGGGAAGCAAGCTCTTAGTTGTCAAAGTGTGAGTAGATTATTCAGGTAGCACTGTCTTCTCAAGAGAAAGCCTTTCTATATTTTTATAGTCAGCAGTTTAGGAGATGTGGAATTTAGCCAATTCCTGAGATCTTTTTGATCTTTCCTGATGATATACAACAATAAAGTACTTGATTTTCTGTTTACATTACTTATTTCTTTAGCTACCATACCCACCTCTTCAGCAGTTTTCAATGGGTATTTCTTTACTCGAATATTTTAAAAGTCCCTTTGTATTCTGCTGTTTTAATGATTCTGCTGTTTTAATGATATCCTCACAAGCATCACTAAAATGCCGTAAGGGTGCTTTCACAGCTAAAATCCTGGACTGTCTTGAAGTTCCTCTGCTATATTATTTAGAATGTCACCATTACACTCGGTCTCATAGTGTGAACAATGTCAACAGGTTAATTGTCAAAAGTTGACAGAGTACTGTAACATGATTGCTAGTCCATACACCAATGGGGCACTCGTTATAAAGGATACCTTGGGTGCATACTGTTCACTGTCTTCCTATGGGTCTTCTCTGTGTCCTTCAGAATTACCTGCTGAACTTTGCTCATAGAATCCTCAGATGTCTCTAGATCAAGCCACCAAATTCACCCCAAATCCTGATGCGGTCCATTTACCAAGGCCTTTGAACTATATTTCCAAGTAGTCATAGTTTTATACCCTCTAACTGAGTCCAGTTTTCTAAATTTCAGTCCATGATCTTTTGGTCTATTTCTGTGGCTTAGTGGTGAAGATTCTTCTCAAAGGCATCTGCAGTATATGATGGAATGATGGTTCATCAATTGTTTAGCACACGGGGCATTTGAGGGTTATTTTATATCTCAATGAGCAATGCACCATTCTAATTGCATTTTTGGCCTTGGTAGATTAGATACCCACACTTAACCTTTCAGCATTTTTAAGCCCATTTTTTTATACTCCACTCTTATATTGTTCTTTGTCTACTTTTTATGGTCTCATATACTGGAATCATTTAATATGATTCCAATGGTATTACAATGCTTAGTCTTTATCTTAATCTAATCCAAGTTCAAACTTTCTAAGTTTCAAATAATGGCTATTCTTTCTCTCTATGTGTTTCCCCTTCTACCCTCCATCTACCTTCTCCCCTCTTCCCTCTCTCTTTCTCTCTTAAACAGGGAATTTATACATAGTCTAGGTTAGCCTTAACCTTGTTATATGATTTCTTCAGTTCAGTGAGTCCTGAACTGCAATATTATGTATGCATTATCATGATCAGCTTCTATTTCTTTTTAACTAAATTATATTTATGACACAGTTTTAACATAGGAGCATTTTTATATTTATTTCCTGACATGTGAGTGAGTGAGTTTCCTGAATGTCATAAGTGAGAGTAAGACTACCATATACCTTTGAAGTTTTCAATAAATCGGAGACTTTTCTATGCTGGCCAGCTATCAATGTCTTAGTCATGTTCTGTTCTATTCCTGTACTTTTTAAAGGCAGTATTCCACCAATTCTTGTCACTTCAACTTTGTAAGTTTTGCTCATATTAATTAGGGGTTATTGTGAAAGGACATAGGGAAGGAATCTTGCAGAACATTGAACATGTTTGAGACAGTGGCTCCTTGGATCATTTTTGGTACCATCTCCTTTAATTATAAATATATACAGAATCATAGACACAATGATGCCATACAAAGTACTTTTCTACTGTTATAAGAATCAGATGAATCTTTCTACTTCAGTTGTTTTGTTTAACTAAGTTCCTTGATTTACACTACTTTTTAATTCTGGGTGATAATCATTTAGATTTAATAATTCTCCACGTTGTATGACAGCTGAACTCAAAATTGCTCTATAGTATAAGGAGAATGCTTGCTTTGATAATAGTTATAATGTGGTTTACGAGTGTTTATTGAGTTCTCTAGCTCCATACCACATATATAAAAACTTTGTTACTGGTCACATTTTATGGTAGAGTAAATGAAGTTCTTAAAGACTGAGATAACACAGACTGGACCCGACCACGTGCTCCCGAAACCACATGGAATTTGTTTAAATAGGTTTTCAGACTTAAAATGCTCCTAGTTCACACCACCATCTTCTCCGTTTCCTGTCTAAACTGCAGGCAGTACATGGTTTATTGGCTGGGCTGTGACAGCTTTTATGTGTTTGGTCTTTTCTTCCAAATAAGATGTCTGGCATAGGTCCTTTACCGACCTCTGTACCTCCAGTCTCTAAGTTTGCATAAATAATATTAACAAGTAGGACTAAAGGCATTTATTTGGCAAAAATACAGTAGAAGGAATCAAGATATTTTTATGAAGCATATAAAATAAATCCACACAGATAATGATGAGGTAATATTAACTGAAGCAGTTTGTACCTGTATATCCTTTAGACAGGAGCCATTCTGGGTTAAGAATTTGGAGATGAGTGGGTGGCCCCATACCCCAACCGGGGGCCTTGCCTAACCTCTGGATATGGTCTCTACAGGTTCTCCCTCCCCTTTGTTGAACATTTCAGCTAATTTAATCCCTGTTGGGTCCTGGGAGGCTCTTGCTTTCCTGGCATCTGTGACTTTCTGGTGGCTACCCCCAGTTCTCCATCTCCCATTGCTACACATATCTGTTCAATTTCCTGACCCTCTGCATAACATCCTATCTCTTCCCATCCTGCTCCTGTCCCCATATTTTCCCCTCTCCAACCTTTCTTCCTCACAAGTCCCTCAGACCCTCTAACTCCTTTTAAGAAGAACTGAAGCACTCATACTTTGGTCTTCCTACTTCTTGAGCTCCATATGGTCTGTTAATTGTATCATGGGTATTTCGAGCTTTTACCCTAATATCCACTTATCAGTAAGTAGATACCATGTGGGTTCTTTTGTGACTGGGTTACTTCACGTAGAATGATATTTTCTACTTCCATCCATTTACCTTAGAATTTCATGAAGTCATTGTCTTTAATGCTGAATAGTACTTTATTGTGTAAATTAACCACCCTCTCTGTATCCATTCCTCTGTTGAGTGACATCTGGGTTCTTTCCAGCTTCTGGCAATTATAAATAAGGCTGCTATGTACATAGTGGAGGATGTGTCCTTGTTATATGTTGGAGCATCTTTTGGGTATATGCTTGGGATTTTATAGCTGGGTCCTGAGGGAGTACTATATCCAATTTTCTGAGGAACTACCAGACTGATTTCCAGAGTGGTTGTACCAGATTACAATCCCACCAGCAATGGATAAGTGTTCCTCTTTCTCCACATTCTCACCAGCCTCTGTCGTCACCTGAGTTTTTGATCTTAGCCATTCTGACTGGTGTGATGGGGAATCTCAGGGTCATTTGATTTGCATTTCCCTGGTGATTAAGAATATTGAACATTTCTTTTGGTGCTTCTTGGCCATTCAAGATTACTCAGTTGAGAATTCTTTGTTTAGCTTTGTACCCATTTTTAATAGTTACTTGGTCCCCTAGAGTCTACCTTCTTAAGTTCATTGTACATGTTGGATATTAGCCCTCTATCAGATGTAGGATTGGTAAAGATCTTTTTGCAATCTGCTAGTTGCTGTGTGTAAAACTTAGGTTAGCATCTGGAAAAACGAAAGGTAAAGGACATCTTACCTGCTCATTAGGATTTTATGATCAAAATCGAAGCCACAGGCATGCACATAAAACAAGCTTATGCTGAATGTCAAATAAATAAAACCTGTAGGTAATATTATTAGAATGTTGAAGGGATGTTGCTTGCTTCACAGAAAGTGGCAGGGAGAGCTGGAAATGTCTGTTGTCTTGACTCTATTATTTAAAGCACTGTTTCCCTCTCAACAGTGTTCCAGATAGGCAATAAAATATAAGGTCACCTTACTCACAGATGGAGAGTGAAGGAAAGGTTCCACTCTAAGGTGAATTGTGGGCCAAGCCTTAAAGAAAATAACAGATATGAATCACAGATATGGCATTTTGAAATATGCCTTTTATCATTCTTTTTAAATTTGAAGCCATGAGTTTCTTTAGTCCTTATGTCTGCCTTTATTCTATACTGTTCTAAGAGGAAATAAGACATATTTTACAACAGGGGACCAGAATGTCTTGTTGATATGATGCTTCAACTTGTCTTCTCCAAAGTGTGGCAGTTCAAGTTCAACATCACTCTGGCAGCATATGTGGTAAAAAGCCATGTGGTATCCTGAGCTCTTTTGTTGTTACAGTTGTTAAGACAATTAGTACCTAGAAATTAATATTAACCTGTATAAACTAGGTAAAACATCAAGGATTTTACTTTCACTCACACACCACAATTGCTGCTGAATTAAAATTGGCTCATATTTGAAAAGATAATGTAAAAGTGTCTTTATTGCACCCATTTAAATGCTTATCAATATGGATAGGAAGAAGAAGCATTTGGGGAATGCTAATATAACATTTAAGTATGTTATGCATGAAAATCATGTTCAATTTTGCAAAGCAATGTAGAGAGGCAACCCATGGCAAGTTATGTCACACCCTCTGGTAGAATTCACATATCCACCAGACTTTAAGATCAGAATTTTTAATTAAAAGAGAAACAAGGATAATGGATATGTATTTCTTTGGGGAACAAGAAGTGCATTGTAGTATTTCTGAGTAAATTTTATGAACAAAGTATTTTGTAAAGACTTTTTGCAGGAGTGGCAGAGTTAAGAGAGTGCTTGCTTAACATGCCCAAGGTCTTAGGTTTGATTTGTGACACCACACAAACCAGACACATCAGTAATCTTGGTATTTTGGAGGTAGAGAACAGAGGACCATAACTTTATCCCTAGTCACATAGTAAGTTTGAGGCATCCTAGAATATGTGAAACTGTCTTTGGAAAATAAAAATTTAAAAAGCTTAGGTTTAATTCTTCCTCTGGAAAGTGCAAAATCTTCTAGCCCATTGGTGAGCTGGTATGATGTATGGGTAATGCTTTAATAATGCTTACTGAATGGTACTTTTATTATATTTTTACCTTTTGAAATTAGAATATAGTTGTGGTGGTACATGTGTTTAATTCAAAGCATTTGGGAACAAGAGGTGTGCAAATGTCTCCAAAAATAAAAACAAACAAACAAATTATAATAGAATGACATCATTTCTACTATGCCTTTCCTCCTTTCAACTCCTTCATTTCTTCGCACTCCTTACCTCACAATTTTTCATAAATTCAGGGCTTCATTTTCTTTAATTATTGTTATATATGTACTTCCTAAATTTACTTATAGGCTTTTTAAGATTATTTTTAAAACATTATGTATATGCATGCCTACAAACATGTGACTGCGGATGCCTGGGCTTTACTGAAAATTTTGATTTGCCCAACCTGAGTACCAGGGACTGAAGTATTGTCCTCTGAAAGAACAGCAAGTATTCGTAACCATGGATCTATCTCTTTGTACAGCTGTATAGCAGATATTTAAAGCTAATGTTGGATTAATTTTGTTGCTAAACTTTATGCAGAATGAACTTACAGGTGACAATTGACTTTCCATAATATATTTCTAAGAGTTTCGTGTATACATGTTTTGACTTTTGAACATGTGAGCTATACTCTTGGGACCATTAGTTGGTAGCTATGGCACATGTAGCAGAATTAAGTAAGTTATGGAGAAACCTTAGTATTTTAAGTGTTCTGTTTGTTTTTTTTTTCTCCATTCAGGTTCTTTCTTGGGTAATTTAAATTTTAAATTTTTCTGTGATATCTGTTAAAATGACAGAGTTCCTAGAAGTTTATGCTCAAATAATCAAAGTACAGAAGCTATTTGTCTGCATTTGGAAAAACACTGCCTACTTCATAAACAATAAGGAAGAAATCCTAGGTTATAGTTGTCATTGCTCTCTGGTAGTATAGTCTCAAGCAAATTACTTCCTCTCTGTGAGCCACAGTTGGTCTATGTGATGCTAGTCATGCTGAATACTGATCTAAGACTCCTTAGATCTTGCACAGAGTACATGATCCAGGAATTTCTGAGAATTGAGAGGAAAGCTTTATATTACATGTGGTATCTTTTAGGGATGCAAGATGCAGAAAATTAAGCAGGGCTGGCAGTTCATTTTAAATCCATCAGAAAAGGGAGGAGTGGAAATTTTATACTAGCAGACTAGCAATTTCCCAGTTCAAAGAATTTATTTACTAAAAACTCCAGGAATATATAAAAATATTTCAGCTAAGCACAATGTGACTCAGATGCAGTATGTCGAACTTCAACTGCTAGGGTAATTTCCTTTTTGATATTATTAGAAGCAATAAAATGACAACAAGGGGTTCATGTGAAAACCTTTTCCTAGGAAAAAAAATATCACCTTGAATTATATTGTTTGTCAATGTGTCACTAGTAAATGTAGCTGAGAATTTTCAGCCATCCACATGACTTCATACTGTCATTCCATATTATGAAATACTCATTCATGATCTGTTTCTCTGGAATATCAAATCTCTTGATACTTGCTAGGTACTTACCAGAGTACTCCCCAGCTTTTCCTAAATTATCCTATATACCAAACTAAACTCCTCAAAACTGAGGGTAAGCTCATACAGCACCAAAGTACTTAGACAAAGTACTTAGTCTGCTGAAGGCAGTAAAATTACTGTGATCATGCTACCGGCTGGAAATAGACTGTGAATCTACTACAATGTGCTTTTTTATTTCAGGTCCCAGCCTGAAGGGCCTACATTTATTTGGGTGTTATAACCCGAATGTTTAAATCATCAGCAATTTACATATTGAAAAATAGTGTCCAATGTGATGAGAGACCTTTGCTGGGTATTTAGATTATGAAGGAGAAACCATCAGAAATGGCATCAGTGTCCAAATAAAATCTCCAGAGAGCTTCTGTGCTCCTGTGGTCATGTGAACACTGAGACCAATATACATGTAGTAGAGAGTGAACTTCACTGTCTTCATTGTCTGTTAGTACTTTGGGTTTTGGTTTTTGAGTCAAATTTTGACTGTTAAGACACCTATTTATAGTAGTCATTCTCACACTGCATTTCCCCATGTATTTCAGACAAAAGCAACCACAATAAAAATAAGATTTATCTATACATCATCTGCCTATTGATATCTTAACATCATTCTTCATTAGAGAGTCTCATAAACTTGAGCAGATATTATTGTGACAATACTATAAGTAATGGTAAGGTTTCAAATACTTCAAATGATCCCCCAATGTACCACCATTTTTCACAGGAAAATAACACCATAAGCATCAATTTAAACTTTCCAGAGGTTCCAAGCAAGTTTTATGCCTTCCAGGAAAAGAGCCAAAAACCAAGGCACTTCTCTTCTGGAAAGGCTCAACATGTTTGATGGATGATCTTGAAAACATATCACATCAGGTGGTCATTTCCAAGGGAAAGCTTTCCCTCCTTCAACTCTGTGACTTACTGAATTGCCAAAATGTTTGTTAGCATTTTAGTGAAATTGATTTTCCCAGAGAGATGCTTAGATGCGGAAAGACTGATAAATGGGTGACTTGAAAGATGCTCTAGCAAGAATTATATCTAAATTTAACCTTAGAAGATGACTTGTGAGCATTTTGTACACACTGTTTTTACAGCAAACCTATTAGCACTATCTGTTAGAGCTTAGGCTAACTCCAGGTCTCACGAGCTTCAAACCCTTCTAAGCTTTTATTTTCACCCTTCTGTGCTTTCTGAAGAGAGGAATTCTGTGATTCTTCTCAGTGATGAGCAACATAGACAAAACTACAACAATACAACCAGTAGATAAACAATTTGAGAACTGTAATATTCTTTTTTGTTCTTGTTTTTCTCTGGTCTTGGTATCAAGGCTACCACATTGACTTCACATAAAGAATTTCGAACATTTCTGTCTTGTTCTGTTTTAAAGAATATATTTGTTTAGTGCCAGTGTTAGTTCTTCCTTAAAGGTCTGGTACAATTCTGCAGTGATTCCATGTGTTTCAATTTGTTGTTGTTGTTATTGAGACAGTATTTCTTAATATTTTAATTTCATAGCCAGTTGTAACTTGGTTCAGATTATTTATTTCATCTTGGCTTAAATTTAAATTTGGTAGGCCATATGTATCTTGAAATTATTTTGTTTAGCTTTTGCAATTTAAGCATGTCCTCATGATTTTCTGGATGTCATTGGAATCTGTTGTGGTGTTTTCTTTTCATCTTTAATTTTATTAATTAGAGTCGTCCCTCCCATAAGAACCAATTCTTTGATTCCTTGATTATTTGGGCTTTATTTGTTTACTTAGTTGTTTCTCTTTCATTAATCTTTGTTTTGATCTTGATTGTTTTGCCTGTTTAGTGATTTGTTGTATGGTTTGTTTTTCTAAAACCTTGAAGTACAATAAATTGGGGTCTCTCTGATTTTTAGCAATTATAATAAAAGGACCTTATGACACCATATGCCATTATATACACACAAACGAATAAACCCTATGAACATCTCTTTTTATTAGTTTTTAGACTAGGTGATTGGAGTAGGTAAATCCACTCTAAATATGAGTGCTACCATTTTGTAGACTGTGGCCTTGGACTTAATAGAAAGTATGTATTAAGGGCTGAATACCATCTTTCAACACTCTTACTTTAATGAATGCATACAATGTGGACAGATATGTCTTATCTCTTTCATCAAATTTTCTCTGCCACAGTGGACTGTAACCCCAGGAATAATAAGCCAAAATAAACTCTTCCTAATACTTTTTTTTTAGGTATTTTACTACCATAATTAGAAAAATAACTAATACAGAAAACACAGAAAATGGAATTCTCTGATATTATGATTTTCAATATTACAGAATATTTGAACCTGTTTCTAGTTAGGGTATATCTCAGTCTTACCACACACCTTTAATCCCTATGGCTGGAATACAGACGTGCCCTTAGTGTACTCACCTTTAATTCAAAACAATGATCTTAAAGTTAGTTTGTAGGATAGAGCATCCAGATTTGAAAGTGATGTTTAATTGAGTGACTGAAAAAAGTGAAACATCAGAGAAAGATCTCCCCAACTCTCACAAGAAGAAAGAGAAAAGTAAAGCTACTTAATAGAGAAGAGTGCAGTGCAGGAATACAATAGAGTTCATGGAGAGCAGTGCAGTAGAGTTGAGAGGGAGAGTGGAGCAGCACAGAGAGGGAGAAAGGGGTTGTTTTACAGGGAGAGAGTACAAGCTAGAGAAAGGTGAAGATAGAATGAACAAGAGGATGAGAAGGTTTAGTTTGAGGCCAAGCAGAGCAATTCAGAGGCTGAGAGAAAGCCAAATTGAATGAGCCAGTTGGGAGAGGAGTTTGAGCCAGAACAGCTGAGTCAAATCAGCCAGCCAGAGATTAAAAAGAACCAGAAAGGGCGAGCTTATTCAGCAGCAAGTCTCAGAAGCTGAAGACATTACAGACCTAGATTAGATTGTACAGAGGGTAGACCTTTCTAGAACTAGGCCAAGGTTAACAGATAAAGGGAGTAAGCCTCCAGTAAGTAAGCCTCCCAGGCAACAATTACAACAGAAGAATAAATGGTGCTTTTACATTTCACTACCACCCTGAAGCGACTGGCCTTATAGAATGGTGAAATGACCTTTTAAAGGCACGAACTAAATGTCATTGGCCTGATGGGGGCCATGGGTCAATGGTCTCCAGAAAGCTTTAAATGTTCTGAATCAACATCTGTTATATGACATTGTTTCTTTCACAGGTAAAACCTGTGGGTCTAGATATTGAGAAGTGGAAATGAGAAAGGCACCACTCACTAGGCATAGTGACAGGATATGTACACTTTGCTTCCTTTTTCTGTGGCAGAGAAGGCTTGGTCAGTTGAGACACATCTGTTCACATATGCATTCATTAAAAGGAGTGTTTTGAAAGGTGGCATTCAGCCCTTACCATTCCTTTTCTCTGCAGTCCAGGGCTACAGTCCTGACTCAGGGATTGAAGAACACAAAGCCACCGTGAAGAAGTTGTACTTTTGAGTTCAGTGGACAAATTGCTGTGCCTCCTTGCAGAATAACCCTCCCTTTTATAACTAAGGAGTCATAGTGTTAGAACATATGGTTATTCAAGGGAGATTGAGGTAAACTGAATTCCTTCTTCATGATGCGCTGAGAAAAAGTATGCATGGAGTACAAGAGGTCTGTTTGTGTATCTCTTGATGTTTCCATATTCTGTTATTGAGTTCAATGAGAAACCTATCTTATCAAGATGATGAATGCTCCCCAATTCATAAGTTGTATTCAGTAATGAAGTTTTGGAAATACCCTGTAAGTTATAAAAAATCACAAACTGATGAGGTGCTTGTTGAGGGTGTGGAAATACAGAATTGGTGGTAGAACATGGTAGTTATGCCAGCTAAAGATATATGACCAATCATAGAAATAAAGATTACAGTTGGCATGCATATTTGTGTATTATTTATTTAGAATACATTTATGTATATAATACAAATATATTAAAACAGGAATTTGTTTTGTATTTCCCTTGGTTTTTTTTAACTAGGTATTATAACACCAATTGAGTATACAGTAGTATTTAAATGATTGTATATTGATATTATCAAATTTAGTTTATGGCAGCTTAAAGTATCCTTCAAAAGATTTTTCTATATATACTAGGGGAAGAATTGTGTACTTCAGTTGTATGTGGGATAATTGTATCATTGTAGGTAGAATAACACCATTACTATTGTCTTCTTTTGGAAATTAAACATGCTTTAAAAGTATGTAGTTATGCATCAAATTGACAAGGGTTTGGCATAGCATGTTTAATATTGAATGTCAACTTTATTAGATCTACAATCAACTAATAAACATTCATCTGGACACACTGTATGGGCATTTGAAAAAAAGGTAAGTGAAAAGAGAGGGGTCTTCTTCAGAGAAGACTGTGCCTTCCAGTAGCCATGGAGCTATAAAGAAGTTTGTGGTGGAAACTGGGCTGCTTTTAGTCATCTCCACTCTCTGTTATTGAGCATGTCTGTTTCTCATTGTTGCTGCTGCAAGCATCTATTTTTTGATATCAGGGCCCACCTTCTTGAGATTTTAAACAAAAACTTAAGACCAGCTCTCCAGGAATCCTCCAGGCCTTCAGAACTCTTTTGGTACCAAGGAATCATCCCATCTGGCCTAAAGGCTGAAAAGCTGCTAGGTTCTCAGCCTCTTTATTATACAGACATCTATTGTTGGACTACTTAGCTTATATCTTGTAAAGCAATGCAATATACATTTTGTCATATACATAAACTCTTTTTAGCATATATTCGTTTTGTCAGTTCTGCATCTTTAGAGAACCCAGACTAACATAACAATCCTTTAATCTTTGTAAGAAATCTCAAAGGACCCAACCCAAAGACAAAGAGCTACAGGCAATTTAGGAATTCTGAAAGAGGGAAATTAGTCTTCCTCAGAAATAAAACCCCTAATTGCTTATCCAATACCATACAATAGTAAGTGATTAGTCTAAAAATATATACATGTAAGCAATATTAAACCAAATCAGGTTATTTTAAAATATCTATTTGTATATATATATATATGTATTTGTGTAACAATAAAAATTAAAGTAAAAGAAGCCATGAATTTGAGATACTGAGGAACATATGATGTAATTAAAATAAAATTTCAAAAGAAATTTACAATAGTACATCTTGATTTTCATTTGTTTCTGTTTCTTGAGCTCAGTACTTTCTGAAAAGTATTGTCTGTACCAATGAGCTACAAACTTACAGAGTCTCAATAAATAATTCTAAACATGTACTTGCACTGAAATGTACAGATCCTGGAAGACTTGTCAAAGGTGTACAACTTTGTAAGCAATAGACAGGACAGCACATCTCTATTTTTAGTACTGATTCTTTATTTGATATTAAATTACAGTTGAAGTGTTTTGTATCTCATTGTAAGGAAGAGACCTTTGTAATTGTGAATATTCTTAAGAAATTATAAAATGTAAAAAGACAGATTTTAAAACAAATGTTGGTTCTTGTTAGACCTCATAACAGACCTCTGTAAGCATTTCAAATGCAATACACATATCTAAATATTCCAAGCTTACATCCACAAATAAGAGGAAACATACAGTATTTATCCTTCTGTGTCTGGAATAACTCACTTATTTTTGTGGTTCATTCACTTAGCAGCAAATTTCATTTATTTAACAGTTGAATAATAGCCCATCATATAAATGTACCCATCATAATTACATATTTACATAATTACATATATAATTGACATATTATATGCTGTTGCATTGCACTTGATTACCCGCAAGAACTTGATGGTAAGATTCAATTGCTGAAGATACCACATTCTTGAGCCATAAAACAAGGAGAGATCAAGCTGGTACAGGACTCTGACATCATCTCTACTGGACAGGTTTATAGTACAAAAAGCTGCCATACAAAGGTAAGAAAAAAAAATAGTTTTACTCAGCTGTCTACCCTGCAAACTACAATAAAGACTTAGCATGCAAGATATGTTTTTTTACTGGTACAATAGTGGTATGGGTATCAAGAGAGTAGCCAACCATTTTTCAATTGAATTTAAACCTGCTCCACAAGATGGAAATTATACCTGGCACTATGACTGTGCCAGGAACTAGTGGCTAGATCAGTCATTGGCCCAAGGTAGGACCTACTACCATTACTTTGCTAAAAGGATCTGGTATTCACTTGACTCCTAATGATTTATCACTATGTACATAGGCTAGTGCATCTCTCAAACCTCATCAAAGAAGTTTGTTTGTTTGTTTGTTTGTTTGTTTTTGCCATGCATGGTGACATGGTGATCACCAGAAAGAAACACAACTAGAGAAACTGTAGAGATTAAAAGAATAAAGAACACCCAGCCCTAAATGGAGCAGATGTATCATATCCCCTACTCAAAGTTTTTGGTATCATTTCAGGAAAAGTAGCAGAAAGAATATGAGAGCCAGATGCTATGGATGACTGCAGTGGAAAAGTATACCCCAGAAACAACAATGCAGTTGTATCTATGAATTCATACTGGTTGTGGGAACATGCACCAGATTAATTCCAAGTCAAGCCTTAAAAAAAATAACCACACTGTAGAAAGAATTAGAGGAGTTGCCAGGTATGGAGAGTTAGCTTTCTTTAAAGGTATAGTTCCTTGTAGAGTGAACATGTTCCACTAGATGACCACATAAGTATGCAGTCATCACTAATTAAAATAGAGTTTATTGTAATAAATGAATTAGGACACCAAATTTTGTAGATATGTAATGCATAATGTACCTTAGAAGTGTTGGAAGATGATGAATAATATAATCAAAATATATACTAATTTCCAAAATTATTAATTAAAAGTATAAAAATAATGAATTATTATTACCTATTTGCTGAAAGCATCTTCCTTTTATGGAATGAATGATCATGTATAATTCTTTTAGAAAATCTTTTTCAATTAAAACTGAATGTTTATCTTATAAAGGCTGACTTATTGGATAGTGTGACAGGACAAGAAGTCTTAAAGCATTAAAAGTTACATCTAATGTAAACATAGAAAGCTAATTTGAATGTCAATACTCATTGAAACTTCAGTCATAATGGCAGAAAAGTGAGATGAAAAGTACTTGACAAGAAAAAGGAAAAAATGCAAGATACAGAGTGTGTATAGACTTAGACACTGGTAGTAGGAAGGCAAATTGGGGCAGTTGCTGAAAATTTAACTATATCATTCATTATTTTAAACACTTAAAGTATTCTAAGTCAGCATATACAAAGAGACCTGTATGCCTATGCTTATTGCAACTTTATACACAATAGCCAAGATAAGGCATCAACCTGAATTCCATTCAACAGATGAAAAGATGCAACATTATGTGCTATATTTGCATAACAGTTTTACTGGGCGATCAAATAAGGAAGGTGTATCATTTATTTTAAAAATTAGGCTAAACTGAAGAATCAGTTTGTCAAGCAAGTATACCAAACTAAGAAAGAGAAATAATATTTTCCCTCATACATGGAATCTAGAATGAAATATATAGTAATAAAAATATAAACTGAACTGGAACTACTTGTGTGTAGTGAAGAGGCCAGCGGAGGATGGATATTGAACAAGAGAAGACAGTACAAGGTTAAGAAAATGATCTTCAGGTATGGACACAGATTATTGAAACCCACTCTATCATATGTTAACAAACAGTACTTTATTCAATCTATGGAAATTGAAACACACAATTTAACTAATTGAATTGAAGGTTTGTTCATTTACTTCTATATATCCAGGTGGAATAAACAAACCAGAACCTTGATTGCAGTCCTCACCCCTCATTAAGGAAATTTCTCTTTTCAACTACTGTGACCATTACAGAAAAACACAACCAATTAAAAGTCAGAATGGTGGCACACAAAGGTGGATACATCTACAATATAACTCTTATACCCAAGGGTCAGGAAACAGTGAAGAAGAGGGCATAGAAAGATTGGAAGAGATGGAGGATCTGGAAGTTTACTGTAAAATTGAGCTCCCAGGAATGTCAAAAGCTACACATCCATAAAGTCTCACTACATGACTGCATGTGTGCTGAGAAAGAACAACTATAGACATGCTAACGTGGACATGGAGAAGTAGACTAGGAGACTTCAACCCTCCATAAGAACGGTAGTTAGCTAAGCAGTGCTGAGAGTGAAAGAATCAGCCCCCCACAAAGGATGAGCATACAAATCCATTATCCAATACTAAATGATCAGCCCTAAAACATACATGCAAGTAACATCATCTAAACTTAAGAATATACATGTATCTACATATGCATATGTGTATATAACAATAATAAAAAAGGAGGCAGTGAATTTGAAATAGCAGGCAGGGGTGGGAGGTTATGGGTGGGTTAGGAGGGAGAAAAAGGAAGGGAGAAAGGATGTATTTATATTCTCAAAAAAAGAAAGAGATAAATTATACATTTAGCCAAGCACAGTATGTTTGGACACATGCTTTGTTTTCTTTTGGGAATGCAGAATGCTCTTTTCATCAGTGCCTCTTCTGAATGCAAACTGCTGGAGGTGTTGCAAAGTCGTTTTCAATGTGGGATATAGGAATCCTGTTATCTAAGAGGCAAGCACATTTCCACTCTCCAATAGGAATCTGCAAAAATGAATTTTCCACCATGTCACAGTTTACTCTGACAGTTACTCTGTCAGTATTTCTAAGCATTAAAATAATACTATCAATATTTTGTTAAAAGCTTACATTTGGTGATGTGTTTCTCTTTCTATTGTCAATTCTTTGGACATAGTAGGAACACAATAAAAATACATGTGATTAAATTGAATTGATTGGTATTGTCTGGACCTGAGATCAGTTGTGCACACCATAGTAAAGATTTTATTCTCTGATGCAAACTTTAACCTTCCATTTTCTGCTGGTGCCGAAGGCTGTATAAAAGGACCAGAGATTCAGTTCTCTACTTAAACAGCCACAGGGTTCTAACATATTATTAACTCATGTCAGGTTAGGACATTTACTGAGCCATTGTTAGTTCCAATCTTAAAGGTGTTCAGAGTAGTTCTGACAGATTGCTTTGTTTTGTTCATTTCAAACACAATATCTGGGTGCCTTCCAGGTCTCCAGCCTCTTGTGATTTGTGACTTTTACAAAGCATGTTGAATGCCAATTCATTCTGGCTCAAAACTTCGTAAACTTTCAGCAGAAAGATAATAACCAACTGATGTGAATATTTCAAAGGAAGCCTTTGAAGAAAATCCCTAGCAGATTAAAATTTCATATGTGGGACAAGTATATGAACTGCTATTGCATTGACAACTTAGAATGGAGAGGGAAGAATTCAGGTCAATGAGTGGAAAGGACAGCCCAGAGACAACTACGATTAAGCTCAGGCATTTTTCTAAAGCTAAAGATGGTATTCACAAATTTTGAAATTTATGCTATACAGAAAAATGTGTACTAGATGGCAGTCTAAGTACCTTTTTCATTTATGTCTCAGTACGCTGTCTGGTTTCCATTCCATGAGTACGGGAGGAAAAATACTATTCAGTATTTTGCCAAGTAGACATTTGTTTATTATTGCACAATGGCACAGTGCATAATCAATGAATTAGATTGAAGCTTAGAAGGGCATAATGCATTCTTTACTGGTATATTAGTCTGCAGCGTAACTGTATCTAGATGCAAAAAAAAAAAAAAAAAAAAAAAAAAAAAAAAAACAATAAAAAAGTACCCCATGGTATCTTGGTGTCTTGACACAATTAGAATAAAAAAGTACCCCATGGTATCATGGTGTCTTGACACAATTAGAATAATCCTTGTTACATCCTTAGCCATGTGTCCTTTACAGACATTGTCAGTGTTCTGTGCTCAGCTTGCACTGTAAGTAAAACAGTAATCAGCTGTAAGTAGAAGAAAAACACAGGGCTATTTTGTAAATTTTCACAAACTTTAAGATCAGAGCAATCAAGTTGTTGCCTCATCAGCTGAGGCTATTGGTGTGTGTCTTGGTTATCTGTATAGATTCCTGCAGTCCTGACAGCTAGGAAACCTTGTTTATTCAAATATTTTTCCAATTGGCACAGATTTCCTTCTATTCTCATTTCACTCTATATAGTGCCTTCCTTTCGCAGACATATTGTTTGCTCTGAATTCTATGAGACTTAAATAAAAAGCCAAAATTACAATGTTGAAATTTCCTTGTCTTTACTGAGTGAGATATTAATTTGGTAAAGGATTTTTTTCTCATGCATTCACAGGGCAAGTTTCTGACTGCAGATAGTTTATCTGTAATTGTTAATTCTGTCCAAAGATTCTGACCAGCGTAGGACAAATTACAGGATGCAGAGCACCACAAGGTTCAAGACGGAATTCTTACTTGAAATTAGTTTGGCCAAATATAGTCTATTCTTATAAAAGAGCCCAAAGATCTCTGTGCATCAAAGATTCATAGCCTAGGTCGTAGAGAGTAGGAATAATGTGATTAGCAAGGAGCTGACCAGAGAGACAGACGGCAGGTTTTCCAGGGACTAAGACAGTGGCTGCAGTAGAGATGGAGCACCTGCTGATGATACCGATTCATCATTCAGAGCCGAGTAGAATCCCTATGTACCAGCTGAAGTGCACGTTTTAATTCAGTTTGCACTACCAAAGAGAAAATAATCCCAGGTTTCTGTCCAAGGTACCAGGTTCACCATCACATCCCATGCTTCCTAAATCCTGTTTCTCATTCACAGAGAAAACACCATATTTTAAATTTTTTCCTATTTATTTCGCTTACTTTCCTTTTTCTTTTGCATTGTTTCCATTATTTTTGCTTTTAAAAAGTCATATTCCTTCTCTTTGGGCCCTGCCGTACCATTATTTTTTTAATCACAAATTTAACAGGATGAATATCTAATGTTTACATTATTATAACTATTACTATATGAGCTCTGCCATAAGTGAATCCCATATGGTGTCAAATTACTTTTTATTCTTGGACACTTGATTTTCTTGCTGTTAATGCCTGATTTCTCTAAACATTCATGATTTATGTGTCCTATTTTGCCCCTGTTTCATATTCTCCTCATGCCATAGCATGTAAGACTAGTTCAGGAAGTCAGTTCTTTCCCTCTACTACCTGTGCCCATGGATGAAGCTCAGATTTCCAGGCTTGGTGACAAGTGCCATTATCCACTGAAGAATCTCTCTAATTCCCCACTTTATTCTTATTGCTCATGTTTCTTTGATACTAATTATGGATATTTTTCTTTATTGGTAATCTTTTCTATCTAATACTCTAATTTGTTTTGTCTTTCATATTAAGGGCTGACCTCAAATATGTACATATTTTGACTGTATATTTATACTTTAAGAAAAGGACAATTACTGACTGAATTTCTAGACATAAGGAAATAACCATGGGCTTCACTGGGAGGTCTGGTCACAAAGGAAACAAATTGTCACCGTCATTGCTTTTGGGTACTTCCTGTGTGTCTGGCAGATGCTCTACATTTCTCTTCCTCACAGTCCAACATAGTTCTAAAATCATGACACCAGGCCATTAGTATATAGATTTCTTTCTCTATTTTTCTGATTGTTAATGTGAGATTTATTTTTTTGACCAGAGAATTCCTTTAAAAATATTTGTTTGTTTGTTTGTCAATTCTTTGACAGGTTCATTCATGTATCAAATATTCTCTTCCTCATCCTTTCTTAGCTTCTCCCCCCCCCATTTCTATCAACCATGCCTCCCCCTGTCCATCCCTTTTCCATATTTATTTGATTTTGTTATATAATCCATTTGGACTAATCAAGATGATCTGTAGAAATATCTTTTAGAACATGGTGGGATTACTAGGGATTATACAATTGATGCCAATGACTTCTCATTTCTCTGAATCTGTCTATAGATAATAGTTCATTGGTGCCAAGTAGCCCCTTTCCTGATCTAGGCTATACCTCCTTCAGCCTTACACAAACCTTTCCACACCCACATTCTCATTCTCTTCTTTCATACAACCAGTGATCTACAATCAACACTCCCTTGAGGCTTTACCTTCCTTTTGGTTCTTCTTAGATTTCTGATATCTACAGAAATTCTACATTGAAAACCCCAAATTAGATATTTAAATCTATGATTCACTTTTGAGAGAGACCACATGGTGTTGGTCTTTCCTTGTCTGGGTTACCTCACTCTGCCTGGGTTTTCCAGTTCCATTGATTTATCTGCAAATTTCATTGTCTTTATAGCTAAATAAAGCTCCATTGAGTACACATACCACCACAATTTCATGACCAATTTGTCAGCTGATGAATATCTAGGCTGATTCCATTGCCTAGGCATTGTGGCTAAAGTTGCAATAAACATGGATGAGCAAGTACCTGATTAGCATGCTATCCTTGGTATGTCAGGTGTGAAATAAATTACTAGGTTACATGCAAGTTCTATTCCCATTTTTTGAGGAATCTTCACATAGACTTTCATTGTGGTTGTGCCAGTTGTTCCTCCTACCAACAGTGAATAACAGTTTCCTCTTTCCCCATTTCTTCTCATTGGTGTTTCTGTTTCTATGACTGTGTGATGATACCCATTGTGATGGGGTGAAAATCAAACTCAAAGATGCTTTCATTTTCAGCTTCCTGATGGCTGATGTGGTTGAACACTATTTTATATCCATTAATATCCTTCTTTTTAGAATTCTCTGCAAATATCTACCATCTATTTTTAATTGACTTATTTCTTTTCCTGATGTGTTTTTTTTATTTCTTTTGACATTCTTCCCATATTTAAGATATTAATCCTTTCTCAGATTTATAGTTGGTGAAGGTTTTCTCCTATTCAGTAAGTTGCCTTTTTACTTGTCCGACTTTTTTTTATGTTCAGATTTTTAGTGCTACCAGGTCCTAATTCTAACAAGAATTATGCAGATCTGTTGTCTACAATTACTGAAGCACAACAATGTGTTTTGATGTGTGTGTGTGTGTGTGTGTGTGTGTGTGTGTGTGTGCACGCGCGCACGTGTGCATGTGCGTATGAGTGGTGGGGTGTTGTGGGCTTCATGTGTGAAGTACCAAATTCTCAGCTGTGGAAAGAAGGAAACTTCTGGGATTTAAATAAGCTTTCATATTGCATATTTTAATATTTTAACACCATCTTTGTTTCAATTTGGACCTTGTCTGAAATTGGCAGTTCTGATTCATTTGTTCTTTGTTGAGCCATGGGTGTGGGGAGAGAGTCTGTGTCTTTCTTCTTGCACATCAAGACTTAGCATTCTTGGATGTATTAAGTTACTTGCCATTTTCTTCTGTTTTCAGCTTTTAGCACGTTTCTGTCTCTGTTCTTTGCATTTATTTATGCCCGTCTTCAGTGAGATTTCATGAAGAACTGAAGGCTGCTTCTGCTTTGTTCTTGATTTCGTTAACCATTCACATAGATCTGCTTTCTAAAATGTACTTTATCCAAGTGTCAGCTGAGCACAAACCATGCAGTACTCTTTATTTTATTTTCCCTTTGATTAATTGGTTGGAGTTATTATACTTTTTATTATGTGCTAAAATTGAACTAAAGTATTATAAGCCTTTGCTTTCACAGAGTGTATACATTCTGTGAAAGCAAAGGCTTATAATACTTTAAGCATAAAGCACATATAGCATCTCCTTTTCATCTCTCAAAATGTTTCTTCTCCTTTATCCACTTATAGACTTTTTCTACAATAACTTTTGAAAGGCCAGGATACTTATTGTGAAGCCCACTTTGAAGCCTCTCTGTATTTGCTTACTGGTTATTGGTAACCTCTGTCATTGGTAAATCATGTTTTCTTGCCATTGTTTGTGCTGTTGTAATCCATTGTTTGTTTAAGTTGTAAGCCTAGAAAGGGCATGGTATTTTTTCTCCCCTCTTCATGCAGGAATTCATTTTGTTAGTCTTTTTTGTCATCCCTTACATAGGTAATAAGTAGATTTGCTGTAATCATTTCACAGAATCTCTGAATGCCCCCAAAGGGGCCACAAACCTTGTAACTTATTCTTAAGAAGTGGAATTTGTGTGTGGCATATATTAGCTACAAATATTTTCAGACAATTTTAATGTTGAAAGCTGATGATAATCTGCAGCTTTTGTGAAATCTCGAGCGACTGCAATGAAATACACCAACACGAGAGCAGCAAACTGTGGAGTATAGGAACAGCAGGCACGCTCACAACAATGTGGATGAGTGATGTTCCAGTGGAAGGGTAGACTGTACAAAGATTGACAGGTTGTATTTGGCACCAAAAATTATGGCAGTTTGTGCTTCTGTTTATAAGAGAACATGTTTACAAAGCTTTGCATCAGGTTTGCAAATTATAAATAACAGTAGGAGACCAAATTAATCAAAGGGGAATTATTATTGATTTGAATCATATAGGAGAAATTTCAAAAGATTTTTTAAAAAAATCCTATGCATCAATATTTATTTTGAAAAATAACATTTTTTTATACTGGAAAATCTGAGTCAGATGGAAATTAGAGCATTTATGAATCATGTGTATATCGTCCTTTGATCACAGCCCAAATAATGGGCTACTCAGATCTTTTCAGATGCAGCAGTGGTGTATGTGAAATTAGAATTAAAACAAGGGATCGTAACATAATTACATACTTCAGCTAGTTCAGTGAGCAGAATTGCTGGCACCATCTTACCAGATTTTTCCAACTGAAGCTGCCATGTTTTGTATTATGAGCAGTTCAGCAGCTTTGTACATCTGTCCCTCCCCTCCAATTTAATTAGACTGTCTGTTGCAGACAAATCCGAGGTTTTTTTTTTTTTTTTCCCAAGCCAACTGCTATAAATGCCAAGTCAAAATATGAATAAGAGGGAAACAAGATGTTCTGAAAACACATGCCACTTTATTGAGGGGAAAAACAAGAGCACATGATAGGTGGATCTGCTCTCAGTTCCCTTCAGAGGGGCAACAATGTGAGGCCTAAAGAATGAGGTTATACAAGGGTCAGATTGATGCTATTGTCTGTGTTTGCTTCAATGGAGCAGGGGCTTGACTCTTTCCCCAGTGTCATCTTGCTTTGACACTATAGCCAACAAAGATTTATAATTATACATTCTTCTATCACAAAAGAAGTGATAATCACAACAGGGGAAACTAAATAGACAAGTGAGCTATGGACTGTTATAATTCACAACCCTACATGCTGTACATTTCTGTGGGGGATTTTGAACCATTATGCTTACTCGCTTGTGGCAGTGTCACATTTTATGCATTTTAATACTCTGTAATAATATTGAATAAAAATTGTTTTATAGAATTAGAATATTACTCATAAGCAGTCATTAGTCACATTGCATAGAGGTAATAGCTTAAGGTTTATGTGATGTCTTTCTATACATTATTGCCCTAGTCAAAAACACTGATCTCCACAACGAACTGATGCAGTTTGTAGGTGCCAGCAGGGGTAATGCAAAGTCATGAAGCAGTGAAGCTCTAGACAGGTAAGTCAAAAGTGATGAGAAGGGTCAAATGGGAAGAAGACTGAGAATCAAGACCAAGGTACAACCATGCAAACAAAGTACAAAGTCAAGATGTAGGATGCAAAGCAGAAGGGCCATTTTAGAGGATGTCATGAGATTGGTCCAAATACAGTGTTCTGAAAGAACACAGAAGTGGAAAAAGATTTACATTTTTTTAAAATTTTTTTTATTTTATATTTTATTTACATTTCAGATGCCATCCCTTTCCCCATTTCCCCTCCCTAGAAAACCCCTATCCCATGCCCCCCCTTTCCTTTTTGCTTTTATACAATTTTTTAAATGTTAATCAAAGGCTTTATAAGTTTGGTAATGCTCAATCAGAAGTGTAACCCAATACCCAACCTAGATATATCAACTATCTTTGACTGGTGGAGACACATGAACATCTGCCTCCATGCCCCCACCCCTCTTTCTCTCTCTTTCTCTCTCTCGTCACCTAGCTTCTCCTCTCCTTCATCTTCTCCTCTCCTTACTCTGTCTTTTCCTCTCGGTACTCCTTCCCCCTTAGCTCCTCCTACATATCACCCTTCCTGTTAAAATAAAACTTTTCTCTCAAAATACAATTAGTGCATAATTATTCCTAATTGAATCTGCTTTTATACAGTTTTAATAACATGCAAGTATTAAGGTCAGTTCTAGGTTGAGGAACTAGCAATACAATAGATACAAATAGTCAAGGAACAAGCAAGACAATAAATAAAAAATAGTCAAAGAACAAGCAAGGAAAAAAAAAAAAAAAAAAAAAACCAAAAACAAAACAAAACAAAAAAAAAACCAAAGTCCCATGATCATTGTTTCTAAGGGCTTATCAGGATGACCAAAATATCTGAGCCTACTTCCTGGTCCTAGACCAAAGTCATTTTCATGCCTGAAGCTTACTTGTTTATTCTAACCTAAGATTTAGATTCCTGACTGAAATTACTTCTTTCTTCTAGCCTAACATTTAGATTCTTGCTTGAAATTACTTCTTTGTTCTAGCCTAATGTCAGATTTCTGCCTGAAGCCCATTTTCTTGTCCTTGGACAATGTCAGATTCCTGCTAAGCAGCCCCCAGAGCACTCCACATCCCCCCTTTTTTATTTCATAAAAATACTGAGCCTGTCTTATGTTGTTCTGATAAGAATGCCTTCCTTACTCATCATGGAATATGCATTATCAAAAACAATGTACTTCTGTCTTAGGGTGGTAAACCTCTGTGTAGAGTCTTACCCATACTTTGCTTGCCAGTCTGTTAAATTAATAACTCTGTCTGGGGGTCCATTGTCAGTTTCAAGTCATGTACTTTGGCTACCAACATGTTGATGTTGTTAAAAAGAAAAGCTTTAACACAATGGGCAGGGATAAAAGTATTCCTAGGACAACAAGGGCTAGCATGATCAAGCTATATATGCCATTCTTGAAACTTGACCAAAATGGAAATACTAACCTAAGGCCATGGATCATTTTATCAGCAGTATCTGCAACATCAATGCTCAGTGGAGCAGCACGCTTTAAATTCATAATCTAACTATGCAAAGTTTAAACATCTAGAGAGGTGTTAGAATTATGCCAAATGCCCTGCAAGTGTCTGTAAAGTTTTTCCTAATTATAATGGCTATCATTGTAAATTTTAGAAGTAACACAAATCCATTGATATTTGGCATGACACTTGAGCTGGCTCCTTATTCTTAAACTCTGAACCTCCTTCTAATAATTTGAGGAGAATAAAAAACATCAATCCCTCGTTCTAAAGTCCTCTCTAAATCCTTTTGTTTACTCAATACATTAATAACATTTTTTGCTAAATGATTAACAAAAGTGGCTGTCTTAACTTCTTTTGTCAAAGCAATTGCAGAAGCAGTGGTGCTTGCAATTAGGGTAATTAAAGCTGTTATACCAGCAATAATCAAGCCCACTACCATCTTGCTTCTGCTTAAAGCCTGACTCACTTTTTTCAGTATTTGCAAACTTTTTTCAGAATACCAAGGTCCTATAATGCTCAGGACAATAAAACAAAAGCTGGTTGATAGTCCTGCATAACAGACATGCTAGATTTTTAACACACTAACACAATTAGAAGATATACAATCAATACAACTTACATTAAATAATGCAGAAGAAACAAATGTAATTTTAACATGACAATTAAAAGATCCTTAACACATGCTATAAACACTTGTTTGAAATCCAGATCCTGTCCCAACTTTATCTCTTGCTAATATAACATCATAGAGCACTGCAGCTAACTTCCAAATATGTCTCTGAAAATGTCCAGAAACAGACTTCCAAATGAAGAGTGTTATTTCCAATTGGATTGATTTCAAGACCAGTCCATGATTGAGTCTGAATAACTGGTCACTCTTAAGAAAAAATACAAGAGACAATATAACTTCTCCTTTTGAATCTCTTTCCCACAAGGTCTAAAAAGTTGAGGCAAGGTAGCTTGTCAGATCTTGGATATAGGCAAACAATGGTGTTTCAGAAACATATGTACAATACAGCTTCACAGTCACCATTGTCAGGGCACTCAGCAAACTCACAGGTCAGCATCCTTCTTTGTCCCAGCATCAGCATGTCTCAATAATCACTCTGGCAGCCACCATACTCCTGCAGCATCTTGCAGAAAAAAACACAAACATGCCCTCTTCCCCATATTAAATACCTGATGGGGATCATGTCTTATGCCACTAAGTGGATTCTTCCTTTTCACTATGCATGAGTATGCCTAGTTGTAGGTTGCCATAGACACTCAGCAAAAAGTTCCTTGGCATCCAAATTTTTTATTGCATATTTTATTTTATTTTTTACATTTCAAATATTATCCCCTTTCCCCAATTCTCTGTCCTCAGAAACCCCTTATCCCATTCCCCCTCCTCTCACTTCTATGAGGGTATGTCCCCCCGCATCTACCCATTTCCACCTCTCTGCCCTCAAATTCCCCCACACTGGAGCATCCTGTATTCATTGGACCAAGGACCTCCTCTTCCACTGATGCCGGACAAGGGCACCCTTTCCTACATATACATCTGGAGCCATGGCCCCTCCATGTGTGCTTTTAGGCTGGTGGTTTAGACCCTGGAAGCTCTGGTTGGTTGGTATTGTCACTTTTCACATGGGGCTGTAAGACCCTTCAGCTCCTTCAGTCCTTTCTCTAACTCCTCCATTGGGGACCCTATGATCAGTTCAATGGTTAGCTGCAAGCACCCACCTCTCTATTTGTCAGGCTCTGGCAGAGTGTCTCAGGAGACAGGTATATCAGGTTTCTGTCAGCATGTACTTCTTGGCATCCACAACAGTGTCTGCACAAGGTACGGATCCCCAGGTGTGGCAGTCTCTGGACAGCCCCTCCTCCAGTCTATGCCCCACCCTTTGTCTCTATATTTGCTCCCTTGAGTATTTTGTTACTCCTAAGAAGGACCAAAGCACCCACACTTTGGTCATCCTTCTTCTTGAGCTTCATGTAGTCTGTGTGTTGCATCTTGTGTATTGTGAGTTTTTGGACTAATATCCACTTATCAGTGAGTGTATACTACATATGTTCTTTTGTGATTGGGTTACCTCACTTACAATATTTTCCAATTCCATCCATTTGCCTAAGAATTTCATGAATTTATTGTTTTTAATAGCTTAGTAGTCCTCCATTGTGTAAATGTACCATATTTTGTATCCATTCCTCTGTTGAGGGACATCTTGGTTCTTTCTAGCTTCTGGCTATTATAAATATGGCTGCTATGAACATAGTGGAGCATATTTAAAATATAAAAAATGTAAGCACAGAACATTGGATTCTCTCACATTACTTAACATACGTGATTGGGTGGGGTGAGGTTCAGAAACAATCATTTCTGATACTATAATTATCTCAAATATTTAAGCACAATTTTAATGAGCAAGCCATCATCATAGCAATTCTAAAACATGTATATACCACATATAGTTATTATATGCCACATTTTACACATACTAGTCTATACAGTCATCAATGTTTGGGTATCTGACATGCTTCTGGGGATCCTTTACATCTAAGTTTTTAAGGATGTGTTTCTTTCATCTACAAGTTTCTTCCCGAATTTCATAAAGTAAATTATGATATTCCCTTAATTGGCTACTAGATTTGTGTGACATGATTTAAAAGTATTGTTGAACTGTGTTACATAGGATAAATTCTGTGTTAGTTTCAGAAGAATTAAAATCCATTGAGACACTGAACTTTTAATTATGTTTTTAGAAAACACATAAAATAATAAGAAATAATTGGGGGTTAATCATGTATTTACCTTTAAAGTTTGTTTTAGTATTTTCTATTATTTATTCACTTTTGAGAAAAGGTTCTATGTATCATAGGCTGGCCTTGAATTAAAATGTTTTTTTTTTTTCTGAAATAGAAATCTTGTTTCCATGGTGATGTTGGAATATTTCATTAAGGAAAATTGTCATCCATTGTTATATCCATGAAAAACCTATACATAGAAACAAATGTAAATTATTTAATTTTATACCCATTATTCTAAGTATCTTGTTCTCTTTTTAAATATCATTTTTCTATTTTTCCTGATACTGGACTCTTTGAAAAGTTTTTTAAAGCATATTTTTTACCAAACACATTTTATTAATTTCTTCACATTTTATTAATCTCCTTTGTACTCAGCAATGGAATGTCTTCCTTTTCTTGGATGGTCTTGTATGATTACACAGTTTGACATTTCTTTAATTATTTACTTCTGAAATGGAACTGTGTGGGTATTTAGAATCTGAGTCCAGTTTTCTATCATGAACCAGTTGTCTTAAATATATCTTGACTCGTGACTAATTATATTAAGTTTTGACTCTCAACTCCTCTCCCACTCTTGCAATATATGTTTCATCATAGTTACTTATTGTCATATATTGTTATATCTAAGAAAATGCTTTACATATCAGCAAATTGAAATGATAATGATTATTATTATTATTATTATTATTATTATTATTATTACTATTATTATTATTTGGTTTTTTGAGACAGGGTTTCTCTGTGTAGACCTGGCTGTTCTGGAACTCACTCTGTAGACCAGGGTGGCCTCGAACTCAGAAATCCACCTGCCTCTGCCTCCCAAGTGCTGGGTTTAAAGGCATGTGCCACCACTGCCCGACATGATTTAATTTTATACAAATTATTCTAAACATCATGTTCTACAAATAGACCACATACTTTATGTATTATTATTTGAAATATATTACCATTTTTATAATTTTGAGAACCCAATATTTTTCGCTTAAAGATTTGCTTGCTTTCTTTTAGTTTCAAGGATATCCCTGATAACCTTTGACGGATGTGGACATGAAATGTTGCATTTCCTGCCAAAGTGATCTTTGCACCAAGGAGGTCCAAGCAGAACATGCTGTGGTCATTAATATAGTTATTTGATGTGAGATGCTTTTCTGAAAGTAAATTACAAGAAGCTATATAAACTTTGAATTTTCATAGTTTTGAACAAATGCTAAAATCTATAATGAAAGTGGAGCTGAGAGATGGACAGAAAATTTGAAGTCTTTCTGACAACATCTGAAGTCTGAGATGGAACCTTACTTAAAAACTATTACAGAACTTGCCAGTTATATAGCCCAAATTATTTTTAGCACATGTTAAGGAGATATCTGTCATATTTCTGTAGCTGGAAATAATATGATAACTATGTTTATAAGTAATTTAAATAATGACAAAATAGTAGATTTTCCATAAGTATCATTTTTCTTCCCTTGACATTAAAAATAAGACCAGATTTTGTTTCATCATTGCTATGTTTCTATTTGTAGATATTCAAAGATAAACATATGGAGATGCTGTCTATGAATTTCCACAATCAATTAAAAATGTACTACATAAATTAATGTATATCATACTTAATTCACAGTAATGGTCTTTTTAACACATGAAGACATAATTATTTATTCTTAAGTTATGAAAAAAAATTGGTTGAAATTACAGGATGTTTATCAGAGGTCTCAACTGGTAGTATGATCTTAGTTTTATGCCAAGGTACAATTATAAAAATAATTTCACATATATCACACACATACACACATATTTGTTGCCCATGCATATCTGTGTACCTGGATGTAGAGGCCTGAGTTTGACCTTGAGATAAAAACAAACACATCAGAATGGCCTAAAGAAACAGACAAAAGGAAATTTGGCTCAGATAGTTTGGTCATCCTAATAAGCCCTTAAAAATAGTGATCACGGTAGTGTTCACGGAATTTTATTTATTGCCTTGCTTGTTCTTTGACTATTTGCATCTATTGTATTGCTAGTCCCTTAACCTATAACTGATCTTAATACTTGCATGGAACTAAAATGGTATAAAAGCAAAAAGAAGAAGGGGGGATGGGATGGGGGTTTCTAGGGAGGGGAAATGAGAAAAGGGTATGGCATCTGAAATGTAAATAAATGAAATACCCAATAAAAAAAGAAAATATCTTTTAAAAAGACAAAAGAAACAGAGACACACTAGATGAACATTCAGGAATACCATTAAAACAGTAAATTGGAAGCCATAATATATATATAAAAAAAGGAACTGTAGTATAAAAAGAGAGAAACACATATAAATAAAATAATAAAATATAAGATAAATTATTTTTAAAAAGCAAGAGCTCTGACACAACATTATAAGAAAAAGAACCCCCCAACATGGCCTTGAGTTTGTTTTCTGTTGACCATCTACTGCTGGGCATGCAAACTAATATTTTTTTGTTTTCTCAGTAAGAATCCCTTGGAGAAAACAAAATATTTCTTTGCAAGTGGTTATCAATTAGAGATTTCTTCTGGGTTATGGATGGAGGAATGTGTCCACTTTCAGGCCTAAGACTTCATCTTGTTCAGACTTATCCAGGTGCTGTACACTCTGCCTCCATCTCTGAGTTCATGTGTTCCTTGATCATATTGATTAAGAGGGACTTCTTTTCTTGGTATCTTCATCTTCTCTGGCTCCTACATTCTTTCTGCTTCCTCTTCCTCAGGGTTTTCTGAACACTGATGGGAGAGATTTGATGGAGACATATGGTTTAGGGCAGAGTGTCCCAAGGGTTCTCACTCTTTACAGTATCTGGCTGTGGTTCTGTGCTTGCATCTCATTTGCTGCAGAAGAAAACTTCTCTGATGATGGCTAAGCAGGACACTGAATAAATTTTTGAGAACACATACATAAAAAATTCTAATTGTCTTTGTTTTTTCATGGGAAAGATGATGATAAATTAAATGAGATAAAACTCAAAGGTTATATAGAATTCCTTGTGTATAAATAGTAGGGCACATATGCGTACATATATACTCAGTCACAGTATTTCTTAAATAGAACAAAGAACAACTGTGTGTGATATTTAAGTAAATTAATGTTTTTGTCAAAGGTCGTGTGGAGACATGTATTTCCTGACTTGGTCTGCATTCTCTGCTAGGAATTCAGATTCTGCTGCTAAAGGTGACGAACATGAGCTCTATAACTGCAGGAAATAATCTTCTTCTGTAGGAGGACAGTCAGCCTTTAACCTGATATATCTATGTCAGTAAACAAAAACAAAAAAAAACCCCACAAAACAGACAAAGAAAACACATTATAGACACATAATTTACATAGTAGAGACTAGTGAGCCTTTGCATCATTTCCTGAGTCTATTATTCCAAGAATACTGTCGTTAAAACACAATAATTTATGTAGTGCTCTGATTTCTGAAGAAAGGAATATAAGTCAAAGGGAACTAGCTTATAATACATTTTAACAGTTGGAACTATTAAGAAGGTCAACTCGGATTGTAAACAATGCACAAAGATTTATACAAAGTCATCGATGAATAATATTTCAAAGCATGTGCTGCCCTGATGAATTATGTAAGTGCATTAGATGTCACTTTCTTTTAAAAGTTTAAGAAAATATATGTGAGATAAGATTGCTCATAGCCAAAGGCAAAATACCCAGATCATATACTCGTGTGAACTTTTATGATACTCAGTGTCCAATATGAACATAAAAGCATCACTTTAGTATGTTTCTCTATGAAGATGAGCAAATAGACATTAAAGTCTTCACCAGAAGTGTTCGTTTCTTGAGCATATTGGCAGTGCCCTTTCCATGGCACCCACAGGAGCCCACTAAATTTGAAGAAGTACAAAATTGCCTCCTGCCTTCTACAAACAGAACAATTATTTAGCACATTGACAAAAAGCATGGATTATATGTGCTACAAACAACTACTTCATATTCCTCTGACTTTGCAGAATGTGAATGAATTCTCATGCCTAAATGCTACTTGCTTGTTCATCATCAGAGGGCATGCTTTAAGCTTTCGGACACGCTAAGTCATTTTTCTATAAATATATACTAAGTGGTCCAAAATATTTATATGATTATCATAGTCACTTTCCTTATTTCATTTTTCTTTTTAAATATAGTTAGCTAATGGTGCCACACTTGTTTTATTTCTACTCACCTTATATATTGGGAATTCACATTAATAAAACTGATAATTCCAGTCATGCATTCATGGCCATCATGATTTCTAAAATGGCAAGGCTGGCCATGCACACCTCTGAAGTAGGTTCCATGTGTGGTGCCTAGGACTGACTTCTTGATTTTCAAAAATGTATTTTCTATTTCCAATGCCAATGATGTATTGATCCCCAAATATGGATGGCTGATAACTTGTGATATTTGATGAGGAAATTTTTGTTTATAGTGGTTTGCTTAAGATTTTTTTTGGTGGTTATTGGGACCTTATAAAATATAAACTGGGAGAATTTTTTAAACCCAAATGCTTTCAAATTCCTTCCTGAGAACCTTGATTTATTAAGTTTCTTTTAGAATACAGTTGACACTTACCCAGAACATTGGATCGGCTCCAGTATTAGTAATGCTAAGAGTTTCTGGCCAAGAACGGGCTCCTATTGACCAATGGAACCCTGACTAGGACTGAGGCCACACAGATGTTTTATGTTCCTTATTAAGACTTTATACATATAGATTCTAGACTTGTACTATGAAATGAAATTTTTTAATGTGTACATGCCCCCCCACGCTGTTTTACAAAACTTAAACTGTCAGACAAAGTCAAATAATGATTAAGAACATGCACATTTGATAAATATTTCAATAACTAAGTATTTTTCTAATTCAGGGATAAACTTCAGCAAGTGAAAATTCTTTGTCTTTCATTCATGTTAATCATAAATATTTTATCTTACTGGACTTGGAGGAACTATTCGAATATGTCCATCATCCACAACATTCATCCCATAAGCTGTATATTGTTTTTAATAATCCAAGTTAAAATATTAAAATTAAGAGAAATTTTGCATGTAGCTTTGAGGCAAAATGTCACTATTTAGACCCAGCTCACCAAACACAATGGAACCAACCTGCCTAGAATTCAGAGAGCTCCCTGCTTTGAGTCAAATTTATGTCTCTATGGTAATAATTACTGGGATTTTTTTCTATTTTAGTTTTATTATAATTTTTGTTGAAGCTTTAGAAAAATGTATATATAGTATATTCAGTATTTATTAGCATGGGCTCATTTTGAACCTATAGTGACACAGTTTGTGATAATTCTGAAATAAAGTCTGCTTGATCGTAGTATACTTGTTGAATATATTTCTTGTAGTGTTTAAATTTAGAAGTTTAGAAAGAAAAGAGTAGTTTGCACCTTGCCAGGCTCTGCCATCCTCATGTTTTCCTGCCAATGGCAGTGAACACAGTCATCCTTCACAAATGCAGCTCTTTAAGACCTCTGAGACTCTGTGCTAGGCTCTATTCTCAGCCACACCCTTCAAGTTAGCCTTGGAGTCACCTGGAAAACTTAGGAGATTTTCCACGTAGTTCACTACACTACTCTTCTACATGCCTGTTTTATGTCTCTTTCTATTCTCAGAAAAAGGTTTTCTAACGAAAGGATCAGTTATATAGATGTCTCAGTATTTCCTAGATACTTTGTTCACAGATGCCTTCAGATAATTTATAGGTTAATTGTCCTTTGGTTACAAAACAGATGTAGTGTGGAAGGAGCTTCAGGAAAAGTGGCATATATACACTGAAAGAAAATTGAAGAAAAGCACAAACGATAATAGCTAATAATTATTTAGTACTTTGTATGGGCAAGCATTTCTCTAAATGTTTTACTTATCACCTAATATGTGATCTTCATGGCTTTATAGAGCAGGGACAATCAATATCTGTATGCTAGAGGGGAGAGAGAAGATATGAAGTGCTTGAGAAAATTCCACTGTGCAACAGCTACAAGGTGATGGAAGGAATGGGTCTTGCTACTTTCAGAGGAGGATTAAAGGTAGTGAGTGACTGCAAAGGCTGAGATATTTCTATGAAATCTATCCCCAAAAAATCAGAAAAGGAAAGAAGCTACCTTCTTTGCTCCTTTGCTCCTGCAAACAAAAAGCTCAACAAAATGAAAATCTAACTGTCTTTTTTTACAGAAAGTTAGCGTATGTGCAAAGTATCCCATTTTCAGGATTCCATTCCAATGCTGTAGACAGTGTATGTGTAAGCAGTATATATTTTTGTTTCTAAAGTTCCAAAGCAGATAAAAAAATTATGTATTAGTTCACTTCAATCCAAGATTATTCAGTAAGCAGGCACAAATTTAGTTCTTGTTTAATTTATTATCTAAATATTTGTCCAGCCATACAATTTTGTGTTATCAGAAATTATACTGTGAGTTCCAGTACATTAAGATATTAGAATATACAGATGTCAAGGTACTAATATTTAAATGCAAATTTGATTTCATTGTGATCATTGCAAAGAAAAGAAAGGCAAAATATTATATATACCTTTATCACCCAAAAATTAAGTGATAAAACGATACATTAAATCTATTCTCTGTGACTTTTTCAGTTCAGTCTTAGCTAAAATGATTCTGTACATTTGAACCTATATTCTACAAACACTATATTTATATGGTTTGTTTCTAGTGAAATCAAATTCTTTTAAGGGCATGATATTGTCTAAATTATGTCACAGATATATTTATGGCATAACTTCTTAAAAATTTTGATAATTTTAAAAAAGCCAACATCATTATATCTCTTGAATGAAGGTTAGAAGCCAAATATCAATTCTAAATTCTGTTATTTCAGAAAAATCTTTCTTAAAAGACCAGAAAAGGGAACTTTGATTGGATAGTGACCTTGAATTCTGACATTTCCCATTGCAGTCTTGTCAGGACCCATTCAGCCCATTCCAGGTGTTCAGAATCCATGATGTACAGATTTCAACTCAACTGGGAAAACTCTCCTAGCAAGAAGCTAATTTTGGACTATGCAATCATATTTGGAGTGGGATAATCTATTTACACACGCTTCTCCTGTCTAAGAGTTACGGTTAGCTTGCTTATAAAGTTTAGAAGTGTGCAGAGGTAGCAGTCAGCAGCCAGGTGCATACTGTTTTGTAAGCCTGCACTTTAAATCCCATACCATAATAGCTATCTCAGCGTCTCTGCTGAGGATTCAGTTACCTTGCAAAGTGTCTTGCTCTTAACCTGAAGGTAAACAATCTATTGCATCCCCAATTCACAAGGTTGCAATAGAGTTGCTGGTCCTCTGGCTATTCCTACCGACTTGCTCTCTTATGGTTATTTTCTTGGCTCTCTATGCAGAATGTCACTTGGAGCATCTGGCCTAGCAATGCCTGGCAATAACAATTTAAAGCTAAAATCTCTCCAGGGCTCTGAGGCATGTGCACTCGACCCAGCAACTTAAAAGTAGCAGAAATCAGATGGATAAAGCAGTGCCTTTAAGTAGAACTGTAAAGCTGTATTCTTATGAGGGAGACTTTGAAGCCAATATCTTCATAAATTATCTGAATCCTTGTTTTTAATCAACTTCCTGGAGGTTTGAATCTCCCTTCTAGTTACTGAGCTCCCTCTAGGAGATAAGTGACTTTATTTCTCTTTGCCGAGCGTCTAACCTATGTTTTCCATTGTTTGAATTATCTCCAGCCAATCACTTTTACTACTCTTCTCCCTGGTACCCTTTGCTAAAGGCCAGGAGCCTTTCATTAGACATCTGCCTCCTGTGCAATAGACTTTTATTTGGACAAAACACTATAACTTGGGATCATCTACCATACTCAGTGTCCCATGGATGGAGACTCAAGTACTCAGTTCAGTCAGCTACAGAGTCTCAGACCTATCTGGGCAGGAAAATGGCATGTATAGATCATGAATATGTTACACCAAGAGCCAAGCCATACATTCTTTCACACAAAGATTCTCCCTATTTTATCTTTTAAATTTTATCATTTCTGATGTGTGTATTTAGATGTTGTTTGATGAAGCTATAAAAGATAATTGTTTCCCCATCTATCGATGGTTAAAATAAGAAAATTAATGAAGACAAATAAAAATACACAGACAAACCCTTGGATGAAAGATATAATACTATCATAGGCCAGGCTGCAAATAGAGCTATGGGCCGGTGAGCATGGAGTGCTTAGGAATCCAGAGTCTCAGAAGTATGCTTATATTCTCAGTCATGAGAAATGCAAAGCAGAGTAGGCAGAGGAAGATGGGTTCTCACTGAGCAAAGGAGAAAAGCAACCGAACCACATTTGGAGTTATAATTTCTAAGTTTAGCAATCAGCTAAGTCACATCACACTTGCTCGAGTAGAGTGAATGAAAAAGCCTGGAGGGAAAAAAAATTGGTTTAAGGAGAAAAAATGTGCCATGGTTTTTGAAGCTTAGGTTATAAGTTAATTTCCCTGCTAATAAGCAAGGGTTCAATTACTGACAGCTATTAATTATCATTTAAATATTATTATTATCATTATTATTATTGGTGCATAAGCTTTTAGCCTGAGGGTGTAACTGTGTTGCTTGGTATGTAAAGCATTCTGCATTGGAGTCTTTGTACTAATTCATGAAAAGAGGATTCAGACCTGTGGTGTGTATGTGATGTCTGCAGGACACCGTCAGCGTTACTGAGATTCAGAAGTGCATGCTTGAACTTTTAGCTCTGGAATCCTGTGTGTACTGTACAGTTAACTAATAGAGAAAGAGTGCTTTTTAGTGTCTTACCTTGTATGCTGGTTGTGAAGCTTAAGAATGGGCAAGCATCTGAATGGTGACAGAAGCTTAGTAATATTAACAAAGCCCCTCCTTTTCAGGAGCATCAGTAAAAGCAGATATGCTACTCTCAAGTTGACATTTTTGATTAGGCATTATTAATTTCTCCATTTTATATAAAATCCATTGGAGACAAAAGGGTTAAACACATTAGACATTGTCATACAATTGACATAAGGAAACGTGCTGTCTGGCTTTAAAGCCCGTGCTCTTTCCTTAGTGGCTTACAATCTTTGAATCTCTGTCTTCTAGCTTAATTGGAACTATTAAATGTTATTGTGAGATTCTATTTCAAATGTAAATGTCTCTGCATCACTTACGTTTCTTGAACTTCCTCGCCTTGGTTGTTAACTTTTTTATAATTCTGAGGCCCCGAGGCCACCCATAAACTTTAAGTTTAAAGCATTTTTCCATTCAATTATTTCACCATGTTTTGCTGGTTTGATTGACTCCTTGATACTAATTCACCTCGTGTCACATTGAGATGGCAGGGAAAGATGCTTTGTTACCAAGTCAGGTAACATTAGTTTGTTCTCTGGGACCCAATGGTGGAAGGAGAGAACTGACGCCTGCAGTCTAATCTCTACAAGAGAACTGCAGCAAGCATGTGACCCCCTACTAATTACTTGCCCACCTGCCTGCCTGCCTATCTACATATGTAGCTAGCTAGATATAACTAAAAATGAACTCTCAAAACAATTCATCCACTTTCAGCCATGTGTTAGAGCTTTCTAGGACAACTGACATAATTTGAAATTGCAGCATTCCTTATCCAAAGGTCATTTTAAGAATCATCAAACCTAAACTTTTCAAAGCCATATCAATTCTAAATTTTACAATAATAGAGCATATTCATCAATATTCTAATGGTAATATCAAAGATGTTGAAATATATATTTGTATAAATCCTCTCACTTAAATGTCTTATGACATTGATATCTGTTAATATACTCTTTGATAGGTAGTAAAAATTAAAGATAAAAATTTAAAAATTGGTTCTAGGGAACATAAATCATTCTCAAGGTTCAATTCCAACTAATCATAATTTCTGGTCTACTATTTATTTCATAATACAGCCTGTTTTTACACAGAGATTATTGAATTCTAAGATATAATTAATGTCCATGACAGTCCAACTGGGCCATATCCACTCAAAAGGGCTTCTGTGTAAGTGGAGATTTGGTTCTGTGGTAGGGAGTACACACCGACCTTCTGGAGGAGGATCCAGCACACAAGTCAGGTAGTTCATTACCACCTGTACCTCGAGCTACATAGTATCCATCATCATTTTCTGGCTTCCACGATCACCTTCCCATACTTGACACTCACTCAACCTTCCTTAAGTTTCCTGGGAGACTCCACACTTTTATAAATGCTCACTCTTGCCGGTTGGGTCTGTCTCTGTCTGTCTCTCTCTCTCTCTCTCTCTCTCTCTGCATATATATATGTATGTATATATACATATATACATACATATATATATATGTATGTGTGTGTTATTTCTTTTACATTCATCAAAATTGCAACATATTGTTTAGTTTCCATAAAATAATTTCCTGCTAATTCATTTAGATCACTCAGAAATGACGTGTGCAAGACTTTTTCTGATAGACAAGTGAATGTGGGGTGTTCTTTGTAGAACTCTGTTTTGTTAGAGCCCCAGGACAGTGTTGTTACAGATGTTAGTGTAAATGAAAACCACAAAACTTGTGATGGAGTGCCCCTTCAAAGTATAATATTTGTTTAGGCCACAGTTAAGACCCTAGTTTTGATGCCTCCTTACCCCTGAAATGGAGAAATAATAAAATAGTTTAGTTGACATGATTGAAGATGATTGTATCTTTTTCATATTTGCTACTGGTGACATGTTCATTTGACTCCTTTATTTGATTTTAAGATTTTCTTACAGAAATTGGATAAAATATTAAAATTAAAATGCCTTTATATTTTAAAATTTCTATAGTTTGAGAGATACTTCCTATGGATTTCTGGAGAATAGAATGTTGGGTTCAGCTGCACTAAGCTATCAGCAAATTATAGCACAATAGTGCTTTGTCCCTGGGTTTACTGATTTATGAGGTGGATTTAGGAGTAGCCATGTAATGTACTCAGTGCCTGTTATGATTCACCAGTGGAGGGTCATTGCTCTTGGTTGGCATCTATAATTCAGTCTTCAGAACCACGGAGAATGGCATTCACCTATGATTGCTGTCTTTTTATTTGTGCCACATACAGGGCAGGACTGCAGCTTTGACCTACCATGCTTATTGTGGAAAAAATATAACAGGCATTTATTATCTTAATGGCTCTCGAATAAAATGAAAGAATGATGTGAGCTTTCAATTATTTATGTGAACGGGGACATTTTCTGATGTAGAAAATTTGCATTCACTATATGAATGTACCAGGAAAGACAGAAATGGGAGACACAGGAAGCCCTCCTGAAAGGAATTCCCATCTGATGATTGGGCATCAGTGAGTGTGTTTAATGCTGGGACTCAAGGCTTGTTGTTGCTTGTTTGTTTGTTTACCTTATGTAAGTGATGCTATTTTGTTGGAACGTGATAGTTTGTTTCTCTTAAGAAAGTTCTAAAGAATGGATAATTCTTCAAACTTCTGTGTAGTCCAGCAGAAAGCTGTTCTTATCTCCCCTTTACCAATGTAAAGTCACACTCAGTAATTCAGAAGAAGCCTGGGGCATTCATTGTTGCTCTTTGATCAAGGTCTCTGTCTTAAGATGGCCTCTTATTCTCCTCAAGGCATCTTCTCTCATTCCTATCAATGAATAAAACAATGGGTAAAACTATGTCTATAGAATAGAGAGTAGTAACACAAGTGTTGTGAAGGGAGGTATGGCTGAGGAGACCTAGAATGCCTAGGGATCAGAAAGATGGAACATAAGCACACAAAAAACCTGTAGATGGACTAGATGAAGGAAGAGGCCTGCAATATCACAGATAAATACCTGTAAAATATGACCTAGAACTGGAAATTGAAGAACACAGTCTATTAAGATACTGACTTCAGCAAATACCTCACTATTTAGCCTTGGTATCACTGCTAAATGAGAAAGGTAAGAAAGGGCTCATCATTCTCTGCTCACTGTGGGCTTCCTTTGCTCAGCCTTATTCAGCTAATCTTTCTCCATCCTCTCAGGAGACAGGTTATATACCTGACCTGAATTAGAAAAGTTAGCAAGTAGAATGAGATTTCCCATAAGTCCATTGCTGTGTTCATTGGAATATATTTGAAAGCTTATTCTTTAATATAGTAATACTCCTCTCTGTATGCTTTCATTACTTTGCGATTGAATCCAATCCCCATAGTCTGCACAGAAGCACACAGCAAAACATGAGTTTACCTTATTTAGAAATTCACTGGTGTCCAGCTATGTGCATGCTCACACTCACACTCACACACACACACACACACACACACACAAACACAAACATATGCACACATTCCCCAATACAAACCCACATCCCCTAATACAGAAAAACTCATGCATACCCCACCCACATATACACTGACACCCACTCACACACACATATATACATACAAACATACATACATACATGCATACATACAGACACAGACACACACATACATACACACACACACACACACACACACACACACACACACACACACACACACACTCATAACCACCACACATACATACACTTTCTCTACATCTCCAAGCATTTCTGGTAGAAAGATAAAGGGGAACTTGTATCTAGGCTGAACTGAATCTGAAGTGCTTACATCCTCTTATTGTCTGTGGAGAGTGGAGAACCACTGATATTTATGGGCATTATCCACCCATTTCCTCCTTGCTTTCCTCATTAATTCTCTCTCCATCTTCAAAGATTATCAGGCTCTCTATAATGCATGAAATAATTCCAGGACAACACAGAAATACATAACTACAGCATTCCAAATCAGAATTGACTGTGTGGAGATGCATCAGACACTTGTAATATCTTCAGAACACTATTTGAAATATTCTGTTTCACTTCAATTTGTTGGAACTTATTTGACTCTTCCTAGGTACATCCATCTTTGCATAAGCCTCCTCGTTAAAAGCCAAGTGTCATGTTATGGGTAATAGCTTCAGAAAGGTGTTTCTTTAAGCTCTGTGTCATGATGAACTTTGTATTTCTCATGTAAGCAGCAAAAATGGAAAAAGAAAAAATATTAATAATACAAGAGAACTAAGGGAAAGCATAACAGCATGCTCTGGACAAAATTCAAATTTCATTTGAAGGCAGTACCTAGCAGAACAAATGCAGAGATGAAAATGTATGAAGGTAACAAAATCAATAATGGGTCCCAAAGAGAACAATCTTGAGCATCACTGAGAACCTTGTTGGACAACAGTCATGTATCTACACTTTTAGGAGGGAGGCCTAGACTGAATGTGTTTTTGTTTCCAAGAGATGGGGAGAGATGGGAACATCCATTAAAACATTGGAATTTAGCAGAACTTTCAGTTTATACATGCAATCTCACACATTAATGTTTGGGATTTTTTTTCACTACTAAACTTTCTTCTGCCCTGTGTTTAAGCTATATTCAAAAAAGAATTGCTGTCTACTTAATGTAGGATATTGGCCAGAAAATAGTAGCTTACAGAGTAGGAGTTTCCTAAAGGAACTAATTTAGGCCTTTAGTCTGTGCTTTGATTACTTGGAAACTATAGTCACAAAGATTTCAGTCTTATTTATCTACAACTTAATAATGAAATCTTGAGATGAGCAAATACGGTTAGTTATTTTTCTGACTCCTCCAAGTGCCCACAGTACTTTCCATAGAGCATTCAGTGAATATGTGCTGGTGCACTAAGTCTTCTTATTCTGCATATTTTCTATTTAAGTGTTACAATCATGAAAATATTGTTAGCTCTATCCAGTAGAGCAACCATTATTAAAGCTCAATAACAATAGTGCTGGCAAGATGGCTTATTGAATATAGGCATTTGTTGCCAAGCCTAGGCACCTGTGATTATTATTATCCTTAAAGCACATGGTAGAAGGAAAGAACTCTTGTCTGCAATTTGTTGTCTGCCCTCCACAAAAGCACTGTTGCTCATGTCCCCTCTAGCAACACAAAATTAAACAATAAATCTAAACTAAGAAATAAGAAAGAATTAAAGAAAAACTTTATCTCATCATTTGTGTATCTGATGTACAATGGAAGACAAGTGGGTACAACTGATAATACTATTTTCAAAAGCTCATTTTTATTAACCATTGTTTTACATATTGAACTGTATACGGAGTGCCTTTGAAAACATTTGTAGTTCTCATTTAGATGAGCCACATGACATGCAGAGATGAAAACCAATCTCTTTGTGAAGTCACATATGAAGGGTTGGTTCCTAGATTCACCATCCACTAATTCTTTGAGCCATTATATTTGTTCTTCGATTAGACATAACCTTACTGATTTCAAAGCAAAAGAACAGGAGAAGATAAGAATACTTGAACCAAAGGATAGCCTCAGGCAGTGCCTCTGACACCGAAGAGCTGACATTCCATTTCCAAATTTCAAAAATGTAAGAGATGTAGCTAGAAACCGAGCACATATGATGCAGAGCAACTGCTTGTGGTAAAACAATGCTGAGTGTCATCAGAGGACACGTGTGTGTTATAAGACTTTCTGTCCAGATAAGGAGAATGAAGAAAAGGATAAAAGGGGATTTTCTGATTCATCGTTCTGGGGTAGGGTTTTATGATGTTTCACAGGAAATACCATGATGGCAATACTACTAAACTTTGAGAAGGTTCTTTGCCAGAGATGGTTCTTTTTCCAGACTCTAAATCCTTCTTAAAGTAATGAAGAACAGCTTTGCCATAGTGTATGCTTTATTCAACACAGTGTATCTGATAAAAACAAAACATGTAGAGAATTGGAGAAAAAAATATTTTGAGAAATAGTATAAGTACCTAGTCTTATATGAAGAGAGTCCTCAAATGTAGTGTGTAAAATATCATCATCCTCTATATAAATGGTTTTGTTGTTGTAGTTGTCTTTTGTTATCTTACATTTATTGATGAGTATGTCAAATATTTAGTTGAATGTCTACATTATTACTGCTTGTAAACATCATAACATCTATCTAATTATGCATAATTATCCACCCCAATTAAAATGTCTTAGTGAAGTTAGCCACAAGATTATATAACCAGCAATTTCCAGACTTGGGCATGAAGTTTACTCTGACTAACCTCAAATTTCATACTTGTAATTACTAACTTGAAAGAACCCCGAAGGCAGAAGCAGATGTTTTACTGTGCATAGTGGCAGTCTGGCACAAAACTATGAACTGAAAAGAGAATTAGATGAAAAAAAAAAATGAATGTGTTTCTTGACACCGCCATACCGCAACTTCCATCAGGAATCGAGAATTGTTACTTAGTTCCCTTTTATTAAGTGTAGGCCTGTACAGTTTGTTTTAATTAGATACTCTTGATCTACTGTTTCTCAATTTAGTTTATTCATGTTTAAAAACAGAAATCCTATTTTTTAAGTTGAAATATACCTGCTAGATATTATTATAGTTAGTCATTTAGGCCATGTGATGAACACAGAATTGAGTAAAAAGGAACCTGAGTGAAATTCTTCCAGGAGTGCTGTGAGCCATGCCTGCTAGCATGAGTTATGCCAGTAACATTATCAAAGGGTCATTATGAAAATATTCCCTATTTTATACATTTATGTAAAAAGAATTCATATTTTCCCCCCTTTCACCTTGAGAGCACACATTTGCTGAACTGAAGAATGGTAGATGATGCTGCCAAAGTGCCTCGACGCTGGAAATTGTATCAAAGCCTTCCAGTCTTCCTGCCAACCTTTGGTTGAAGACATTTCCTTCATGCATTAATTCATCTGTTCAGTCATTTTTGTAAGAATTATGAAATAGACATTGTCTAGCAGATGGGTTTTACACGCCAAGAAAAAGTGATATACAAATGAACTATTTGTATTAGCAAACACATGAATGATAATAATCTTAACAGTCAACATGATTCAGCTACGAAGTGCTGAGTCCTGAGTAAAGATGACTAAGGAGAGAGAGAACCTGGAAGGTAGGCTCTCAGAGAAGGTTTTTCTGAGGAGGGAGCACTATGAATAAAACAAGAATGCTGGGGAGCACATTCCTAGGGTTGGAATATTCCAGGCTAAGCAAAAATGTTCAAGCACATTGAAATGGAGGGTTGCTGAGTACATTTTATATTCAGTGAGAGATGCAGAACGGAGTCAGAATAATAACCACAACTCACAGGAAGACTTCTATATTCTTGTTTGTTCATAGTAAGAAGAGAGAATTTTCAGTAGTCTATAAGCTATATCTTGTTCCTGTAAAGAGCAAGATTGTACAGTGCAGAACACATGATATGCTTTATTGATCAGGCTTCCAAAAACCACATAATAATAATAATAATAATAATAATAATAATAATAATAATAATAATAATGATAATGATAATGATAATGATGATAATGATAATGATAATGATAATGATAATGATAATAATACAGGACAATTAGTTGACTTTTAGAGAAACATTACTGTCATTTTCCCTTTTAAGTCTTTTAAAAATTTATTATCTCATATATTGTATCTTGACTGAAGTTTCCTCCCCTTGTCCACCTCCTACCTCCTCCATCCCACCCTTTCCTCTGTCCCCATTCACTCCTATTCTGTTTGCCTTCAGAGAAAAAGCAGACCTCCCAGGGATATCAACTAAGCATGGCAAATTAATTTCCAATAAGATTAGGTACCTCCCCTCATATTAAGGCAGAAAAAAGAAACCCAATAGAAGAGCAAGGGTCCTAAAAGCAGGCAAAAGCATCAAAACAGCCCTTAGTTCCTCTGAAAAGATACCCACAAAAATACCAACCTACTCAACAATAACATACATGCAAAAGACCTACATTAGACCCAGACAGGTCCCCTTATTGTCAGTTCAGTCTTAGTGAGCCCCTATGAGGACAGGTTACTTGATTCTCTGGGTTTTCTGTGATGTCCTTGATCCCTCTGGCTCCTATATTTCTTCCTACCCCGCCTTTAGCAGCATTTTCCAAATGCTACCTCATGTTTGACTGTGGGTCTCTGCATGTGTTTTCATCAGTTGCTGGACGAAGCCTCTCTGATGACAACTGGGTTAGGCACCAATCTATGAGTATAACAGAATATCATCAGATATTATTCTATTGACTATTGTTAAAATTACTACCACTACTATTACTATTTTGCCAGTTGTGTTTGAAATTTATCATAGATTTCTGGGCCTTCCGGCCTCTAATTTCTTTAGAATAATTTTATCAACATCAGTGGCTTTATTTGTTTTCCTTCCAAATTAGTTGAGAGCAGCAGACATGAAGACAAGTATGAAGAAAAGCTGTACTTTTAACTATCTCAATATTACATGTTCTTTTCTCTCAGATGTACTAACATGACTGCTGACACAGTATGTTAGATGTTTCCTTTTTACTGGTTGCACTGATATCTGATATCTCATGTTTCACTATGATGTTAGTTAACCTTAGATCACAACTATAATAACCCTATTTTGTTTATTAATTAATTTATTTATTCACTTTACATCCTAATCATGTCTCCCTTCTCCTCCCTCACACAGCCTCTCCTCCAACCCCTCCCCTTTACCTCTGAGAAGGGGGAGGTCCCCCTAGCTACCAACCCACTGTGGCACTCCAACTTACTGCAGAACTCTTCAGAGAGGGGGAAGCTCTCCTTGAGTACCACTCGCCCTGAGACTTCTAGTCCCACCAGTACTAAGCACCTCTATCTAACTAAAGCCAGACAAGGCAAACCAGTTAGGAGAATGGGATCCACAGGCAGGCATGAAAGCCAAGGAAAGCACCTGCTCCAGTTGTTGGAGGAATGAAGACCAAGTTGCATATCTGCTACATATGTGTGGGGTAGGGGTGTGGGATCTAGGTCCAGCCCTTGTTTGTTCTTTGGTGAGTGGTTCAGTCTCTGAGAACCTCCAAAGGTACAGGTTAGCTAACTATGATGGTCTTCTCATGGAGTCCTTTCTCCTCCAGGTTCAATCCTTCCCTCAACTCCTCCACAGGGCTTCCCTACTCAGTCTAATGGTTGGTTGTGGGTCTCTACATTTGTTTCAGTCAGCTTCTCGGTGGAGGCTCTCAGAGGACATTTATGCTAGGCTCCATCTCTAAATCCAGCCTGACAGATACAAACATAGCCTAAGGCTCCAAAGTCATTGAAGGAGGAAAGCAGGCCCCTACTGATTCTCTTAGGATGGCTCAGTATATTCTCCCCAGTGCTTTGGTTTCTCTTCAGATCATACAAAATTTTCAACTTTTAAAATGATCCTATTTTTAAGTAATTTTACATTCTGTTGTACTTAGGTCAGGTTTTCAAAATATGAACTTTAAAGGAATCTAGAGTTCAGCCAATAATATATGGTATATGTTTTGCTGAAGTATTTCCATCAGCAATTATTGTCATTCCAGTGTTGCTGGTGAATTATATCACCCATAATTTATCTTAAAATACCTTTTTTTGAAAAAAATTACTTTATATAGTCATTGTGTGAATACAGGCACACATCCTCCGGAGTTTATGCAGAATTAAGGAAAAAAAAATCTTTGAGTTATCCCCTGACACCCTTTCCCCTATAGGATCTAAAAATGGAACTCAGGTTATCAGGCCTGTGCATAGCTTCTTTTTATTCACTGAGAAACCTCACCATTCTTGAAAATATTTTTGTTTGTCTTTTACTTTGCAATGTATACAATTTTTGATGGCATTTTTACTCAATTAACAATTAAAATTTATTATCATTTATTCTTCACAATTTCTTTACAAATCAATAATTTCTATAATAAAATTTTATTGAATATAGTTCTTTCTCTTCATATTTTAGACCACTCCACAGTATAGTTTAAAGTTCTTGGACCTCTCATATTTGTCATGTTTAGCATTTACCAAATCTCTCAGGTTTTATGTTTTTATTAAATTAATATTGTGCCATTTTTTCTTCTTCATTACTTTCTTTCTTTTTTTACAATTTTTGATAATTGTAAGGATGGTGGATCCACATAGGGACAGACAATAAATGACTTGCAAAAGGACAGTAAAACAGACCATGATAATTTATACTTTCCATAATTGGGAATATCTTTCTCTCCCTCACCCCTCTGTCATCTACCAAGTATCATTCACATTTCTAGGTTTTAGATTAGTTCCTATAAATAATATACAAATAACAAATATTTTTAGTCATTTAGTCAGTATTAAAATCAGAAAGTAGATTTTTTAATTGGATATTTTATTTATTTACATTTCAAATGTTATCCTCTTTCCTGGATTCCTCTTTGAAAACCCCCTATCCCACCTTTCCTCCCCATGCTTCTGTGAGGGTGCTCAACCACCCACTCAGCCATTCCTGCCTTCCTGCCCTGGCATTGTGCTACACTGAGGCATCAAGCCTTCCCAGGACCAAGGGCCTCTCCTCCCATTGTCTCTGCCAGAAACCAGAAACTAGATTCTTATGTAGTTGAAGATTGGACAAAAATGACACCAAAATTTCTTTCCAAAATTAATATTATGTAATAACAGTCTTAAACTGCCATTTTGAAAGAACTAGAAAATCATTTTAAATTATCACATAAATGTAGATTTATTAAAATCTGTGTAATATTAATGTGAAAACTACCTCTACACCTCTGCCGAATGTGCGCAAGTACAGGATCAAGTGCTATGACTGTGTTTTGATTAGCAGCTTTTAAATGTGTACGATTAATGTTGTTATAAATAGAACATCTTTTGAGACTAGCTGATATTTAATCTGATAATGGCTCTCTGACATCAATAATCGTATGTTTGTCTAAAGAAAGTTATACAACATATGAATAATTTTTACTTCTTTTGCATTACATAGCTAGTTATTTTTTACTTATTTACTTTATATCCTGCTCACTGACCTGCTCCTGGTCACCCCTCCCTCAGTCCTTTCCCCATTCTCGTCTTCCCCTTCTCCTCTGAGCAGGTGAGGAACCCTGTGTATACTCCCACCTTGGCATTAAAAGTGTCTGTGAGGCTAGGCACTAAGGCCAAACAAAGAAGCCCAGCTTGTAGAACATGTTCAGACATCAGCTTTTGGGTTAGCCTCCATTTTAGTTGTTCAGGACCCACATGAAGGCCAAGCTACACATCTGCTACATATAAATGGGGAAGCCTAGGTCCAGCCCATGCATGTTCTTAGGTAGGTGGTTCTTACTCTGAGAGCCCCAAGGGTCCAGGTTAGTTGACTTTTGGTCTTCTTGTGTAGTTTCTATCCCCTTCAGGGCCCACAATCCTTCCTCCCTCCTACTCTTCCATAAGATTCCCCAAGCTCCATTCCTAATCATTGAATATTAGGGAGAAATACTTATGATTGAGTAGAGGATAATATTGGAGTAAAGCATAGTATTACACTTCTACTTCTGATGACAATGTCAACACACAGAGAAGCTGGTTTTGTAAGACCTGTAAAGCACATCCTGTGGGCTACTTGGCAGTCTTAACACTAAAAGCCTAACTATATTTTCCCAATAAGAAATTGCATGATGTTTTATTCAGACTGTGGTAGATTCATCTAATGTAGAGAAAATAATGACAAATTTTAGTATATAATACTAGAATAGAAAAGAAGAACAAACACAACCAATAGATAATGAATACCTCCACCTAGTATAAGCAAAGCAACATGATAGATTTAATATTTTTTTGCAAAGTAATGCAGAATGTTCTTTTCCTGGTCTCACAGAGCCAGCACTATCTGGGGAACAATACAACATGGTTTCTTGTTAATTGAATATAAAAATAGTCTGCATTGATTCTTTTTATTGCTGAAGCAAATATCCATCAACAGTTGCTAAACAGATTTTTGCAAGAATAGTGCATTAAAATCCCTTCAATGTATTAGAGTTACATGTGATTTAAATCCCATATAGACACCTTTTCACTATTCGTTTTCTGAAAGTTCTAGGGAAGAGTCTATTTCCCTGTTTTCTGGATCTTCCAAAGGTAGTTGATATCCCTTCGTCAGATTCCCTTCTATCGTTAAGGTCAGGGTTTTTATATTTCTCTCTGGTCTCTCTTTTACTATTTTGTCTCCATCTGAAGGCAGCAGTAAATGAATGATTCAGCACATTTACAAAATCATGAGATCACACCAGGCTTCTGAAAACATCAAGATCGATGTTCATGACATTAATCTTACATTTTGAGATATAAATGAGCATGATTATAAGATTCAAGAATTGGGATGTAGACATTTTTGGAGGTCATTATTCACATACTATGAATCCTAAAGGGTAGTTAAAATTCAAGGAAATAACACATAGACATCACTGTGCTCAGGGGTGCAAGGAGAGATTTATACATTTGTAGAAAAATGAGTTTGTCCATCTGTGAAGTAGCTGAAGCATATTTAGGTTCATAAATTTTCATACCTGAAAATTTTACTATTTTTTATCTTGAAAAACAATTATATTTTTTTTTGTTTTTTTGTTTTTTCTTTTTTATTGGATATTATATTTACATTTCGAATTTTATTCCCTTACCCCCATTCCCCACCACCATCCAGAAACCTCCTATCACATCCCCCCTCCTCATGCTTCTATTCGGATGTGCCCCCAGCTATCCCCCCCCAACTCCCACCTCCCCACCCTCGAATTCCCCCCACTCAGTGTTCAGCCTTCATGGGACCAAGGATCTCCTCTCCCACCTATGCCAAACAAGGCCATCCTCTTCTACATGTACAGATGGAGTCATGGGTCCCTCCCTATGTGCTCCCAGGCTGGTGGTTTAGACCCTGGGGAGCTCTGGTTGGTTGGTATTGTTGCTCTCCTCATGGGGCCACCAACCCTTTCTGCTCCTTCAGTCTTCTCTCTAACTTCTCCATTGGGAACCCCTTGATCAGATCAGTGGTTAGCTGTGAGCATCTGCCTCTGAAAGTGTCAGACTCCGGTAGACCTCTAAGGAGACAGCTATATCAGGCTCTTGTCAGTATGCACTTCCTGCCATCCACTTCAGTGTCTCCCTTTGGTGACTTTACATGGGATGGATACCCAGGTGGAATGGTCTCCAGATGGCCCCTTTTTCAGTTTCTGTCCCACACTTTGTCTCCATATTTGCTCCCTTGAGTATTTTTGTTACTTCTTCTAAGAAAGACCAAGGCATCCACACTTTTTCTTTTCTTTTCTTTTCTTTTCTTTTCTTTTCTTTTCTTTTCTTTCATGAGCTTCATGTGGTCTGTGAGTTGAGTCTTGGCTATTCCAAGCTTTTGGGCTAATATCTGCTTATCAATGAGTAAAAAAACCCAATTATATTATTTCTGAGCAACAATTATATTAAGATTATCCAGTTGATTAAGGTGGACCATTGTATTATTTAAATTATCTTAATTCAATTTTAGGTACCCTATTAAAGTATAATTATTATCCCTGAATATAGATTAAAAAATCAAATCACATCCAATTACATATTTGGTATGAATTGAAAACAGAATTAATTTATCTAAGAAGTGATAAGTTAACTAGCATTTATATTCTCAAATAAAACATTCATACATTGTCATATTTTCAATATTTCTTTCCAAATTTTTGATTATTTTTTGCATAAATATGCTTTATATTCAATATCTGATATTTTGGATTTATATTTGTTATGGTAAGATTATTGTATTGATTTCTCTTTGTATATTTTCAATTTCCTTTCCCTTCTTTTTCTGTAAAAATTATGTTCATCCTATTGGTATTAAATGTTATTATTTTCTTCAAAAACATATAGTAACAACTAACTTCTGAGTTGTTTGTGATTTTCACATTTTAGAAATAATGAGCAGTGTTACTACTTTAAGAAAACAAGACATGTCAATTATTGGTTTTTATTTTTTCATTTTCTTTTAAATCTTTTCTTTTGTTTTGAACATAAATTTTCCAAAATAAAATGACATTCATAATGTTTTCAATCATTACTTTTTATAGAATTATATGAAGAAAATGTTAGATCAACAAACATATAATTCAATGCCCTAATAGAAAACATAGGACATTGATAAATGCATCATATTATTTTAAAATGAGGTTTTTAAAGATTGTGTTTTCCTTGTATGTTGCTATAAGCTGCACAATAGTGAACATCTGTTTATCACATCTACAGTTTATTTATCGACTTCTCTGCCTATTGATCTACTATCTGTTTTCTCCTTTTACTCTTTTCTTTTATGTCTGATTTCATCATATAAAAGTTAAAATAATTATGCAACAATTTCTTCTAAATTCAAATATTCCCTTTTGGATAGAACAGGGAAGTACACAGTTTCATTAGAAAAGAAAATAAGAAAAGAAAACTTACAAGTCTCAGTTATTCCCCAAACTTACAAAACTCATATTTCCTCCTCCTACCCTACCCACAACAGTAATAATTCCTGGGAAGGAAAGACTTTGAAAAAGCTCTCTGTAAATTGTACAGTGAGATCAGCTCCTAGAAAAGTTGCAGATCTTATGAATCACCACTATTCAAACTAAGATGTCTCTTTTGGTAATACAACTGCTATAATGCATGTTGGTGATACATGTTTCTGTAAACAACCCCACCCATGCTTCCAAAAGTAATCTCTCATCCTTTGTCTAATAAACTCAGTCATACTAAGCTAGACTTGAATAGAATTATTCCTTTGCTCTGCTGTACATTACTCACCCAGAATGAATAAATATTGCTCCTCTATTTCCAAGAAATGTCACACAAAAATAATATACTGTTAAGTACATTATTTAGGGCATTAGTATTTCTAGAATTTTCTTCTCCAGGAAAGCTTCATTACAGGAGTTTCAGATGTTCATTGAACACTATGTATTTCTGTTTCCATATCTACAGTGAAATCTTGAGTTTGATATCACAAAGCTGTAGAAATAATTAAGATCATTCATGTATACCACATATAATGTTTTAAAATTAAATGACTACTGTTAGTATAGCATTTTAACAAAAGAACTATTTGAAAAAATGTTAGAAAAATAACATGATTTTAGATATTAAATCTGAAGGTCATATTTATATAAAAAAGAAGGAAGTGATGGAGGATTCACTACTTTTAAAATATAACACTCACTGTGCATCTCTAGGTGTTCTATGCTTTTCTTCAGCTTAGCCAGTGCCCGTATTATAGTGTATGCTACATACCAATGCAGAGTATATATGGAGTCTTTTGAATGTCTTTTGTAAATATTAGAATGGTTTTAATTAAAAATAAAGCCACACTTCAGTTAATAGAATAATTGCATTAATAAACACTACTGTATTAAAGAAGTGGAAAATACCATCTGTCTTTACTTTGTTAATGTTGGTAATATGCAGAATTAGCTCTTGAATATAGGCCAAGTGGAAATTTCTTGTTATTTAGCTAGCTACAATAATATCTGTACATAAATAAAATACATATTCTAGAAAATTCACCTATAACACAAAGGTGTTGCTATAAATCCTACTTAATAATACAAGGAAACCTTCATTGTAGTTAAGCCCTGGTTCTGACTCCTAGTCCCATGCTCCCAGAAATAAGATTCAGATTTAAATTATATTTGCAAATTCCTTGACCATATAGCTAGGCTATATGACTAGATCATAACTAAAGAAAACCCACTTATTTTAGCCTACATTTTGCCATGTGGCTGGTTACCTGTGCTCAGGCACCATGTGTCTGTCTCCTCACATCTTTTCTGACTCCTCTCCCTGCCTCATTACTCCTCCCTCAATTTTTTCTTCTCCCAATATCCTACCTCGATTTTCTGTCTAAGCCATAGGCGATAGGCTGTAGGCTTTTTAATTGACAGGTGAGGCATCCATACAATATACAAGATGATCTCTCTACAAACCTTTCTTGGGTTGAATGCAGACCACTTTGGATGTTGAGTACACTGTAGACTTAGACACACCTATTGCTATACATTGTTCTCATCCATTTAAGCCAACACAAGAAAGATATAAAGAGTCCCGGGTCAGGTTATACATTAAGCTTTACCTAACTAACTCAAGTAAAAATACAAATACTGTGAAATGAAAAGCAGTAGAGGTAAAAGCTATAATCAAACAGAATGAAAGTGAAAGATAAGAATTTGTTCAGTAACAGAGGGGAATTGTGTATAAATACAGAAGTAATGTTTTTGTGTGTTTCTTTTTCTCCTTCCTATTAACATTGAAATAGGGACTATGATGTATAATTCCTGTGTAATTAATCATCTGTTATATTCCTTGGTGTAAAATGACCTTTATTTATTAGCTTTGAACTGAGTAAATATTCAATTATGGGTTTATACCTGAAGAACACTAGAAAAATTACTTGCTACCTTGTGTAACTCATTTAAAATCTGGCATCATAGTCCTCTGCCTCCATCCAGGATGAACTAACAGGGACTGAATTTATCCTCCCACTTGAAAGCACTAACACGTAGGCTAATTATAGAAGTAATAATTTCCATGATTGCATATGAAGCAACAGAGGAGAATAATTCTTCAGAGAAGTGAGCCTCAAATTGGCCAAGCCTCATGCCTAGGGAGTTTCAGGGCTGCTGTAGGAGGAGAATAGAAATGTTATTTAAGTGAGAGAGCTCCCAGCATTAAATATATGTAGGATGGCTGATGAATAATTTTACAGGGAGCAACTAAAATCTACAGGTCAAGGTATCATAAAGGAGGAATGCACAAAGAGAGCTGTGGGCAGCTATCCAAGGTACTGAGCACTTGTGTTTCCAGCTGAGCACTGACACAAGCATGTAGGTGAAACAACAGCTGGAGGCTAGGGACAAAGAAAACACCCACACAATGAGAAAGGAAAATATGGAGGACTCACGCAGGCCTGGAAGAGGGCGCATTCCAGTTAGCCACAGTGAAAATGTCTTAATTCATAGGCCAGAGTGCCATTGACTTAGACAATCTCTTTCTAAGTATTGAGAAGAAATCAACCATAGATTAACCACAACTCTCATTCTACAAATAAAGGATAAAGGAAAATCGGAAGAGACCAAAGTATTTGAAGTAACTTTAATAACATGTGCAGTAAACTTCAGCAGTGTTTATAAGTAAGTCTGTTAGCATATCCATACTTTGAAGCAGGACCTGGAGTCAGTGGGGTCTGCAGGATCCTAATGCAGCCCTGAGTGTTAGGGTCAGAGTGGGGTGCCTTCTCCCAGTTTTTTAGTATTATACGTCTTTTAGATGGTACTCAAAGAAACAGCTCATAGATGATCTTCAGTGAAACAGCTTGTGTGAATATACTTTATTGGGGTGAACAAAGGCTATATATAAACTTTGAGAGTAAGAAGGAATTTTCAGGGTGAATGTAAATCATTGCCTAGAGTTTAACATACTAGGAATGCCTCATTTGCATGGAGAAGCAGTCCAAGAATCCCATGTACTTGGTGGGCAGGTTCTTATTGGGAAAGAGGAAGCTGAGTTTGTAGATTTTCCATGGTCTATGCAACCTTCTTCAGGTAGAAGGTGTGGTATGTCAGGCTCCCAGCTAAGGTCAGAGAAGGGGAAGCCCTGCTGGGAAAGAGAGTCCTCCATTTTGCTTAGAGCTCAGAGGCCATGCTAGACTGCAACCATAAGTCGCAAGATTTCCCAACATATATACATATATTTATACTATAAAAAGTACATATACCTATATGTATACAGGTATAGTCACACATTGAAAACTGATAATGTATTTTTTGATAACTAGCATATTTTCAAATAGATAATTACATCATAGATTAATGTTTTCTTAGAATGTTTTATTAGAGGTATGTACTGGATCAGTTGGGGATTATTTTATATAGAATACAATAAGCCCCCAAATTTCTAAATTAATTAATATCATGATACTTTTAATTAAAAACAAATCTTATACTGCCTTGGAACTTGTTTTATATGAAAAATATAAAACCAGTCATAAATTCATCATGTTGGTTGTTCTTATATAACTACAAAATGTTAAAGTGAATTAGAAGGAAAACTATGGGTTCTACTGAATTTCTCCTGTAAAATATGAATTTATCTTGGTGAATTCATGATGAATAATGATGGTATCATATGCAATTATGTATTTCAATGTGCCATTGCTTACTGTAACAGAAAGACAATAATTTTTCCAAAGTACATTTTATATACCAACTCATATTAGCTCTTCTATCATTTTGTTTTATGGTATATAATTCACAGACTTAGACTTCTTGCTCATCATCAAAATACTATTCATTGGTAGCTATAAGACAAAATTTACCTCTGGATAAAAGAAGAGAGTTACTGTTGGAAGGTTTGGTGTAAAAATGGCAGCAGTAGTCACCACAAATCTTATGTTGTGGCTGAATTTCATAGTTTCTTAAAATGTTCTATATTCTTATATGAATTTATGTGTTTATCTTATTTGTTTCCACAAAGAATTTTGAAGTAGAAACTTTCAAACCAAAAGAACATTTATTTGTCTTTGAGCACAGGAAAAGAGAGGGGGCATTACAATTGGGATGTAAACTGAATAGATAGATAGATAGATAGATAGATAGATAGATAGATAGATAGATAGATAGATATGCAGATCTAGAGAAAGGATAAACTTGTGAAGAGACAATTGTGGAAGGACCAGCAACCTAAGAGGAACAATGTGTATCATCAGCATATAGCAAGCAGTCTGTGTTCCTGTGAACACAGAAGAAGAGATACAAGGAAGAAGACTACCAACTGAATGGGGGAATTTACAACTGAAATCCCAGTGAAGGTTTCCAATGGCATAACACAAGCCTGCTGTGATCACAACAGCTTCAGAAAGACTGGATCCACAAGCAGAATGCAGAACTACTCAAAATGACTAGTGCAGCACTGTGACTTTTTAGTGTCATTTAAATTAGTTAGTTGTATAGGATTTACTTTTTTCTAACTTCTATACTCTCTACCCTTTGTAACTGAGCTTATTTTTAAAGTTATTTTGGTTACTGCATTTCTTTTTATACTTAGAAAAAAAGTTAAATAGAAAGAAAATAATAGCAAAGCCCCAAAATAGAGTCATGCTCAGTTACTATGGATTATTGATTATAACTTATTGAGGTTGAGTGTCTATTGAACCTTTATGCGTTTCTTACCATAAGACACAGCCTTCTACCCTAGGCTAGGGTCGAAGTTCTGAAGAAAGAAGCTGTAAAATACCCAAGGTCTTTGTGTTCATTTCAAAATCATTTTAAAGACAGGGAGGGAGGGAGGGAGGGAGAGACTAGGACAAAGAGACAGACAGAGACAGAGACAAAGAGATTATAGTTTCAAAAATGTCACCCTATTACTATGAAGCATTGGGAGAAAAGAATAAATACCCTGCATCTTATGGAACTTCTGTATCTACTAGAGTAAGCATTGGCCTTTAGAAGAGCTACATAGTGAGAACTAGTGTTCCATAGCCATAATACCATCAGTCACTGCTCAGTCATTGGTGATATGTTTCTATGTGGGGATGGTATGGGGTAGGGGTGAAGAACCAGGGTGTAATGGGGATGCAACACAGAAGCAATTACTGCTGGTGGCTCTGGTTCATGGTAGAAGCTTCTCTTAAAGCAGATCTGAGTTCTACCTTCCCCATAATTGCCTTATACCCCTTCTATATAAATTATGCTAAATACGTCTAAAATAAGGCAGATAAAGTTATTACTTGTTTAGCACTAAGTGAAAAACTACCACAGATATAGTAGCTTAATGCAACATATGCTATTTTACAGTTTCTGTAGGCCATGCATGTCAGAATCACTTACCTGTGTCTTCTTCAAACCTGCAATTTGGCAAATGCTTCTCATCTGAAGCTCAACTGAGCCAGGATTATCTTATGACTTCATATGTATATGTTCACAGTGCAGACTTCTTGCTTTGTGAAATTGAAAGCTCTTGTGTTTACTGTGTGTTCTTCACAGACCATGCTGAATTTCTTGTCATGGAGCCTTTAAAATATCATAGCTGGGGACATAAGTGTCTACCTTTCAGAGAAAATAAGGAAAACAGTTAAATAGCAAAATGGGTTTAAACCCTAAGTAGTGTAGTCTTGTATACTGTATTGTATTCTTCTCAAGTAAACTACAGATCTCATTCATATTCAAGAGTGGTTAGTATAGACAGTGTCTAGCACTGACTATAGCTTTGTTTATTGGTATAGAAAGGCTACTGAGAGTTTGAGCTCTTTCTTCTTCAGAATAAAGTTAAAAATTTACGACCTCTAATTATTTAGAACAGTCATGAGTAGAGGTAATCTGTGATGTCAGCACATTCTTTTATTTTAAAATGATACTGGAGTTACTTTTGTGGGATATCACATTTGGCAGACACTGAAGTAATATTGTGAATTTTCTAAAAACCACATCTTCCAATTTAGTCTCCAGGTTTTTAAAACATCATCACACTTTGACTCATCCAAACTTGAGTAAGTCATTGCCAGTGTCATTGTCTCCTGTTCTCTTTTTAAAAAGTCTGAGGTTACTCTCTAAATAGTGAATGCCCTTCTCAGACACATCTGTGCCTCTGCCATCACCTTCTCCAGGAGATCCTCAAAAGGCCATCTCTCATTGAAATGTCTTCCACACACTGATTTAAAGTTATGATACCTCTCAAGCCAAGTGCAATGCCACCTACTTGTAACTCTCAACACTCAGACTGCTAAATCTGGAGGACCTTGACTTTGTTACAAAAAAACAAAAGTCAACAAACAAATAAAAAAAATAATACATACCTTTCTTTATCACTTACTTTATTTTACTGTTTCTTTGATTGGTTTTCCCTCATGATGTTTATAGTTCTAAAGTATGTAACACATCCTGGTTAATTTTATTAAGTTTTTTGTTTATTGTTTCCTGGTGCCTTCTAGAATAAAACTGCATCATGATGACTGGCTCTTTGTGAATGTCTCTATTCTTGTATGTTTGGTACTGACAGACTATAGAAAATAGTCAAAAAGTAATTATGCATTGAGTTTAATATCTTAAAATAACCCTTTATGATATGAATTATTACTTTGTTGACAGTCTTTGGCTTAAAAATAAAGACATCACTACAAAACAAGATAAAGAAGTTTTTCCTGATTACTCATCTAATAAATGGCACATAATCTGAGCTTGTCAAGCCAGGTAATGGTGCTTTGCATTCAGGGAAAGGAAAATGAATATACAGGCCTTGGAATTCATATTACCTACAAACACAATGTCAAACTTTATTAACATTTTTACATTTCTGGCTAATTACCATGCCATCAGATAAGTATTTTGCTTTTAATTATTGCTAAATTTTCTTTTAGAAGACTATAGGGTTCTGCAACCCTTTGTATTTTAACTTTTTAGAAACTGAAAATATCAACATTAGAAAGCAAACTTTTATGTAGATCTTTCTCATTAATATGAATCATGAGCATGGAGGATAATTGGTGTAAATAAATGACTATTAAGAGGATCTTGGCTGCTTTATGCATCTCATAATTTTATTTGTTTACTATACTTGATGTATGACTCCTTCTTTAAATATTCTCCATCAAAATCTCTGTCAAATGTATCTAAGACTAACTGTTCAAGAAAGTACAGAAATCAAATAATTAGCATTATCTAATTTGGAATTTCCTGGTGTGATGGCTAGTCTGAATTTTCAGTTTAATGAGATAAGCAATCACCTGGGAGATGACCTCTAGATATGCCCGTGGATGACTATTTTAGGTTAATTAAGGTGGAATGGGAATAACCTGTTCATTTTGGATAGTACTATTTTCTGGGCTGAGGTCCTGGATTGTATAAAAAGAGGAAGTGGACAGAGCACAGGTATTCACTGATATATGCCTGTAGACTGACCATGTACACTATGTGGGTGGTTGCTTCAGGCTATTGCTGCCTGATGTCCTCTGCTGTGTACCTTGAAGTGTGAGCTGAAAACAAACTTGCTCCTTTAAGTTCCTTATATAAGGGTACTTGTAAAATCATTTTTATTAGTTCCTTGAGAATATTGTACAGTAAGTTTTTGATCCTCACATTCTTTTCAAAACAACAGGAAAGTAGATAAAATATGGGCAAGATGGTCAAAGTGCTAAGAAGGGGAAGTGGATGCTGGTTTTCCTGTAATTCGCTTTTTCAGTGAAGAATCACTGGGAATATAAACCACATTTCAGGGTAAGTCCCATGATTGGGACTATCAGAATAACACAAAATGAAATTGTTGATATTTTTGTGAACTATTTATTTTAATCTCTTATTGGTCTTTTGCTGGAATACTTTGATTTTCGTGTGTGTGTGTGTGTGTGTGTGTGTGTGTGTGTGTGTGGTGGGGGGTTGGTATATGCTACTTGGGGTTTTTGTTTGTTCATCTGTTATTTTGTTTTCTTTGTGTGTGCTAAATATGAATATGATAAAGTGTGAAAGTATGATCAATATACATTGTATGGAAACATTTTTAATTAAAATATTCAAAAAATAGGAGAGGTTTCCAAAGAATCAATGTTTTATAAGATGTTTTCTTGAGACTACTAAGGAGGCTAAGTAGTTAAACACATTCTGTTCTTGCAGGGAAACTAGGTTAGAGTTACAGAAGTTACATCTGGCAGTTCACACTTTCATGTAACTCCAGCCCCAGGGAATACAATGTCCTCTTCTAGCTTCTTCTAGAACTTGTACTTATATGCACACAAACCATGCAGACATACACAAAGACAAACACACAGAGACATACATAAACACAAACACATACACATGCACCCTGACACACACACACACAATTAAAAATGAAAACAAAATTGCTCCTATTATCTCCTCCTTAGGAGTTGTAGCATTTTCTTATCAATAGTCCCCTCTTGGGACACAACACTAATGAAATCAACAAATTTTTAAAGATTTTTTTTAAACCCTAGTTCCTCACGTCCTGATGGACTTCTTGAGCCCTGTCACAAAGAATAACTGTTTAGAAAATGTTTGTCCCATGCCTTACCTTAAGGACTCGCCACTCTATGATTCTCCAGACTGTCTCACAGTGAGTTGGATCTTGGAGTGTCTGCCGAATGTGAAGTTGCTCTCAGGCACTTCAGGAGTCGCTCTAGGGAGTTCCTGAAAATGACAGATGGATATGCCTACCCTCCTCTGAAGAGCTGTATTTTCTCCTCTGTGACCCCCAGTGCTTCACGTTGGGCATCAGATGCCCCGTCCAGCTGGGTGGTGAACTGGGACTGGGGGACCACCTGAAAGAGAGAACTGGGGGACAAGGGCACGCAAAGAATGGACAGCAAGTCAAGAGATCTGATCAAGCTGTCAAATTTTTATTGTTCCCATACCAGGTTATATACACATAGAAGCAGGATATGGGGCAGGGGGATGACATAGGGTATCTTTGTTTCTGGGGAGCACAGGTGTTCTCAGGGGGGAGTGTAGGTGTTCTCAAGAACAAAATGTTGGCTGGGTGAAAAGTTTAGCAGAAGGAACAGAGCAGAACAGGTTGCTAGGTACCTGTCCATAAGATCTATAGTCATTTGTTTTTAACTAACCCTCTAAATATGTTATCAAGCCCCCAATTAAATGTTTCCTATGTAAGTTGTCTTGGGTATGGTCTCTCCATAACAATAGATACACCCAGGTTGTCTTCTTTTACATGGGGGAGGAGATGTGGCAGAACTCAGGAAGACAAAGTGTAGACTATAACAATAGGCTATTACCAACCATAGCAATATATAACACAGTATTGGAAAAAAACTCAGCTGACTATGAGGATAAGCATTCATTTGCATGCTACAAGTCAGAATGCTGAATTCAATTTGACCAACTAAACTAAAATGGGAAAGTTCATTTTAGACTATGAATGAGCTGAGTTTGGCTCATCAATTTGGGCCTAACATATTTTATAGTGGTTTAATCTACAAGAGAAGTAAGGGGAGTTATCAGTTTCTTGAAATCTTCTCTGAGAGATTGCTGGAGCATAAGTGACAAGCCAAATGGAAACCATCATCTGGCCCTGTTTATGTGTCTCTGTCATAAATATCCAATCCCCATGTATCAATGCAACTCATTTGCTTTGTGAGGTACAACAGACGAGGGGAGGAGACATCCAGTTCCCTAGAAAAGTTTCATAAACTGGGTCTGAGTCTTAACAAAGGAAAATATCCCCAATTTTAAAAACTCTCTCAGAATTTATCTGCTATGTTGGAGACTAGTGGAACACAGTGTGTTTTGTTGGTAAGAGCTGTTGCAGTTTTAATATTGGGTATCTAGGTCCCTGGGAGCCATCTCTGTGAATAGGAAACTAGTGCTATACAAGCAGCAGCTTTAGTTTTCTTTGGTGAGCTGGGTTTCTAAAGATAGTTGCCTTCACCAAATGTTACACACATCTGCACATCTTTGATAATAATCAACTGCTTTCTTTTTATGGGGCTCTCAACAGTAAAGGGGTGAATACAGCAAGAGGTAGAGACTACCTGGAGTTCCAGTATCTCGGATGTATGTATTGAATTTCCAACCTCCAATATACTTCAGAATGCAATTTTATTCAGAAATAGACGATTTAAAGAGGTTGTCTCAGTCAGGGTTTCTTTGCTATGAAGAAACACTATGACTGAGGTAACCCTTATAATGTAGGACAACATTTAACTGGGGCTGCCTTACAGGTTCAGAGGTTCAGTCCATTATCATCATGTCAGGAAAAATGACAGCAGGCAGATGTGGTGCTGGAGAACACGCTCAGAGTTCTACGTCTTGATTCAAAGAAAACAGGAAATTTTCTTCTGCAGGAAGCCAGGAAAAGATTGTCTTCCAGTGGCAGCCAGGAGGAGACTCAAATTCCACACTGGACACAGATTGAGCTCCAGGAGACCTCAAAACCCACAACCACAGTGACATACCTACTCCAACAAGGCCATGTCTCCTAAAAGTGCCACTCCCCATGGCTCAAGCATTCAAACAAAGAATATATGAGGGCCAAACCTATTCAAAACACCACAGAGGTGATCTCAGTTAAATGAAGCTATCCATGTGGATTCTAATTCAATATGACTGGTGTTGTTTTAAGAATGAGAAGAGATGTCAAAGATGTGCATAGGCAGAAAAGGCCACATAAGGGCATGGCAGGAAGGTGACTGTTTCACTATTTCATTTGTTTATGTAGATACTTATGATTATTATTACAATTGTGAAATATAATATATATTTTATATCAAAATTCTGTTTTACTTATGGAAGAACTGTCTGGAAAAATGGAATAATTTTATTATGATTTCTGCTACCTTTTCTCAAAGATATTTCTTTGGCCTTTCTATATGTCACTTTGTTTCAAACTCTATTTACCTAACATTAACCATACTTTCATATTTTTACCTATTTAAATAGTGAGGTTGTGTATAGTAGTATGCTGTTCCAACCAAGATTATGCTGGTGAAATTGTTAGCATCTGGATTTCTAGACAAAAATCAAACAAACAAGCCAACCCCCCATTTGTAGAATGTGCTTATTTCGGTAGCATACATATCCCTACATAGCTGTTTTCCAATTTCCACAGTGAGATCATAGAATGTGGATTTGAGGAACAATATTCACAGCTGGGTTACATGAATTAATTGGATATAGCTATGGCACACCTGAAACTGATGATGCAAGACTTAGTCACAGGGAGGGATGAATACAAGAAAAATCTTAATAGTGTCAATATCTAGAAATAGAAATGGACTTATGAGTAAGATAGGATTCTCCATATATGAATAATTCAGGAAGATTTTAGAAGTGTGCTCATTCAACAAACTGCAGTGAAAGGAACTGGAACTGGAGGAAACTGGATCTCAGTTAAGCTTTTACTGCAGTTACTAGTAAGCATCCTGTAAATAAAATAGGCTTTCTGCATTTCAATATCAAAACCAGTGTGTATGTATTCTTGCCTCCAAGGTTCTGTGAGACACAAATATAATTACTCCTTCAGAAATTGTCCAAATAGAGCTTTGTCTAGTACTACATAAATTGTACTATCTTTCAAGGTCCTAAATCTGTCATAAACCCTTTGCTGTCCAGTTTTATATCTTAATTTCTTTCTTTGTAAATTAAAGAACATTCATCTTGCTTTCTACTACACACTGACTGTAAATATCTCCCATGAATTATCCAAAGGCTTGTGTATCCTGATGCCCCTGCCTGGATATATTTAAATGTCTCAAGTAGAAATATATAAAGCACCAAATATACATAATATAGCAATTGTTCCTTTAATAATTTCAATCAATATGAAAGTAAATGATGACTCTGAATTTCAAAGAGCAAGAATCATAGACAAATTATTATGCTTTATAGATTTAAACCAATGTATTTTTGAACTTGAGTTATTTCTCTATATATGTTTTGGTTGCTTGGCCTGACAGTGTCTGACAAATTATTATGCTCACTACTTATTAATTAAAGCCTTACTACTATGTGACAAGGACTCTACTAGGGACTTGTATTCTCTTCTCTTATCCTTACAGTTGCTCTAATAAAATGTGTCATTTCATTTCTTGTTTTTTAATAAGGGATTTTTTTTACTTAGAGAAGTGTATATGTTTGAGGCTATCAAGCATAAAGCTTAAATGCCAGAACCAGAAAACAAATCCAGGTGTATTCATTTTCTACATTTGTTTCATAAATATTGCCCCACAAGTGCCTTTCTTTTAGTCATCTAAAGGCAATTTCATGCAAAAAATTTAAATATATTTAAATATACGGAAAAAAAAACAAATGAAATGTCCTTGGCCTAAATTATAATTATTCATAAATAAAAAAAATTGTAAGGCAGCCAATTGAATTTAATCTTACCCTAGAAAGACCTAGAATTCTAGCCAACAAAATGAAATCAACCATGAATAATGCAAGGTGATGTGTGAAGGAAGAATCAAGCTAAGAAAGTGATTCATTCAACCTCATTCCGGAAGATATGTTCCACCAGGCAAATCAGTGCCACGAGCTGCTGCTGGAGACATGCTCTCCAAGAGCCAAAAATCACAGAGGTGCTCTTTTTTTCTTTGACTGCGAGTCTGAAAAGTATTTGGCACCTATGGTAGGGTGTTTTAAACAAGATGGCAAATGGCAATTGGGGGAAATTGGATGTTCTGCATAAAGTGACTTGTGAAGTATCTATGACATTAGTTTTCTTTATATTCTGATTTGTAAGTTTTAATTCACGGTTAGCACTAAAGCAGTTTTATGGAATAAAAGTGTTATTTTATATTCTAACCAAAACTATCTTATAAAATGTTAAAACTTATTTTTGTAAATGTATACCATACATATTATATGTATATTATATGTATATTATATGTATACATACACACATTCACATATACAAAAATATATATATATACATATACATATATATATACACATATATATACATGTATATATATGTATATATATGTGTGTGTGTATATATATATATATATATATATATATATGTAAAACCCACAGCCTAAAACTTTGAGTACATTAATGCATATGTCCTTTGCATAAACAAATTCCCTTCCACATAAGTTTGGCATTAATGTTTGCTAAATTTCAAACTACTTGAAAGGATGGATTTATCTTCACATTTGTCAGTCATCATGAGTTGTCTCACAAGAATTACTGGCTCATTAAATGTGTGAATAAAGAGACCTATCACTGTGCCCATGTGCATATGAATAGGCACATACAGATATCTGTGTGTTTATGGGAGCAGTTACAAAACTGTCAGAGGCTTATATGTAGATATGTAAGCATGTGTCTAAACAGTAACACAGAGATAGCAAATTCAGAAATAGTCTAAATATCTGGATAGTGTTTTTAATGTTCTATGGTGATGGAACATGTACTTTAGAAATAACTATATCTGAATCTAAATTCTTTTTTTACCATATCTATCCTCTTCCTGTAGAATAATTACCTATTTTCTCAAAATCAAAACTTAATCTACCAGTTCACAATAATGCCTAGAGATTTTGAGATTATTAGTAGCATATAAACTTAGTTCATATAATTAAATAAAAATAACTCAATAGTTATTTTTCAATAGAAATTTATTTTATTTTTTTCTTTTTTAATCACAAAAAGAAACTATTCAATGCAGAACTAGTATATCAAAATCCATTTAACCTAATAAAATATGATTTTATTTTATCTACTTATACAAATATGTCAATATTCCTAATATTTCTGCTATATTATAGTCCAGTTAATATTTTATGAATGTTTTGTGTTTGATTTGTATACTGAAGTTCATGATATGACCTTCCAATTACAGAAAAATAGATCTTCTATTATCTACCACATTGAACTCTCCACTTTTTTCAATGTCTGTCTCAAAATGGACTTCAATGTAGGTTATGGAACTGTTCCTTTAGCCAGTCCTCTCCCCCTGATTCTGCACACTAGTGTACTCTATTATGATAAGGTTGAAAGATGAGAGTTCTATTGTTTCATTTATTGCCAAGGCTGTTATTAAAGGAAGACAGTTTGTGGAGTGAGTTCTCATTCCCCACTTTGTTTGGATCCTGGGGGTTGAACTCAGGTTGTGATGCTTGTGTGGCAATCTCCTTTAGCTGGTGAGGCATTTTGCCAGTTCTGAAAGGCTATTATCTAATTCCATCAAGGACAGACCTTTCTTTGAACTTCTTTAGCATCACTCAGACCAAGGGAGTCTCCTGTTATGTATGCTCCAAAATAGACAAGTAAATAATTATTTCTTGAATTATTGAATTATTAAAAATATTTATTCTCTGCTTTGCATGCCATCTTGTATGTTAAGGCTTTTAACAATTGTGTACTAAGTTGTCTTGCTAGTGTTTCTATTGCTTTCATTTTATAATAGACTATGATTGTAAACAGTCCGTCAAACTAAATGGATTTGGAGAGATATCAAATGTATAATTTAATAGACAGGCATGTCTTTAGAGGTAATCCAATCATCTCTTAGAACCATACACAACAAAGGCCTTTGTAAAAGACTAATGTGGTTTCTCTATTAGAAGCAATATAATAGAGAAACCAACTAACCATTGAAATGGCTTTCCATAAACAATAGAGTTTTCTTCTTTCATCTTTTATTGTGAACAAAAACACCTTTGAGTTCTCAAAATATTTGAATTTTCACATATAAGTATAGTTTACATAAGGTTTCCAAGTTCAGACTACGTTTTCTGATTTCTAGACCTTATTATGAAAAATCAGGAAGAAGTCTGTATCACATGTGAAAGAAAAACAAAAACCAAAACCCAACAACAACAAAACCCAAAACAAACAAACAAAAGACAAAAAAAAAAAAAAAAAAAAAAAGGAATTATCAATAAGCCTGAAACTAAATATATTCCCTTCCCACAAAGGGAACTAGGGAATCTATTCCGATTCGTGACTGTCTTCAGAAAGAAACAGGTGGCAAACATCACCTAGAGGTACCCACAGCTGCCCGAGAGAGCTACTGTTCACACTGAGCTAGATGTGCTGTAGAAAGCTAGTGGTCTATTGTTGACAGTGCAGCTGGGCACAGAAGATTGGTAAGACAGTAGATGCAATGTGGTTTTATATAAATTTTCAATAATGTAGATGATTCTGGATAACCCCAAAGACAAATATTACTACTGCAAGTAAACAGGAGAAAACCCAAATTCATAAAAGGATGAGAAACTCAGGAAATGGAATCAGTAGTGACATGAGAGTACACTGTCATAGGTGTATCTGCATTTGTCAGAAGAGCACATGGATCAGGACTTTCTGAGGAGGATGCTAATATTGTGAAACTATAGTATAATATGATATAGTAGAATTTTTTCGGGGGTGGGGGTTGCTATAACCCTTTTGTTTCCAAGTAACTGCAGGGTGTCTCTATTCTCCACTCCAGCCTATTCCAGCTCCCAAATAACTGAGACCTGGCATTTTGATTAATAAACTGCAAGCCCAGTAGGGCAGGCTCTAAGATCTTCTAACCATCTAAGATATTAGCATCCCAGCTACAGGCTCCATATTTCTAGCAGGTTGAGTCTCACCCTGGCTTGCTCTGCTCCTTGCATATCCTCATAATAAATCCCTTGGTGACCTGTGCATCATGACTTTTCGTGGACCCTCTGCCTCATGGCCATCCTCTTCCTTCCTGCTGGTGCTCCTTATGCTAAACCCCATGTCCCTGAGACCCTCCAACTGGAATTTGAGGTCCCACCCTATTCTCTCTGCCTAGCTCATAGGCTGAATTAGCTTCTTGTTAGCAAATCAGGAAGTGATGAAGAAGAATGTTACAAAACACTGAAAAGGTGATGCTTCATAAAATACCAAAATCCAGCCTGCACTTAACTCTTTTCTAGTATAAAAATCAGCATTTGAATAGAATGAAGATGGAAACATCACTTCAACATGATATAATTAATATAATATAATGGGGAAAACATGCAAATATAAAACACAGAAGATGCTCCTGGTACCTTTTCATTGTGTGCACCTAGAATCCCTGATGAGATTCTCTTAGTTTTGAAGGAGAATTCACAAAGAACAATAGTACATTTTTGTTTGGTTTCTTTAAGAATTTCTATGCTCCTTTTATTTGTTTTTTTTTTTCATAAATTTGTGTAGCTTTCCTTTTCACCTAAATAAGAACCCCATATGCTTGCTCACTAGGAGATTCTATGAATGTGCATGATTATTATTACATGGTTATTTTACCTCTGTGAATTATGGATGTTGCCTCATTGGCATTTTCTATTTTAGAATATATTTAGATTTACAAATTAAAAGAAGCCAAAGACAGCAACTCAAGCCTCAGTGCTTTTACTGGAAAATTTTGCTCGCTATGATCACAGCACAGGGACCTACCCCTTTGATGTCAGTATCGACTTTAATAATCATTGCTTTTCCTTATTTCCTTCAGCTTGCTCTCCTGAGAATGCTGCTTCCACTACAGTTCCCTTAAATTGGGAATTTAAATTAACCCATTTTCCAACTAACTCTCAGGTTTATCCTTGTGAAATTCCTTTCCGCTCCCCTAACTACATGGCTCTTTTAGTGCTTGCTTAGCATGTAGAACGTGCTTTTATTTTTTAATTTTATTTAAGATGTTAGTGCACCAAGCACCTCCATTTCCACCACATTTCAATGTGATTCCTGATGTCAAGTTGGATAAAGTATTGAAAAAGGACATCTGCAACCAACTGCTTCCTAGGTAGCATTTGTGGTCTATGGATATCAGCTTTGATATAAAATGGCATGATAATTCATAGCCAGTGTCACCCTTTCTCATGTAGACAGTGGCTTCCTCCCAAGACTAGGATGTAGGAATATGCTTGGATACAATTAGCACTGCCAATGGCCAGTTGCCCTCTTTACAAATGGATTGTTGAGTGGACAATAGTATCTTTCTTTGATATAGGCAGCAGGGTCTTCCCTTGCTTTTAAAAGACTGAATGACCTTTTGTAACAAGAAGAAAGTCATATTTAAAAACCTAAATATGACCAGCATAAAAGCAGAAATTGAAAACCAATCAAATAAACCCAAACAAAAACTCTAGTGCTAGTTTTGAAAACAAGATAAGAAAATGTGAGTACATTATGGTGAGAAGTCAAGGCAGGTAGTCAAGCAGGAACCTGGAGACAGGTGCTGAAGTAGAAACCATAGAGGAATACGTCTTACTTGCTTGCTTTCCATGGCTTAAGCTGCTTAAATATACAACCCAGGACTACCTCCCCAGGGTCAGCACAGCCCATAACAGGTGGGGCCCCTTTCACATTAATAATCAATAAGAAGCCCCACAGTCTTACTGGGGGCATTTTTTCATTTGAAGTGTTGTCCTCTTATTAGATGACTCTATCATGTGTCAAGTTGAAAATCAATAGTTTATCAATGTTATATACAAATACATTACTAACAAGCCATAACTTGTCTTTAAAAGTTCATTATCTTTAAAATATCTGATATCTCTCTGAAATTAAAAGGCTCCTCAAAAACACCAAATCACTTATTTTTAACTATAGGCTCTATAAGATTTAAAGAAAATGGACAAGAGACTCAAAGAAAGGTGGTACAGTGATCAGGCAAACTTCTGATCCATCCCATAAGGGTGGGGATACCAAGGCCTGACACTATTACTAATGTACAATGTGCTTACAGATAGGAGCCTAGCATAACTGTCCTTTGTAAGGCCTGGCCAGCAGCTGACTGAGACAGATGCAGATAGTTACACCCAACCATTGGACTGAAGTAGGAGACCCTTATGATTGAATTAGGAGAAGAATTGAAGATGCTGAAGGGGAGGAAGACCCTATAGAAAGACCAGCAGACTAAACTAACCCAGAGCCCTGGGAGCTCCCAGAGCCTGAGTCACTAACTAGGTAGCAAACATGGGCTGTCCCAAATCCCCTGGCACATATTTAGCAGAGGATTGCCTGGTCTGGCCTTAGTTGGAGAAGATGCACCTTGGCTCCAGGGACAGGAAATACCTCGTGCAGGGAAGGGGGAGGAGGAATGGGATGAGGAACTGTGTGTGTGTGTGTGGGGGGGGCATTGTGAGGGGGTTAATGGCTGGTATGTAAATAAAATAACTTTTAAAAATTACATACTTCTTACTGTAAAAAGGAAGAACAAGGGCATAGCTGTTGTCACACCAAAGCATACCTGAACTCGAGCAGTGTAACTAAATCCTGTAGCTCACTATCCCACATCAAGGCTGAAAGGACTTGGGTATCTACTTCTCCAGCTCTGATATTCAGAGTACATGCAGCTTGTTTTATATGTTCAGTGCAACGTCATCTCAAAGTCCTGGCACTTCCAATGACTGGGGTCCTGTTGTGGCCTGAGCTGCCCCACGTTGGGCACCAAAAATGTTGAGAGCTGTACTAGCCAATGTTTGGGGGCCAAAAATGTCGTAGACCACTCTGCCCCACGCTTGGGGAACAAAATGTCGGGGACCACTCTGTCAATATTGGAACTTGCACTGCCAAAAGCCTTGGGGACTAAAATGTTAGAGCCCACACTGCCCTAAGCTGCTCCAGTCTGCGGGTCAGGGTTCAGCAAGAGAGAGAGGATGGACTCGAAGAATGGAGACCAGAGTGTGATTCAATCACATTTATTTGTCAGTCTCTCTTCTTCTCTCCTAGTCCCTAGTTCCATGTCCCTAGTTCCTAGCACCAACTCTCAGGTCCTAATTCCTAGTTCCTTTGTAATAAGTCTTAAGTCCTTCTCCTAGTTCTACTTGCTAGTCTCTTTCACAGTTCCAAGTTCTCTGTCTCAAGTCTTAAGTACCAAGTGTCTAAAAATCTAATTTCTTCTGTCTGCCTCTCACCTTTTATATCTCACTTCTAAGCCACACCTTTAAGTCACACCCTTAGGTCTTATCGCTAAATCACATCTTTAAGTCTCACACACCCAAGGGAAGATCCTGGGTATCTAAAACAAGATGTTATCAGAGTATGCTCAGCTGTTGTAGGCTCTTGTAAGCAAGTCTCTTGCTAGGGTATATGGATCAAGATGGCTGCAAGGTTGATAGCCACCTTCTGTCGGCTCCCCACAGGGTCCCTACTGCAACTGTGGCTCCACCTTCATTAGAAGCCTTCACTGTGAGGTCTTCCTCTGACTCTTGTCACATGGTGACAAGCCTTAACTTCTCTTCATGTCTACTTCAATCTTGAGGTCTCTGCTGCAGGCACAGCTGCTTGCCCACTCCTCTGACATTGTGAAGCCTCAGTTACTCTTCATGACCTTTTCAAGCTCTGAAAAGCTTTACCATGTAGGAGACTCTTACATAGTATCAAGTTTGGCTGATAGCATGAGCTTCAGTTTTGGCTTCCTCTAGACCATATTTGGTGTATGGCAAAACTAAGGAAATATAAAAGATTTCACCTCAAGGATGATCATCTATTATTGATCACCATTAAATTTTCAGCCCCAGATTAGCAGAATCAATTGTTCCAGTAAAGGATAGGTTTTATTTTAGTGGTTCTTCCCAACTATAGTTCTCTTTTGGGTATCATTTTCTGTCTTCATTGTATTTTTTCATTGCTGTGATGAAGACAGCATGAGCAAAATCAACTTGAAGAGGAAACTTTTTATTTAGCTTATGCTTCCTAATCATAGTCCATCACTGAGAAAAACTGAAGGAGGAACTCAAGTGAGGCAGAAACCACAGGGTAGAAGCTTAAGTAGAGACCATAGAAGAATGCTGCTTACTTGTTTTGCTTCATGGCTTTCTCACCTGGTTTTCTTATACAACTCAGGACAACTTGCCCAGGGGCTGCATAGCTCACACTGTTCTGGACCCCCTCATGTCAATAAGTAATACAGAAAATTACCTACATGCTTGTCTATATGCCAATCTGGTAGAAACATTTTTGTTAGTTGAGGTATGTTCTTCCAAGATAATTCTATGTCAAGTTGACAAAAAATCAAAACAAAAACAAAACAAAAAACCAAAAAACAAAACACAAAACAAAAACATCAAAAAAAACCCCAAAACCCCCCCACCCCCCAAGAAACAAAAAGAATTAAAAAACAAAGAAAACAAAACAAAACCACAAAAGCAAAAAACAAAAAGAAAACAAACAAACAAAAAAACTAATGTGGACCACTCTCAACTTCTTGACTTTCCAGATTATTTATGCAACTATTTTCATGTTTATTTCTTTTGCTTCATTTGTATCAATGAAGATAATCTAATCTCATGATTTACCCTGTTCATTTGTTGCTTCCTGTCTTCACTTCCTTCTGTATTCACTTTGAAATATATATTCCTTCCAGCCAATCTCTTCAATATCTGAAATTGTCTGCCTGATAAAGTACCCAAACATTGTCTCTATTTCTACAAAAGAAAGTTGGTTTGGGCTGAAGGAATGGTCCCATCTAGACTGGAACAAACGTATTCTGTATGTGTTTACCAAAACATACGGTATTTAGATGACATGTCTGTATTCTAGTGGAAAAGTAGTTAATTGTCCTACTTGACATCTTTTCAACTTCAAGTGTTTACATTCTGTTGTGTACCTAGGACCTTCTACCAAAACACATCCAGGAATGTTTCAGAAGTCTTCCTTTCCCCAAAATTTACAATTTAAAATTACTTGGAAGTCTTTTTTTTTTTTTTTTTACAAATATGCTTTATATGTTTATAAGTTATTTTATATACACATTCATATATAACTGTGCATTGAACATCAAAAGTCAGAATATCCCAATATAGCCAGTACATTCTTTGTATATGAATATGGCATTTTCTTTTTTTATTTAATATTTTATTTACATTTAAGATGCCTTCCCCTTTCCCTATTTCCCCTCCCTAGAAAACCTCTGTCCCATGCCCCCCCTTTCCTATTTGCTTTTATATATTTTTTAAAATGTTAATCAAAGGATTTATAAGTTTGGTAATGCTCAATCAGAAGCGTAACCCAATACCCAACCTAGATATAAAAACTATCTTTGACTGGTGGAGACCTGTGACCATGTGCCTCCATGCCCCCTCTCTCTTTCTCTCTCTCATCACTTAGCTTCTCCTCTCCTTCATCTTCTCTCCTTACTCCATCTCTTCCTCTCAATACTCCTTCCCACTTAGCTCCTCCTACATATCACTCTTCCTGTTAAAGTAAAACTTTTCTCTCAAAATACAGTTAGAGCATACTTATTCCTAATTGTACCAGTGAGGTACAAGATAGTCCTAATACCCAGTCCATCATTTTGTTGACTAACCAGAAGCTCTGTCATCTCTTCTAACTAAAACACTTACTTTTTGATCCTGGCTTTTTTTTTTTTTTTTTTTTTTTTTTTTTTTTTTTTTTTTTGGCTTTAGAGTGAATGTCAGCTGAAAACTATATACTCAGATCTTTTCTCTCAAAGTAAATAGCCAGGATTGGTTATGAAACTATAGGTCTTCAACCCCGTCAGAAATCCAGAATGACTGAGTTAACTGAAGTTATGGGAAGCACTAAACGTAGCTTCTAAAACTTAGCCAATTTATAGAGACCACTGAACACCTGAAAAGCCCCTATATTACCGAATGTTCGAGCATCAAATCTTCAGCCTTCTGGCCCAGAGTAATCTGACGGGCCTTAGTGATGCAGGATTATTAAGGGCTGATTACTCTGTCTAGGCAGATATAATCAGTTGACTATTCTGCAAGTGTGTCCTCTTCTGGACAGTAATTTGTCTGTAGATGGAAAGAGGCAATTCTTGCCTAGTGGCTGTCACCACACAACTGGCATAACACCAAGGATGCTCAATTTCTTCTTAGAATCCACAACAGGAAGCTCTCAGGAGCAGACAGGTCTCTAGTCAGAATAAACATTAATATAGAAATATTTGTAGCGTCAATTCTATGGACTTCTGACTTTTTGAAAACCAACTATCCATGTAAGGTCACCTGGACTGTTGTCTGTTCACTCCTCTCAGCTATTTCTAAATAAAATATGGGAAACCTCCTAACAATAAACTCAAAGCCATGAATTTGCTATAGTCCCTTAACTCATAGGTTAACAATGCCAAATCAGTTAAAAAAGTTAGAGAAGGACTGGGTCTAGGCCTTGTATTCCTAAATGTGTTATACAGGCACATTGTCCATGAGAGTATCAATATTCATCTCACTTTTATATTAATAAGAAGCTCGTGCCAATGAAAACCTTAAATTTGAAATCAAAGTAAGTTTTGTACCATTTAAGAACTTATAACTTCATCTTGATAATAATTATACAGATTTCTACCAATAGGTTATGGCTATGCAGTAAGTCCTAGCTAATCCTCCCTGTTCCAACAAGACAACTACTTTTCCATAGAAAGACAGACCATTATTTTACCACATTAGTCCCCAAGCCCAGGGAATAGGGGAGCAGATTCTTCTTTAACTTCTTTAAGCTGATTATGGAAGTTGAGATATTAGAAGAGGGGTGGGGGGAAGAGTAAGTTGATAAGCCTCTGTCTGATGCTGTGTCTTCACTGAATCCAGATGGAATTCCAGGACATTGGAGGTTTGGGCAGGTCTGCTCAGTATGCTTGATGAGTAGATACACCAAGGCTGTGTATTCTGTAATATACAATTCTCAGAACAAGTTTTAGAATCAAGAAAAAAAAAATTTTCCCCCCCTAGGGGGGGCTGACATTCTTTTTAAAGATGTTGGTTCTAACAACTTTTCTTTTTTTCCTCCTTTTGAAAATTGGTTGTAATATTTACACTTCAGATTTTATCCCCTAACCCTACTTCCTCCCATCACCCAGAAACCTCCCATCCCATCCCCCTCCTCATGCTTCTATGAGGCAGTGACCGTACCTACCCCCCCACTATCCCCTCCCCACCTCACATTCCCCCCCCACTCTGTGTTTATTTTTTATGGGACCAAGAAACTCCTCTTCCACCTATGCCCGACAAGGCCATCCTCCCCTCCATATACTGCTGGAGTCTTGGGTCCCTCCCTATGTGTTCCCTGGCTGGTGGTTTAGACCCTGGGGGGCTCTGGTTGTTTGGTATTGTTGCTTTCCTCCTGCGGTTGCAAACCCTTTCTGCTCCTTCAGTCCTCTAAGTTCTCCATTGGGAAACCCCTGATCATATCAGCAGTTAACTGTGAGCATTGTCCTCTGAGTGTGTTAGTCTTTGGCAGACCTCTAAGGAGACAGCTATATCATGTTTCTCAGATTATGCACTTCCAGCCATCCACAACAGTGGTTAGCCTAGGTGGCTGTGCATGGGATGAATACCGAGGTGGAGTGGTCTCCTGATGGCCCTTCCTTCAGTTTCTGTCCAATGTTTTGTTTCCATATTTGCTCCCTTGAGCGTTTTTGTTACTTGTTCTAAGTAGAACTGAGGCATCCCCTCTTGGTCTTACTTGGAAGTCTTTCAGGCTTTATTCCTAACATAAATATTTCCCTAAAGCTTAAGAATGCCAATTGCTTGTATTTTTATACTTTTCCTGATTCTTTAGTGAAACTCTCACTTTGGTAGAACGTCTGCCACAGGGAACCTAGGGGATTATAGCTAATCACATTAGTTTTCTAGTTAAAATTGTCTTTTGCTTTTAAATATAGCACTATGGTTTCTTTTTACATGTTACTATTCAATCTTATTTCTTTTTTTTTTTTTTTTTTTAGTTTCTAGCCTTTTAAATATCATTAATCATGAGTATTTTTCTTGTTATTGGTCTTCTTACACTCTCCATAAGGTAATATCTATTTTAAGACACCAGCCAACAACTCTAAATCAAATACTGTCCCATTTATATATCTACTACACTTTTCTTCAGAGTTATAAACTCATACAATTATCTGAGAATATTTACACTGTGTCTTCTATGATCTCAGCTACTCAGGAACTTGAATTAGAAAAATCCAAGTTCAAGACCTTTCTGTGTTATAGAATTCAAGAGCAGTAGGGATATTCAGTGAGAACTTTCTTCAAAACTAAAAGTAAAAGGGGGGTATATAATTCATGACTGCATCATATGTAAAGTCCAAAAAGAAAGAAACAATTCTTGTCAGCTCTTTGCTTGCAGGTCCAGGCAAGATGAGAGCAGTCCTGGTCCGGCCAGGTCTCTCCTGGGCTGAGTGGGATGGTGAGTATGTCTAAGGCCCAAAAGAAACACACTGGGCAGGGAGTCTTGTTGAAGCAGGAACTCAACTTTATTGCATCAGACTCTCACTTATATAAACTCAGTGTATAGGGAGGAGGTTTTTGGTGGGGTGAGATGATGTAGGAGGCAAGGAAGGGTAACAGACAATGAGGGGTGAGGGGCCAATGGTAAAGCTCCACATTAGCAAAGACAGGGCAGAGGCAGGGCCAAACAAGTCTTGCTGAGTGACCCAATACAGAATTGACTAAGACAGGTCTCAAATCGCAAGCGAGGCTCAGGTTTGTCCACAAGTCCCAAACCAGGGCTGTAATGGGGCCCAACAAATTTTTATCTGAAAATATGCATTTGTAAGTAACATTATATCAGCTGAGCAGGTTGTATTGTATATATTTAGGAATATACAAAGACACAAACACACATGACATATATACAAACATATGTAGAACTTTGAACTTTCAATCCTTCTTGCTGATAATATATGATCTTGCAGATGCTATCACACTCATTGATGAAGTGACATTATTATAACACCATATGCTATGAGAGCCAGATCTGAAATCTCTATAGTGCCAAAATAAGGGCAGTAAGAGATTGCCAAGATCTGCTAACTACTTAAACTTTTATGACAGTAAGACTAGACATATGAGAGTTCCGAGACTCACATATAGAAATAGCCATGGAAAATATTCAAGAGAAGAAAACAATATCATTTGACTCAACTTCCGGTTGTAAACTTCTCCTAGGTCTCTCTTTGGTTAAAGAAATTGTCTCTCATTCTTTCCAAAGATTTACTAATTTTGGGGGGTAGGTCATGAATCCAAAGCCTTAGATTTGGGGTATTTGTAAGACATTGGAATGTAGAAAATTTTTCTTTTTCCAAAGCAAATTTCTATAATTTTCACCGTTTTTATGGAGATTGTGGTATGTAGATAAGAATGTGGCATTATATAGTCAACACCGCTTCTGACAAAGAGTCATCCCCGATGTGTTTGAATCCTGATAATGTACAGAACAATTAGCTAAAGTTAGTTTTTGTGTTCCTATGCACTGACTACTTGAAGAGTTTCTCTTTATGAATGAAAACATCTCGGATCTCCATTCTGATCCTGCTGAAGTTCATTTAGTTTCTTTCATGACTGAGACTGGATTCCAAGTACAGTTTCCAGTGCCCATTTCATTTTGTGTTTGCTTATTTTCAATAAAAATACAACACAGAAAATTGCAATATAGAAAATTTGGAATACTTACGCAATCATTCCATTGCAAGGCATACATTACAACTCTATGCACATTTACAATTATTGTCAGAGAATTAACATTGGGTTGAGGTTGAAATACCAAAATTTTAGATTTTAGAAACTAAAATCTGAAAATATATGTTGAATACACAATATGACATGTCAATTTTGTTATTACTATGAAGTAAATAAAATGAATATGGAAACAGTTGAGAAAAAACGAGTCATGTAGCAGTTTATTTATTGATGATAAAATTTTATTTTTCATATTTAATTTTATCTAAATGTTTTACCTTGCATTTTTCCTTTGGAGATTAATACAATTATTACCTTAGATAGATGACTTCTTACATTAATGTAGCCTCAAATTTAAAACTCATATAGAACAATAAAATTCAAATTAAGAGAATATAATCTAATATATATTATAAAAGATATATTCAAATATTATATGACTATACACATTTAGCCACTTTCTTAATGCTGATTATTATTTAACAAACAAGAATATTTTAACAGAATCAAAAGGTAGCATTTCAAAAAGGAATTTATGTTAAATACAAACACTGGGCGTTTCAAATATTTGGAGAGCAGCATATTTGATGTTTGCATTGATTCATTGAAAGGGCAATTGATCTTTCCCAATGTTCTCATGGCATATAGTGGTTCATAAGTTAATACCTTGTAGTTTATTATAAAATAAAGAGGGTTTCTTTTCATATAGACACATTCCAAGTACATCTGCCTGTGAGTTATGGAGGAAGCTGATTTCTCAGTGTTGAACAATCTTCTCTCAAGACTTTTTTTTCTCCAAGTGTCAGTTCACTCAATGAGTACACTCGGCACTCTTCCACTGATGTTCTTCTCCACACAGTTTGCCTATTTCCCTATGTAAATGGCATCGACTTTCCCACTTCACACATGAAAAAAACCAAGCAGTATGTGAACAGCTCCAGTCAGAGCTCTTGAATTTAACGAGCTTTGTAATTAGGCCTATTCCTCCCCAGTATCAGCTGCTTTACAAATAGTTGTTCAGTTCTCCAACTTGCAGTCTTGGTTCTGGCTATATGGCACACAGAAAAGTTTAGATGTTTTACTAAAATTTAGACAACTTTATTTTCCAAGCTGATAGAGTTCAGTATGTCTCAGAATAGTGGAAAAGTGAAATTTTATATTCTGGTTTAACAGACTTAAAGAGAGAAGAGACTAAGATGGATATCTTTATAACACAGCTTTATATTAGTATTTTTATAATGTAATTTGATTTCTCATTTTCGCTACAGTTTAAAGTTGCTTTATCTTGTTTCCACTCAAAAAAAAAAAAAAAAAAAAAAAAAAAAAAACAAAAAACAAAAACCAAAACAAACAAAAAAAAAACCCAGTATCTAATCCATGCATTATCTTTGGGATCAGTCTAATAGTAGGAAGAAAACAGCACCCCTTCAGTCTACCTTCAGAATCTTAAATCAGCTTTATTTGAATTCATTAACATCCCCAGATCATTCTATTTTTTCAAGGCATAGACTAAAAAATGGGGCTATGCCTTTGTTTCAGTGGAATTTTAAATAGCTTAAGTTTTCTACTAATCTGTATATTTTACTATCCTTAGAGTGATGACCTAATATCAAGGAATAATCTGCAACTTGATCTTATTAATCCTCCAGCTCTGCTACCCAGGAGATGAGCTTGCCATTGACCTACTGGCCTGTTTACTTTTGTGTGGCTCTCTATAGATTGTCCATGAGACAAGAATAGAGAGATGTGCTAGCACAGTGTACGGTTTTAGATTTCATTTTTTACTGAGGGCTAAATTCTGTATCTTACAAAGTTTCTAAATTGCCTTTCAAAATGCTGACCAAGATTTTATAGTGTGCTCAGCAAACTCTTAATTGATATCTTAATTGATATTTGATGGAATATTAAAGACTGAGTACATAACCTCGCACACTTGCTTTTTTTTTTCCTAATGGTGAGATTTTTCAAGCCAATAAAAGACTCTCTTTTAGTGAACTCTTCATGAATTCCACCTTCATCCAGTAACTCAATACGGAGAATTCCATCCTTCTGTTTATATTCGTGGTGGTATCTAATAGGGTGTGTGCTTACATAGAATGCTATGTAATTTATTAGCAAAATAGAGACATTTTGAAGGGAAAACATGATATTGTTAATAGTTGAATGAGGCACAAATGTGAATGGGCATTTCTAGGAAAATTGAGGTGGGGGAGGACTCTAGAAACAAGGTGTAAGACAAACATGTTATGTATTTTGTCAGTTTCACTATGTATGTTTTCCAGGATTTTTCATGTTGCATTTTCTCTCTTTTTCATTATCATTCTCTGTCCCTTCCTTCCCCTTTCCTTTCTCCTGATGTATATGCACCTATGTATATGCACAGATACTATTAGATACTAGAATTACTCATCTAAAGCCCTGTATTTACTCTTACAGATTTTCACCAAATGAATAATTAGTCTTAAAGTTTTCAAGGAATTTGAAATGCTACAAACATTGATGTTTTGTACCTGTTTTATAGACTTTTAGGCACTATTTTTGATTGTGCATGAGCAGTTATTCCAGGGCTAATTTAAATTCTTAATTTTTCTTTATTATAGCCAAAAGTATGTCTATCTCCTTATGTCCTTGTGATTTTCTTTTCTTTTAATTTAATCTAAGGGCATAATTTGAATTCTTGTATGTATTAAGCAAGGTTCTTCAGAGAAAAAACTGAAAGACTGAATATATTTTTAAAAGAGAATTTTGTTTTAAAATTGGCTTACATGATATGGCCTTGGAAGTTAGCAATAGTGTCTTCCTAATGGAGTGGCTGAGAAGCCAGTAACTTTTCAGTCCATGAGGGTGGAGGTCTCAGCAATTCTAACCTGGTTGGATTTTTAAAGGGTCTTGGGTCTTCACTCCATATGAGAGCCCAGTAAAGCTTGGTTCCAATGTCATTAAAGGGAAGTAATTACTGTGGTGGCAGTGGAAATACTATAGATGAACTTACTGCAGAGTCTCAACAGAAAAAAGGCACTATCCAATGTTTTTCCCCTGGGCCTCTTTTTTTCTGGTCTGCTACAAAGAGATGGCACAGACATTCAGGGTGGATCTTATCCCAATTTACCTCTCAGATGTTCCTGTGATTCCAAATTCTTGAGGCCCAAACTCAAGTCCCTGTTCGGGCGCCAAAATAATGTTGGGGTCCACACTAGCCCCACGTTGGGGCGGCCAAAATAAGTGTTGCAGCCCAAGCAAAATGTTGAGGCCCGGGTCGATCCACGTTTGGGCGGCCACTGTATCCCGGCCCAAGCTGCTGCTCTGGTCTGCGGGTCGGGGTTCAGCAAGAACGAGGGTGAGGGCAGACTCAAAGAATGGAGACCAGACAGGGTGTGATTCAATCCTGTTTATTCTTCAGTCTCTCTTCCTCTAAGTGTCTCCTGTCTGATTCTCCCTCTATAGTCTGATTTCTGATCTGTTCTGTCTCTGCCTTTTATAAGTCTTACTTCTAAGCCATGCCTCTAAGTTACACCTTTAATCATGCCCTTAGGTCTTGTCTTTAACTCTGATCTCTATACTTCTAAGTCATACTCTTAAGTCACACACCTTTAATCTCACACACCTTTAATCTCACGCACCTTTAATCTCAAGGTATCTAAACCAAGATTATCAGAGTATTCTCAGCTGTTGTAGGCTATTGTAATCCAAGTCTCATGTCATGGTATATGGCTCAAGATGGCTGCAAAGCTGATAGCCGCTTTCTTCTAAAAGTCGGCCCCCAACACCTGATTTTTAGTTTGACCATGATACACCAGCTCACTATCTGTCTGGACATGGGCATCAGAAATTTTCATCTTATTATGTTGTGATTACTGTGAAATATGAGTTGAAATATAAGAGAAAAATCATGGGATAAATATTACTTTACTTCTCTTTTTTATATCTCCAGTTTACCTCATAAGATTAATTAAAAAGAAAATATATTTTCCTTTGTAATATAATCTTCCTTTTTTTGTAAGAGTCTCATTGACTTTTTTCTCTGAATTTTATCTTCTCATGAATGTACTATTTTACCCTGCTTGTAAGATGTCATGTATATCATATCTACTTGTGTTGACAGACTGTTATAAAAATAAAATTAGTACTCTAAGAGATAAATGAATTAAAATGAGATTCAGAGACTCTTTTGAAATGATTAAGTTCTACAGAACTGGAGATAATAAGGTCTGAAAAAAGTGACCAAGTATGTATAAATACCAAAATTAATCATATCCAACTTATCTTGTGCTAAGATGTAAAACTTTAATATCCATTTTCTCCTTGCTGTTTTCTATCTGCTTATTATTATTTTTCAAATTAATTTTGTGTCATAGAAGTAATATTGTTGCTTTTTAGCATATTGGAAGAATACACAAATGATAAAAAAATAGAATTGGTTGAAATACCATCATTTAGTAGACATTGAATTTCGTGAATTTCATATAGCATGTAGTATAATTATAATCACTGTCCACATCATATGTATAATATGTGTATAAAGCTATATATATATATTATACCATGTAGTGCATATTATATATAGTTCATACATATATATTATTAAAAAACTTATCTGTTAAGCAAGTTATAAAAATCCAATTCTATGGATAATTAATAGGAAACATTATAGTTTTATTTATGATATTATTGTAAATTAAAGAATTGATTATTATTAGAAATCTCTGTTTTCGTCATGTTATTTTTAAAATAATCTAAAATGGGACTATTACGTAAAAGATGATATACAGTTTTAAGGCCAGACATCTTTTCTTTTCTTTTTTTCCCTTTTAAAATTTTTTTTAATTAGATATTTTATTTATATTTCAGATGGTATCCCCTTTTCTCATTTCCCACTTACCCAGGAACCCTCATCCCATCCCGCCTCCTCCTGCTTCTATGAGGATGTGCTCCCACTCACCTGCCCGCTTTCACCTTCCCACCCTCAATTTCCCCCACACTGGGGCATCCAGCTTTCACTGGACCAAGGACCTCCTCTCCTCCCCACCCCCCATGCCTGACAATGCCATCTTCCCCTACATAAACAGCTGGATCAATGGGACACTCCCTAAATACTCCCAGGCTGGTGGTTTAGACCCTGGGAGCTCTGGTTAGTTGCTATTGTTCCTCTCCTCATGGGGCCTCAAACCCTTTCAGCTCCCCCAGTCCTCTCTCACTTCTCCATTGGGAACCTCATTATCAGTTCAATGGTTAGCTGTGAGCATCTGCCTCTGTATAGGTCAGGCTCTGGGAGACCTCTAAGTAGACAGCTATATCAGGCTCCTAAAAGCATGCACTTCCTGGCACCCACATCAGTGTCTACCATTGGGTGACTGCACATGGGATGGATACCCAGGTGGAACAGTCTCCAGATGACCCTTCCTTCAGTTTCAGTCCCATGCTTTGTCTCCATATTTGCTCTCACAAGTATTTTGTTACTTCTTCTAAGAAGGACCAAAGCACCCACACTTTGGTCTTTCTTCTTCATGAGCTTCATGTGGTCTGTGAGTTGTATCTTGGGTATTGCGAGCTTTTAGGCTAATATCCAATTATCAGTGAGTGCATACCATATGTGTTCTTTTGTGATTGGGTTACCTCACTCAGGATAATATTTTCTAGTTCCATCCATTTTCCTAAGAATTTCTCCAATTTATTGTTTTTAACAGCCGAGTAATACTCCATTGTGTAAATGTAGCACATTTTCTGTATCTATTACTCTGTTGAAACATCTGGTTTTTTTCCAGCTTCTGTCTATTATACATAAGGCTGTTGTGAACATAGTGGAGCATATGTCCTTGTTATATGTTGGAGCATCTTCTAGGAATATGCCCAGGAGTGGTATAGCTGGGTCCTGATATGATAGTATATATACGTGACCCCAAAATTTCCACCAGAGAACTCCTAACCCTGATAAACAACTTCAGCAAAGTGGCTCGATATAAAATCAACTCAAACAAATGAGTAGCCTTCCTCTACTCGAAGGACAAAAAGGCTGAGAAAGAAATTAGAGAAATGACACCCTTCACAATAGTCACAAATAATATAAAACACCTTGGTGTGAATCTAATCAAGCAAGTGAAAGATCTGTATGACTAGAACTTCAAGTCTCTGAAGAAAGAAATTGAAGATCTCAGAAGATGAAAAGGTCTCCCATGCTCATGGATTGGCAGGATTAATATAGTAAATATGACCATCTTGCTGAAAGCAATCTACAGATTCAATGCAACCCATCAAAATTCCATCTCAATTTTTCATAGAGATAGAAAAAGCAATTTGCAAATTCATTTGGCATAACAAAATCCCAGGATAGCAAGAACTATTCTCAACAATAAAAGAACTTCTGGGGGAATCACCATCCCTGACCTCAAGCTGTACTACAGAGCAATAGTGATAAAAACTGTATGGTATCGGTACAGAGACAGGCAGGAAGATCAATGGGATAGAACTGAAGACCCAGAAATGAATCCACACAATTATGGTGCCTTGATCTTTGACATAGGAGCTAAAACTGTCCAGTGGAAAAAGGACAGCATTTTCAACAAATGGTGCTGGTTCAACTGGAGGTCAGCATGTAGAAGAATGCAAATTAATTCATTCTTATCTTCTTGAACAAAGCTCAAGTCCAAGTGGATCAAGGACCTTCACATAAAACCAGATACACTGAAACTAATAAAAGAGAAGGTGGGGAAGACCCTCGAATACTTGGGTACATGGGGAAAGTTTCTGAACAGAACACCAATGACTTATGCTCTAAGATCAAGAATTGACAAATGAGACCTCATAAAATTGTCAAGCAATACAGAAGTAAGCCAAAGGACACTGTCAATAGGACAAAATGGCAACCAACAGATTGGGAAAAGGTCTTTACCAATCCTACATCTGGTAGAGGGCTAATATCCAATATATACAAAGAACTCAAGAAATTAGACTCAAGATAACCAAATAATAACCCTATTAAAATGGGGTACAGAGCTAAACAAAGGATTCTCAACTGAGGAAACTCGAATGGCCGAAAAGCACCTAAAGAAATGCTCAACATCCTTAGTCATCAGAAAAATGCAAATCAAAACAATCCTGAGATTCCACTTCACACCAGTCAGAATAGCTAAGTTCAAGAACTCAGGTGATAGTAGATGCTGGTGAGGAAGTAGAGAAAGAGGAACACTCCTCCATTGTTGGTGGGATTGCAAGCTGGTACAACCACTCTGAAAATTAGTCTGGTGGTTTCTCAGAAAATTGGACATCTTTTATCCAGATTATTTTCGCAAGGGTTTATATTCCTCTGTTCTACTGACCATAGTGCATATGAGCAGTTCTGTTAGACTGCTGGCCAACTTTGCATAGTGTCAATTTTCAGTGGACTAAGATAGCCTTGATTATTCATCCTCATATCTCTTTCTGTATGATAGAAGGTGAGTATTCTCACATATGTGCATTGGTCTTTCCCATTTCTTTCTCTGTGCACTTGCTGCTCATGTCTTCTGTTTTTTCCTTTTCATCTTTTTATGTTCTGCTTTCTTAAATCTTCTGCCTTGATTTGCATAAATCATTGGACCCATTCTGTTCCCCTACAGTTTAATGGAAACTTCTCAAGCTTTGCATGGGCTGATTTCCATGGGAGTCAAAAACAAATTATTTAGTATGCATGAATATTGGATTTCAAAAAGTATACCTTAATATGAACCAAGCTTTTAAACCACAAACTTACCTTCCATTTTCAAATAACATTCATAAAACAAAAATTTTATCTGCGAGAAGTATGCTTTTAAATAGTTCTTAATCCTGAGTTGCTTATCAACAACTAGATGTTTAGGATTGACTACATAAAGGTTATGTCACTAACACCGAGTAGCATAGGGATAAGAAGCTGCTGATCAAACTCTGACATGGAAAGGAGAGATATGTGCAAGAGGAAGAGTTGTGACCATGCAGCATGGGAAAAGGCTCTGTGTTCTGTCTTCCTTCTCCACCCATGAAGCACAGTGGAATTCTAAATAAGTTTGAAGAATTTGAGACTAGAGGTCCTGCCTTCCCACTCTAAATGCATTGTAGCCTGAGGGTATTTAGATGCCTTCTCAAAAGCTCTAGGATCTAATGTCTTAGTAAATGACATTACTAGTAGAGCATATATGGCAGTCTAAAGCATTAAGATGAATGCCTGAAGACAATTCTGCTCATTTCAAAATTTGGAAGCAACAATATAAATGTTTTCTGCCCTGGGAAACGAACAATGTATTAGTGCGGAAGGAGGGAGACAAATGGAAAGTTTACTCTGGTTAAGTGGCTACTTTTCTCTACAGACCCCTAATATGGTTAACCAGTTCTTATCTACATTTCATTACAACACTTCTAAATCTTGTGCCAGTGTGCATGTGTGTGTGTGTGTGTGTGTGTGTGTGTGTGTGTGTGTGTGTTGGAACTTTTTGATTGTTTGCTTCCTTTTTGGGATAAGTTCTCACTATGTATTCTTAGCTGTCCTGTAATTCACTCTGTAGATCAGACTGGTCTTGAACTCACAGAGGTCCACCTGCTTCTTCTTCCTGAGTGCTGGGGTCAAAGACATGTGCCACCATTCCCCGCTCACTTTTGACATTTTATTTCCAATATTGTTTTTATTTTTTTGTTCTAAGGGCATTAAAAATAGAAGTGAATTCTGATTATTTTGATGTCTCATTCAATGACTTAATTGATGTCTTGAACACAGTAAGTATTGAAATGAACAATCTGGTAGCAAATCCAATGCAGTTTTCCACATAGATTTCCCAGGGGAAGGAACCAATTGGTTGGCCGAGTCTTTCATGTACAGCTTCCAAAGTTTTAGATTGAGTTCACTGAGGTAGCATATCATAAAGCAAAAGGCAAATGTTGGGTCTCTTTCATGATCTTAGCTGCTATTCACACAGCCCAGTAAACATCTGAAAAGGAACCAGAACATTGTCAACTCTCCTCCTGGAGAGGAAATGGATAGCTATAGGTAGATGCAGGGTTAATGGGCAGAACTTCAGAAGTCTCCTTATGTCTTTGCCTATTATTATTTCTATGATAACTTATATAATCTATAGGCTATTCTCATGTTATCATGATTCACCTTGTGCCATAGCAGAGTCAACATGCTGGTCCTGATTAATCTGATGACAAGCATCATATTTTTTCTTAAGTCAAGGTTCTTCAGTAAGGTAAAGGATAGACAATAAGAGTATTTTATATCAATTCTTTTGGCTTTAAGTCCAGCTAAGCAAGGCTAGAGGCTGCCAGAATCCCTGGTTTATTATCTATGGTATAAACTGTCTCATCAAAAAACCCCAGAGAGTATCTTTGTATGTTTTGATTTGAGAGTGGCTGAGAGGCCTAACATCATTCTGCATTTCCAGCACATCTTAAAAGTAAGCATCAGGATCCAGAGAAGCAACTACTGACTACAGAAAAAAAAAAAAAAAAAAAAAAAAAAAAAAAAAAAAAAAAAAAAAAAGACTAGAAGAAGAATAGAAAGTGTTTGAAATAGAATCAAGAGCACATTTATATTAGAAACACATGCAAATGGGATTCTTGATAACCGTAAACAGGAATTGGGTGAGAAGAAAGTTGAAAGATAGCTAGCAGCCCCAGAATGAAGAGGGATTGAGAAGTGAGGAACAAGCATTTGCTAAGAGATCAAGCTTCATCATTACTGCTAATAACAATCCTCAGAGGGTCAGACCAAGATGTTAACCAATCTGTAACTAGCATCAAGATTTCTCTTTTCATGTCTACCTTTTTCTTCTAATTGCTAAGCATGTTTATTAGAGGGCTGTTAACAATTTCCTTTGAAGACTTCCCATGATACGGATTTCAGTGTCACACATTTCCAGTAATGATGTCTATGCAAACAGAGTGTTATTCATCTAATTCATCCAAAGCTATTATTCTTGTGGGTTTTCTACATTCTCACCAGGTCTCTGGTGAATATGCTGGGGACAGGGTTCAAGACCACTTGGAGATTTTATAGGTTTCATCAGTTCTATTACTCCTTGACTAGAGGCTATCTGTAGTCATAGCCCTGATCTGGAGAAAGAGATTTTTATTAAGATGATAATGTAATTTTGGGTCTCCTGAACATCTTGCAGTTGTGCTATTCTGGTTTTAATGTAATTCTTCTCTTTTTGAGGGCCATTTTGAAGAGCGGTCAAGAACCTTGGCTATAAAACTAAGCAGCGTACATTGGATTCTGGCCAAAAAAAACCTTACCTAATTACTTAATCCTTCTGTGCTTCATTCAGTCACTCATCTAAAAATAGTAATGAGATTTTCATTGCAGCTCCACAGTGTTGTTATAAGGATTAAATGAGCCAATCCATGCAACATGTTGAGAATTGCACTTGCCATATAGTAAATCTTCAGCAAACATTGGATTTTATTAGGTTTATCTTACAGGAAATAGCCAGAGTCTTCAACTACCATTAAGACTTTCACAATGGGCACCTGAGAAATCTTAAATTTTTCCCAGCATTATCATAATGTTAAGTACCAGTAATTAATTTTTATTATTCAATCTTCCTGGACGTGAACTAGTTGGTATCTTCTATATTTTGTTTTGAATTATTTTTGTCAAGTTTAATTTGTAATTTGTTGTCATTGTTTAGTAGCCACACGGCAGAAGTCCATTTGTAGTGGGCCTGACAAGTTCTTTATTATCATATTTTATCTAAATAAATGCTAAACTAAGAAGGTACATGTCATTTCTTAAAACATGGAAAGATCCAGAGCATAGTAGAGTGTTATAATGTACTTGCTCAAGTAAAACTTAAATAAATTATTGAAAGATGAAGTTATAAATAATATTAAAGCTTTGTGAGTATCCAAAAGTTAAATAAAGAAAAAAAGAAAAGAAGATTGAAGTTCAGTCATTTGCCTTTACCATATTTCAATCTAAATTCTATTGGATAGTGTATGACTAGTTACAGGACTTTGTCTTATTAAAACCTTCTGGTCCAAGATTATTCAAAGAAATTTTTAAATACTATAGAAATAGAATTTCTTTGAAGGGTTTCTATGAGATATGTGGTGTTTTCGTTAGAGCTTCCATTGCTGTGAAAAGACACTATGATAAAGGCATTTCCTATAAAAGACAACATTGAATTGGGGCTGGCTTCCAGGTTCAGAGGCTGAGTCCATTATTATCATGGTGGGAAGCATGACAGGATCCAGGTATGATGCTCAAAGTACTGCGAGTTCTATATCTTGTTTTGAAAACAAACAGGAGAAGACTGACTTTCAGGCAGCTAGAAGAAGGGTCTCAATGTCCACTCCCACAGTGACACACTTCCTCCAACAAGGCCACATCTATACCAACAAAGTCATGCCTCCTAATAGTGCCAATCTCTTGGCCAAGCATATTCAAACCATTACAGATGGCTTTTAATGTTACACATGTCTGGTAGTTCACGTCTGTTATAGTTTTCTTGAGGAGTCATGAATGTTCATTGTCCACAACTGTTATTTACCCAATGAGGTGAAGATATTTCTTAAACATATTTTTAATTTTTGATCTGATTCAAGTGATATAAATACAAGAATGTATAAACTCCAGAAATCTGTTTTCTTCACAGTGTTAGTATTTACTGACATTAACACAGTAAAATTTCTTTTCTGTGAAGGACACAAAGATGGTTGATCATGTTGCGTTGGGGAGAAAGAGAGAGAGAGAGAGAGAGAAAGAGAGAGAGAGAAAGAGAGAGAATGAGAATGTGTGTGTGTGCATGTGTATATATGTGTGTGTTGAATATACAGGAGATAGTAATTATTTTTGTTCCTTTACTAGCTTAGAATAAATGGTTCGTAAGTAAGCAACAGAAGTTCTGGAAAAACTAAAGATTTCTAGAAACCATGTAATTGTGAGTGAAATTATGAAACATTCAAGTGTAAGTGTTAATTACAATAAATACATGGAACTTTTGTCATACTGAAAATGAACAGAGAAGAAACAGATAGACTCAAAAGTAACTTTCCAGTGAAAGGAATAGAATAATGGAATCAGAGAGGAGGCACCATCATGAAAACCTGTGCATCACATATAGGGGTTATCATTAAGCTAAGAAAATGAATGGGTCATTTATGATAGCACACAACACAAAAATATTTAAGTGAAAAAATATCACTTAGGGGTCATCAGAGGCAAGAAATAAAGAGAGAAGAAAAGAAAGAAGTTAGTTTTCATAGATTAGAGATATGAGTCTTTAATCTCATATATATGTTTGATTTGGTTCATGATTGGTGGAATCATGAACAAGAAAATAAATGAATAAAACTTAGGTGTCTTACTATACTTAATCATCAAATATGAATATTCTGCTTATAGGGGCTCTTTAGAATTATTTTTCACTACCTTTAAAAACAAGGCCCTGTCTTGTTTTGACTGATAATAGGCTGCATAGATTAATACATTTGAATGTTTGGTTCCCAGTTTGTGGACTCTTTAGGAAGAACTAGGAGGTATATTCTTGTTGGACAGGTATGTCATTGAGGGTAGACTTTATGTTTCAAAAGCCCATTTCCAGGCTCTCTCTCTCTCTCTCTGTCTGTCTGTCTGTCTGTCTCTGTCTGTCTCTGTCTGTCTCTGTCTCTGTCTCTGTCTCTGTCTCTGTCTCTGTCTGTCTCTCTCTCTCTCTCTCTCTCTCTCTCTCTCTCTCTCTCTCTCTCTCTCTTACTTGAGGACCATATGTAACCACTTAGTTAATGCTCCAATGCTGTATCTACCTGCCTGTTATTACTTTCCTCATTCTCGTGGTCATGGTCTTACCCTATGCTGTAAGCAAGACTGCAATTAATTAGTTTTCACAAGCTGCTTTGAACAGTATACTCTTCACAGAGTGCAGTATCTAAGCTAGCTTCCAAGGCAGTAAGGTACTGTGTACTCCTTTTATCATCTAACCCAACATACAAAGTGAACATTAATTTCAGCTTTGGAATCAAGCTTAATTGGTCTGGAAAGGCATAATTTGCCTCCATGTTCCTGTGAGTCACATATTATAACAAAGACCAACTTGATTTTTTTGTCACAATGTTGTAAAGGCTTAGCTCCAGTAGTATTCTTGTTCTTGCTTAAGTCATTAACAATAATTTAGTCTGTAATTAAAGATAGCATTTCATCTTCTCTTCTTCAAGAAAATTTTTACAATTGTTTTGTTGTTTCCTTTGGCCTAGTTCCATAACTATCAGCAAATGTTAGAAATTTGATCAAAATAAAATTAACAATTTATAAAGTACACTCTCCAGAAAATCAAGGAACATTTCTTTTGTTCCCTGATCCCTCCTTATGAAGTTAAATGTATAAGTTGATTCTCTTATCACCACAATCTACTTTAGAAAAGAGGACTTAGTGAGTTTGTTGTGTTGAGTCTATGCTTAGTTTTCATAATTAATAATATACAAGTGATATCTGTGAACAATATACTTCTTAGTATATTGTCTATGAGCTTTTCTATGGTCCATGGTCCAAGTTCTAATTCCTCTCCCAGAAGGTAAACTAGGGAAATTTAACAATAGTCTGCTAAGCATCAGGGTAAAGCATTTAGACAGCAATGCCCTGAAGAAGACAATGAAGAGAAGTGAGAAGGATTGGAGAACAGATTGAAAACTCTGGAATTATCTAATTATGGTTAGGGACAACCATAATAAAGCATGCTGTATATGGTTACCTTAGATTGTAGCTTCATTTGTAACTTGAAAAGCTTTATTTCTGGAATGAAAAATGTCTCTGCTGAGACATTGCTCTTGCCATCTAAAAGCAAAGGCAAACCAACTAAAACACTACATATGAGTTAATTTGGGCTGGTGTATCATCTATTAAAATGCAATGGGTAGGAGCCTCTAAGGCAGTGGTTCTCAACCTGTGGGTTCTGACCCTTTTGGGGGGATGGGTAAAGTGACCCTTTCACATGGGTCACCTGAAACTATTTATTTTTATTTAGTTACCTGAAAATATATATTTATTATATATTTAATTTATGATTCATAACAGTAGCAATACTACAGTTATGCAGTAGTAACTAAGCAATTTTATGGTTGGGGGTCACCACAACAAGGGAAATTGTATTAAAGGGTCCAGTATTTAGCAAACTTGAGAACCACTGTTCTAAGGGATAAATAACTTAATGAGAAAAATCTCTCCATCCTGTTACTACTTTTCTTTACAGAAGACAAGATGCATTTAGTCTTAGAACAGTTACTAGCTTATTATAAGTTACTAGCTTATTATTAACAGTTACTATACTCTAAGGATCATAGTAGGCAAGTTGACTTTGTGTGTAAAATGATTGGTGACAGGGTATTACCAGATTTTGGCACCTAACTGCATATGTGAATCATGGTTTTCTAGCGTTTGCTCTCTGTTAATGACTATTTTATCCTATAAACTGACCATGGCTTAATAATATACTGGGATTATCCAGGAAAGATTTTCAAAGAAACGGAATTTCAGTTGTCTCATGAAACAGTAAAGGGCATGCATCATGTGAACAGAAACTTGGAAGACATGCTGTTTACTCTAATGATGATGATGAGGTGTTTTCAATGGCAGATAGAACAGAGAAAGGCTTAGAGACAGATGTAGAAAATAGCTTTGGATATCAATGGAAAGATATTAAATCTGTTTTTGAATGGTATTAGTTTCTTTGAGAAATGTCCTTTATACACTCTGCCCCCAAATTAGGTAATTTTTCTCCAAAGCACTATAGATATCAAAAATACTAGACTAAAAAAAATTATGTTTTTCTAGGACATTTCATTGATGAGAAAATTAAAGAAGTCTATGAAAAGCACAGGTAATTTGACTTGTGTATACTTAATTTACACAATACATCCATGAAACACAAATTTTGCCTTCTGTATTGTTCCCTTCCCAGAAATAATCATTGCAATTTTCTTATTCAGTTCAGTTACCCCTTTAGGCTGCAACTTCCATGCATATATAAAGGGGGCTATGAAGAAAGCAGGTAACAAGAGATCTATAACAAAGCCTTAAGAAGATAAGATTCTATCTGAGTATTAAATCATATTTCAATATGTAGTCAGTGCTACATGTAACAAATATTGCATAAGACAAATGGGGGAATTCATCTGCTAAAAATTAAATTATTCACAACACGTGTTTCAGAACAAATAGGCAAATTCTACTCAGGCATCTTTAAAATGGTGCATGGTCCACTGTGATAGTTTTTTTTTTTCAGCAGTAAAGACAGAACTTACAGTAGAATGAGCAAACATGGAGACTTATGGTAAAGGTTGGGATTAGGGAAATAGAAAGTGAACATGAAGTAGAGAGGAAGATTAACCAATATAACAGAAATCATGTTGAAGGAAAGCCAGGTGGGTCAGCTATTACCTGGTATAGTGGAGAGACGTGTGATCAGATATTAAGATGAGCAATGGGTATGAGGGCACAACACTCCTAGAAATACCTGAAGCCTGGCAAAGAGGAAGGGAGGCCTCTTCCGATGTAAAGTTGAGGATTTCCTCAGCTACACAGCAAATGCCAGGTCAGCTTCTGTCTCAAAACAAAACAAAATAAATAAAACTAAACTAAACTAAACTAAAACAAACAAACAAACAAACAAACAAACAAAGATAGGTAAGGAAAAGATCAGGAGGCCTCCACCCTACACACAGAACTCCAGGCAGTAGGAAGTACTAAGAGTGACGGAAATGGTCTTCTGCAGGAAAGAGCATATCAATTATTTATTCATACTAAATAAACAGGTTATATGTAGGAATGTACATATATATACACTTATATACATGTATGCATGTAAGAGCAATGGGAAAAGAGGTCATGAATCTTGGGTGGGGGAAGCAAGGAGAAGTATATAAGACAACTTGGAGATTGAACAGGGAAGCAGGAAATGATGCAATTATATTAGAATCTCAAAAATAAAATTTTGAAAATGGGAAAAAAGTTACAAATGATAAGACAGGGAAGATAGGAGATTCTAGATAATCCAATTAGAATTTTGGCAGAGATGCAGCTCATGCAGCCATGTCTAGACTTAGTAGGAGAAGATGCACCTAATCTGGGAGAGACTTGATGTGCCTGTGTAGAAGGATACCCAGAGTGGGGTACCCCAATCTCTGAGGAGAAGAGCAAGAGGGATGGGGGGAAGAACTCTGTGAGGGAGGGACAGGGAAGGGGAGCTACATTTGAGATGTAAATAAATAAATAAATAAATAAAATACGAATTTCAACTAAGACTCCATGTGGAGTTTTAGTTGAAAAAAAAAAAGAGTTCGGGATAGCTTTACTAAAGCAGAGGGAGTTTCTTAAATACTCCTTAAGAAGATGGCAAAAGATGAGTACACAGTAGCTGTCTTCAGACACACCAGAAATGAGCATCCGATTCTATTACAGATGGTTTGAGCCACGATGTGGTTATTGGGAGTTGAACTCAAGACCTCTGGAAAAGCAGTCAGTGCTTTTAACCACTGAGTGAGCTTGCAACCACTCTGGAAAACAGTCTGGCAATTCATCAGAAAATTGGACATAGTATTACCTGAGGATGCAGTTATACCACTCCTGGGCATATACCCAAAAGATTCTCCAACATATAACAAAAACGCATGCTTCACTATGTTCATAGCAGCCTTATTTATAATAGCCAGGAGCTGGAAAGAACCCAGATGTCCCCCAACAGAGGATACAGAAAATGTGGTACATTTACACAATGGAGGACTACTAATCTATTAAAAACAATGAATTCACAAAATCCTTAGGCAAATGGATGAAACTAGAAAATATCATCCTGAGTGAGGTAACCCAATCACAAAAGAACACACATGGTATGCACTGACTGATAAGTGGATATTAACCCAAGAGCTAATATCTGAATATCCAAGATAAAATTCATAGACCACATGAAGCTCAAGAAGAAGGAACACCAAAGTGTGGATGTTTCGTTCCTTCTTAGAAAGTGAAACAAATTACTCATGGGAGCAAATACAGAGACAAAGTGTGGAGCAGAGACTGAAGGAAAGGCCATCTAGAGACTGCCCTACCTGGGGAATCCATCCCATATACAGTCACCAAGCCCAGACTCTATTGTGGATGCTAAGAAGTACATGCTGACAGGAGCCTGATATAGCTGTTTCCTGAGAGGCTCTGCCAGAGCCTGACCAATACAGAGGCAGATTCTTGCAGCCAATCGTTGGACTGAGCATGAGGTCCTCAGTGGAGTCCCCAGTGGAGGAGTTAGAGAAAGGATTGAAGGAGCGGAAAAGGTTTGCAACCTCATAGGAAGAACAATAATAACCAACTAGACCCCTCAGAGCTCCCAGGGATTAAACCACCAACCAAAGAGTACACATGGAGGGACCCATGGCTCAAGCTGCATATGTAGCAGAGATTGGCCTTGTTGGGCATCAATGGGAGGAGAGGCCGTTGGTCCTGTGAAGGCTTGATGCCCCGGTGTAGGAAAATTTAAGGATGGAGAGGAGAGAGTGCATGGGTGGGTGGAGAAACACACTCATAGAAGCAGGGGGATGGGAGATGGGATAGGGAGAATGGGGGAAGGGGTTAACATTTAAAATGTAAATAAAGAAAGTATCCAATAAAGAATGAAGAGATGGCAAATGAATGTAGCTGGGTTCTGTTTGAAAAACACTTGGGTGTGGCCCAAACTAAGGAATCTTGTTGCCATCTTGTCTTTTAAACATAGCCATGTAAATGAACTAACGTTTCAAAATAACAGGGGAATTACTCCTCAAGACACAGCCTTGCCAGCATTTTGTGCAGCTCTGCAGCAGCATGCAACAGCACTGAAAATGAAAATTGGATTTAACTATAGCAACAAACACTGTCACATGGGGTAGACAGAACAAAGCTAACTGGGAGAGCAGGCTTTACACAAGACAAAAGATCAGTATCTTGGCAACCTTTTCTGTTGAGTTATTTTTTTAAATGTATAATATTGTGCTGTTCCTAATATATTCAGCTACTTGCAAAGTGATACTAGCATTGTAAGGACAGATAAGGCATGTCATCTTGACATTATTAACATTTCTCAGACATTGTTTGTGTTTGCTTCATTTTTTCTTATTCAGTTTTGGTAGTTTCTATTGTGGAGAGAAAAATAATCTTCATAATTATATTTTACTTGATTACTCTAATCCATGTTGCTTTACTATCTTGTCCAATCTATAAAAAAATTTTGAAGAAAAATGTCTAATGTGCACTGGTTCTATTAAAGAAATGTGAAGAGACTATGGCCGTAGTGTGTCATTGCCATCCATAAACATCTTTAGGTAAATACCTTTTGATTCAATTTATTCATCTAGACATGACTACATTATTAGTCTAGATATAATTGTATGAAAAGGGCCATGATAAACAAGAAAGCATGTAAGAAAACTTGCACACAATTTAAATACTTTTTCTGAACCAAACTCTATGCAATGTTGGCTGTGTATACAGTTAAATCTGAAAAAAAAAACAAACAAACCCCAAAACCAAACCAAAACAATAACAACAACAACAACAACAACAACAAAAAACTGGTCCTTGTTTAGCTAATAAGCACAAAGTAAATAATAGATTATAATTCTTATGATTATATCTTCTAAAGATCATTTACATCTGCCTGAAGTGGGAAAGAGCCTAAAACTCTTTGGCACAGGGGGCAATTTCTTAAACAGAATTCCAATGGCACAGGCATTAAGATCTAGAATTGATGTATGAGACCTTATGAAACTGAAAAGCTTCTGTAAGGCAAAGGACATAGCCAATAGTACAAATTGGCAACCTACATATTAGGAAAAAAAACTTCACTAATCCCACATCTGATAGAGGGCTAATATCCAAAATATATAAAGAACTCAAGAAGCTAAGCACCAAGAAACCAAGCAACCCAATCAAAAAATGGCATAAAAAACTAAACAGAGAATTCACAACAGAGGAATCTTGAATGGCTGAGAAGTACTTAAAGAAAAGTTCAAATTCCTTTGAGATCAAAATGACCTTGAAATTCCACTTTACACCAATAAGAATGTCTAAGATCAAAATCTCAGGTGACAGCACATGTTGGTAAGAATGTGCAAAAAGAGGAACACTCCTCTGTTGATTGTGGGATTACAAACAGGTATATCCACTCTGGAAATCAATCTTGAGGTTCCTCAGAAAATTGGAAATAGATCTACCTGAAGACCCAGCTATATCACTCTTGGGCATATATGCAAAAGATGCCCCAACATGCCACAGGGGTACGTGTTCCACTACATTCATAGAGACATTGGTTGTGATAGCCAGAAGCTGGAAACAACCCAGATATCCCATGACAGAGAATGGATACAGAAAATGTGGTTCATTTGCACAATGAAATACTACTCAGCTATTAGAATGAAGATATCCTGAGTTTTGCAGGAAAATTGATGTAACTAGAAAATATCATCCTAAGTGAGGTAACTTAGACCCAAAAGGGCATGTATCATATATACTACTAATAAGTGGGCATTAGCCAAAAAATAGTATAAAATATCCAAGATACAGTCCACAGACTCAAAAAAATTGACAAGCCAAAGGTCCCAAGTGAGGACCCCTCAATTCCACTTGGGAGGGATAAGAAAGCAATTACAGGAGTAGGGAGAGAGGAAGGGAGGGAGACACCTGGATGGGAAAGGAGACAGAGAGGGGAAGAGGGGAACATGATCAGGTATTGTGTGGGGAAACTGGACTGAAGCCCTGAGGGTCAGCAGAAAAAATGGAAACAGGCAACCTCAGGAGGTAGGAGGTGGGAGGACCATCTAAAGTGTACAAGAGACCTGAGAGGTGAGAGACTCTCAGGACTCAAAGGGAGGGACCTTAGATGAAATGCCCTACAGTAGGGAGAGGGAACTTGTAGAGTCCACCTCCAGTAGAAAGACGGGGCATCAAATGGAGGGATGGGGTTGCCACCCAACAGTTAAAACTCTGACCCAGAATTGTTGCTTTTTGAAAGAACTGTAGGGCCAAAACTGGAGAAGAGCCTAAGGAAAAGGAGGTCCAGCTACAGTCACAAATTGGGATCTAGCTCAAGGAGGATCCAAGGCCTGACACTCTTACTGATGCTATGGTGTGCTCACTAAAAGGGACCTATCATGACTTCCCTCTGAAAGGTCCAACAAGCAGCTGAAAGAGTCAGATGCAGACATTTACATCCAACCAATGGACAGAAGCTGCTGACGCCTGTGGTATGTGGCAACATACACCAGCTGATATGAGGCACCCAACACATATACAGCAGTAGACTTCCTGGTCTGGCCTCAGTGAGAGAAGAGGCACCCAATTCTCAAGAGACTTGAGCCCTCAGGGAATGGGGAGGTCTGGTGGGCTGGGGGTAGGGACATCCTCTTGGAGTTGGGGGAAGGAGGTATGGGATGTGGAACAGTCAGAAGGCAGACCAGGAGCGGGACAAAATCTGAATTGTAAAAAAAGATTAAACAATAAAAAAAAATGATGTTTTATTTTCTCTCCCTTTCTGAACATTACATTTATGAAAAGCTATCTCTGCTAAATTCTATCAAAACATTTGGACAATTGACAATTACATGATCAAAACTTCATACACACACACATACACACACACACACACACACACACAGAGAGAGAGAGAGAGAGAGAGAGAGAGAGAGAGAGAGAGAGAGAGAGAGAGAGAGAGATTATCACTTATTTATGTAGTAAAGAAATGTAGTCTGATTAGGTATATGACCTGCCAAGACTTGAGCTAGCTGATGACTATGAAGTGTTTAAACTTCTGCAGATGAAGCTTCAAGTCTTTCCCAGTTTTCTCAAATGAGTTTTCATCAACTCATTTGTTCCTTTCATATATTTGAAAAAATGTACAACTACTAAGGACAGAAAATCTTCACCTCTGACCTTTCCATCCTGTCAGGAAGAGCACCGTAAAGAGTGCCATTACAGTCTTGCCCATCATTTGTTCTACAGGACTTCAACAGGACCCATTCATGAGGGAGCGGAATGTAGGTATGGGGAGCTGAAACGTGCAAAGACAGATTGACACCAGGCAAGGCTAAATTGTAGGCGTGCTATTTCCAGGTAACGTTCAGATCCCTTTTGTTGATTTTCATCTTTTGTTCTGTTAATATCACTACCCATATCATTTCACATCTGCCCCCTCTCCAGAATAAGTCAGACATTGTCAGTGGCCCACATTTTGATATTTTCCATCTTATCTGGTTGGCCTTTGTCTTCCTTATTTTATTTTTAATTTTTTAATTTTATTGTTTTACTTACTTTACATCTCGCTCACTGCCTGCTTCCTGGTCATTCCCTCCCACAATCCTTCTCCCATGCCCCTTCCCTATCTCCTCTGAGAGGGTGGGGGCCCTTGGGTATCTTTCCACCATGGCAATGCAAGTCTCAGATAGGCTAGGTGCTTCCTATCCCACTAATGGCACAGTACAGACAGAAATGGGCTTCCTTTTCCTCAGCTTTCTTCGAATGCACTGTTGAGATTTTCAGATATTCTTATTTTTGGCTTTTCTGCTATTAACAGAAACATACAAAGTACATGGGTTTATTAACCTATGATGGTAAATCTTTTTTAACAACCATCTTTATTTGCCTTCTCTCAGATGTTCTTTGTGAGGGGCTGTAGAACACACATTAATAAAAAGAATGCCAGACCATGTGATGGTACCTGTCTCAATGTCTTTGTCACATTAATTTATTTCTTCCTAACATGTTGGCCATTGGCATATGGATCACGTTGACATGCAACTTTCACACTTATTCTAGTAGCTTGTATGTAAAACATTACTTTGGCTCTTAATTCAAAGAGAAAAAATTATTTATGGCTAGTCATCATAGCTGTATTTTTCAATAAACTCATCAATAATTCCCCTACCACTTCTTTTGGGACCGTTTCAGATCTCTTCTGAAATTCACAATTAGCTATTTTGGGCTCTCGGCTGTATCATTTGCCCTGTGTGTCATGCCTTTGCTAAGCTTGCCAAAACCTTTGCAGCGAGGTGCCTATGGGAGTCTTGTGATCTGTTTCTAGTGATGCCCATTGCCTCCAGGCTCCAATGTTTTTCTTTCAGTTCTTTACTGTACAATTTTTATGAATATTTTTCTTGTGCTGACCTTTCCACCTGTTCTGTATGATTCTTTCATACAAAGGTCCCCCCCCCTTTGATTTCTTTTAGAAGGGATAAAAAGAAAAACAGTAACAAATACTAGGATAATAAACCTAAAATAATACCAATTTTAACTTAATTTCAATATGTCTGTTCAATTTATGAACTGCCTTCTACAGGGCAATTTGTAGGCTCTTGATTAATCTCTTTCAATTAATATGTTATTGCTGTTGATGTGACACTATCTTCTAAAAGAAACATGGTCTGATTTTAAATTTCGTTCTCTCTGCTATTTTCATGTCTATTTTAAAAATATTGAGTCCGTGTCCAACCTTCTCTTCCATGCTACTCCATTTTATGTTGTTGTTGTCTTGAATTTTTCTGGATGCTTTTCTCTGGTAATACTGCACTTCACTTGCACTTTGATTTTTCCTGTTCTCTTTTCAGTCTCCTACTCTTTGCTCTTCTGTCCCTATTCTCCCCATTGAATGTTTCTGCAGCCTTATGGAATCTTGACTTCCCTCCTGAAAGCCCTGCCTTTTCCCTCTTAAATCATTGTTTTTTATCACGTGTAAGCTTCTTAGCCACCCTCTGACACCTTGACAGGATAGCTGAGCCACTAAACCTGAATCTCTCCATTTAACATTCTGACCTCATTCCTTTATTTAAAACTACATAAGATTCCTCATAAATGTTTATTTTCAAATGAGAAGCAGGGTGATTCTCTACAAGCTACCAGATTGGTCCAGAGATGGAGATTTTTGGTTTGTCTCCCTGGCAACCTGAAAGCTTTCTGCTTAGAAAACTAATATCACAATCAAGCACACATGCACATTTCAGCCCAGGTTTCCTTGAAACGCAGGTCACACACAGAAAGCCCCATAAGAGAAAGTTCTGGAGGGTCTGCTGTGCTGGTATCCAAGTTCAATGAATAAAGTTCTTTTTGTTCTTGGGTTCACTGCTCTCATCTCTGTCTACAGTGGCATGGAACTTGACTTTACTTCTCCAGAGGAGATTTTAAAACCAGCTCATATTAAGGTAGAATGTTTCCTCCTTTTAGGACATTGCAACTCCTAGCTTGACACTCATAGCTCCATGTCTAATTACTCTTCAGGACTCAGCTTGGTACTCTTTCTCACAATGATGTCTTGAGCTGTATGTGCCTCACATGATTGTCCCACAACATATGCACTTTTCCTACTATGTTTTTTCCATACTCCTTCATGACTATTTGCCTCCTTGTATCAGAGTAAAATTTTGGGCAGCTTGAGATTATTCCAGAGACATCCTAGCATGGTGTCTAAAGGTCCATATCTGTGTCATATCCTCTATGATATTTACTAGTATATGGGACAAGAAGATCTCTCATGTCCCAATACCTAGTCTGTAATTCTGCATTATTAGTAGTGTTCCAGTATGGCATTTTTTTTTTTTTTTTGTTTCTGAGAATCAATTACTCGGAAAAATTTTACATCTTATTCATAGCAAAAACTCTCTAATATGTTATCAGTTTTACTATAATCATGAAAATAACAATCATATTTATTATTAATTGTAGGCACATTTTAAGAAAATCTAACATGGTATCTTTCATCACTCATAGTCAACTCATGTTTACTGAATAACCAAACTAATAATGCATGAGTGATAATGAAAATAATGAACTCAGTCAAACATTCTAACGATACAGGACAAGGTTTGTAAACTATTACATGAAATAATGGAAACATTTCATACACTAACTAGACTGATTTTTGCCTTCTGGCCAACAGAAATATCTAGGAAGGTGCAGCCCTTTGAGAGTAAAAAAAATTAAAAATAACTGGGCACTGATAATTAATGTGCACTTAAAAGGTATCTCTTTTTATCTCCAGAAAATTTCTGTTTGGCCTCTTCACACATTATACATCTTTCAAATTCCTCAGCTTTTGAGAAATTTCCACCTTTTCCCATGGCTTTATAAGAAAAAGAACCGTCTTTCATAGTCTACAAACTGAATCCCTTCTTAGGCACAAATCCTAGCCATTGTGCTTATCCGGGTCCCCCTTTGTACTGCATTTGTTGTTGAGTATTAGCATGGGTGTATGGATGAACACGGCATGGAGGGCTCGGTGCTTGCCACTCTCAGCTATTTGTCATATGGATCATTTGTAGTTGCTGATATTTGATGGAGAAGAAGCTGCCAGTCCTCTCAATTGCTTAAATGTAGAAAAAGCAAGATGTTTGAATATTCCTATTTATTTCTTCTTTAATTTATATTCATGCATTTAATCACACATCATATTTTTCAGGAGATGATGACTCTGTGCCTACATATTAATCTTTCCACAAAGTGGACTTACATTGGGTGGGACATCACATTGCAGTTGTAAGATAGCTGAAGCAAAAGGACCTTTAAACAAGTGTACCACACAGTCTTTTTGTCATGTTAAAACCATTTGCAGAATTTTATGCATAATAACAATAATTGAAGTTGAAAAAAATAGCACTCCTAGCTTCCAGATCTTTCCACACATTTTACATAATTCATTTAATTTTCACATTAAGCATGTGTAAGTACTGTTAGCATCTCAACTTTACATGTGTGAAAACTGTAACTGGTTCAAACAACACAGCAATTAGTAACTATTAAACATATCCTTAGTGAGTAAAAATGATGCAAATAATTTTTAAAAATTAAAAAGAAGCCAACTTTTATACATCTAATGAGATAATTTTTCTGATTTTAATACAGCACTTTGTAAATGTGTCAGGAAGAAAGGGGAATATTGAGTCATGCAGTTGCCCAGATAAGTTTTTTTTAACTCATCTTTCAAACATTTCACCCTGACTCTAGTTCCTCTCTCTTCCCTCCTCCTCCATTTTCCCTACCCCAGATCCTCCTCTGTTTCCCTAAAAAAAAGAAAGAAAGAAGAAAGAAAGAAAGAAAGAAAGAAAGAAAGAAAGAATGAGCAACAGGTCTTCCAGGAATATGAACTAAACATGTAATACTAATACATGTTTACAGTAAGACTAGGTGTCAGTCCTCATATCAAGGCTGAATGAGGCAACCAAGTAGGACAAAAGGGCTCCAAGAGCAGGCAAAGTGTCAGACACCCTTCAACCCTGCATTCCCACTGTTAGGATTACTTGTGTCCACTGAAGTATAGGTAAGTTTTTTAAAAAAAAGCTATTTAGATAAAAAGAAATAAATTATTGACATTAATTATTGAAGATTACATTTAACACTGTCAAAATATTTTTATCATTATTATTTGGTTTAAATTTAACAATATTCTTATATGGTGTTATTAATATTTTATTAATATTCTTATTATCCATGGTCTATATGAGAAAATTAAGGTTCAGAATTGGCAACACATTGCTAACATACACACACACACACACACACACATACACACACACCAGAGAGCCTCTTTTTTTTGGGGGGGGGGAGGATGAGTATTTTCACTTATTGAAGCCCATGCACAAAAGAATAGGCATTCATACAAGCATGAAGTAGAAAGAGGAATAACATGTTCTAACAGTCAAGATATTGGACATACATAAATCCTTGAGTTGATATCAGGTACCTCTTTATATTGTGAAATTGTCCTCTTTGTCTAAAAAAATGTTAAAATTAACTTTAAAACACATTAAGAGACTTGCATCTGCATTTTTGCTTGACAATCCCAGAATCTTATATGTACCTGACAAGATAAGGAGAGGATTTCTGAGAAACTAGAATCATTGGGCCACTTTTTAATAGGATACTATAGTCATCTGTTATGACAAATTAAAACTTAAACTTGTGGGTCAAAGTTTCATAAGAGCCGTTTTTATTGGTGTACATTATTGACTTTAAACTGATTAAAATTTCCAGTAGGACTTCTAGCTATTTCCCTCAAAATTTTTATCATTCTTGTTATTCTAATTACACTGCTATTGGACACTCCCAGCTCCCTGAGAAATCATGTGTTCCCCTACACACTACCAGCCACATCTGGTAGCATGTAAGCAACATCATCCCACCGATGTGAAGAAACCTCATGGCGTTATATAACACTGGTTTCTCTTTTTGCTGATGTAACAAATTACTGTCCGAGTTACGACTTAAAAAGCAACAAATTTATTCTCTTCCAATTCTGACATTTGACCTCTGACATTGGCTGCAGCCATCTAAAAATCAAGATGTCAACAAAATTGAATTCCTTCTGGAAGCCCCAGAACACAACTGGTTCTTTCCTTCCTGATGCCAGGAGCCACTGGCAGTTGTGTTCTCCACTGGCTGTTTTTTAACTACTGGGTCTCTCTCTCTTGTTTGTTGTTAATGAGAAAAAAATAAAAAGAACTCACTCTGTAACACATGCTGGTCTGGAACATACTGTGTAGCCCAGAATGGTCTTAACATTTATGGCAGTCATTGTGCCTCAGCCTCCCAAATGTTTGCATTACAAGATGACACACTATACCTAGCTAACATTTTTCTCCTGATCTTATGCCTGCCTTCATCTTAGGAGTATTTTATTGAATATATGAGATGACTTCTTCATATCTTTACTCACATATGTAAACTCCTTTTGCTAGTCATGTAAACACCAGATTTGCAAGTTCTGTGGATAAATATACTGACAACTTTGGGTGCCTGGAGTCTGCATGCTCTAAATTATAAAAAGGAAACATGAAGAATAGAAATATTTGGAACTATGTGTCCGATGCAGGATGCAGAAGAATAGTGTATGTACAAGAACAACTAAAATCAAATAATTGAGAACAAAGAGGATTACAAATTTATATACATTTGAAAAACATACTATATTACTATATTGAATAAAATAAATTGAAATATGAAATAATAAATGTATAAATTGGATACAGAGTGGTAGATCACATTTTTGCTCATACATAATTTTTATTAACCAGTAAATAAACCACAATAAAACAGGGAGCAAAAACAAGAGAAAATTATTATTTAAAAAAAGAGGAAATTCAAGGGCTAATAAACACCATGAAAATGCATTGATGATTAGTAGCTAAAAATGAAAAGTAGAACAAGGAAATGCCACCTTATTTATTATATATTAAAAAAAAACTCAAAATGACTCATCATAATAGAATATTTACAGAACACATGTGACCAGCAATAATCTTAAATAACACAAACTGTATGCTGAATAACTTGGGAAAATTATAGCAATGAGCCTTAAAGTAACACATTATCTCAAAGACTACATTTCTAGAATTTGTCACACACAAATGAAAATACCATTATTTCCACTAGAACATATATTAGACAAAATTGGAAAGTAACACATATGAAATTTAGTCAAATGATTGCTGGCATGCATTCTATTGAACTTTTACATAATGGGAAAATATATTGCTCCAAAAAATGATTTTCCCAGATGTTATTTTTGTGGTGCTGGGGATTGATCTTCTGTCCTCATGCATGCTAGGCATGTATCTACCACTGAGCAGTATTCCCAGCCACTCATGGTATTTTAGAATACGAATTATATTAGTGTTTAATCTGTAATCAAGAATTCTAAAGATTCATCTTTGAAAACATCTGTTTATGCAAAATATACTGTGGAAGTAACAGGGCCCTGTGACAAGTCGTCATTCAGGACATTGTCTGCCTGCAGCAGCATCTGTATGTGCTCAACCTGAGACATGAAGTTTACATTCCTTTCTCAGTGTGCCCAGTAATAGTCACTAATCCCACAGAGATCTGAGAAACTGCAAAATCGTGCCGTAGAGTAAATGTTAGTAATCATAAGAAATTCCAAAGCTTGTATGATTGTACATTTCATTTTTTCATGTACATTCTACACACACACACACACATATGCATATATACATATATACATTATATATATATATATATCACAGATGCATACATATGTATCTACATTTTGTTTTTAAACTAAAGGTTAACTTGATATGGCCTTGGGCAATTATGATCTGCATAACCTATTAGCTAAGAAACGTCTTTAACTAACTGGTTATAATATGTCAAAATCATAATATTTTATTATATGTGAAAAACTCTATTAAAAGCAAATAGCATAATTTCTATAAAGTTTTATTGAATAAGTGGTGAGAATTCTTGTCTTACATATATTTGTGATTGGTTCTGTGTGGAACAATATAGCTGAGCTATCTGTATAGAGACAAGATCACTCATAAAGACTAAACAGCAGTCTTTAATAGTCTTTAACAGCATTTGTCAAACTTTTATTTAAATAAAACACACACACACACATGAGTCTCATATAGTTTTACATGTAGATTTGGTATTAGTAAAATTTTGATTTTTAGTGTATGCTTCTTTCTAAAATTCTCACAGTACATACATATTATGGCTATCTTCGGGAAATTAAGGTAAATCCTTGGAGGATTTCTAAGAATACTGTTTTATTAGTTCCAGATAGTTATTTACTGTATGAATAGATCAAAGCAGAGTAAGAGGCCGGGCCGTTTTGACTGTTTAGTCCTGGTGTCTTTCCCAGTGTCTCGCTAATCCACAACCCCTATGTCTCTAACTGTAGCCATGTTCCTTGTCCCTCAGTCCTGTGGGTATACTGAACTCAGTCTGTCATCAAAGACTCTTCACTTGTTTTTCCCTGGAGAGCCCTTCTTCAGATTTTCACATGGCTGTCAACAACGTCATTCAGATGTCAGCATGAATGTCATCTTAGGAGAGAGCTTTCCTGACTCCACTGTGTAATGTCACATGATCTCATGGCCAACTTCCACCACAGGTGTCTGGTTTATTTTCTCTATATATCCATCATTATCTGCTTTTTTTTTTCTGTTTCTTTGTCTTTTTCTATTCTTATTGTGTGTTACTTTATTATAATTTAAAATACATGAAAATAGATCTCTGATATATCTGTCTTAGGGTTTTACTGCCATGAACAAACACCAGGACAAAGGCAACTTTTATAAGAACAACGTTTATTGAGGCTGGCTTACAGGTTCAGAGGTTTAGTCCGTTATCATCAAGGCTGGAGCATGGCAGAATCCAAACAAGCACAGTGCAGAAGGAACTGAGAGTTTTACATCTTTATCTGAAGGCTGATAGGAGAAAGTTGGCTACCAAGTGGTTATGTGTTGCTTATGCCTTAGACTACTGGTGGCTTGACCCTACCTGCCCTGAGGGATTAAAGGTGAGGTGGCACAGAATCAATGACACAGACTCTGGGAGCAGATGAGAAACGCTGCAGCAAGCTCTTTGAACACTGCTGCAAGCTCCTTTAATACCCTGTACCCACTCCCCCATTGGTCCCAAGAAAGCATCTTTTCTAAACAGTAGTTCCTGATTGGCTGGCATTGTGTGCACCAGCAATCCTTGCTCTCTCAGGCAGTCCTCAGTTAGGTTCTCCTGCAGGAGATGTTTTTGTGGCTGCATGACCCCCAGCGTTTACATAGCAGCAGCCTCACTGTTTCTGCCACAGTTAGGAGGAAGGTCTCATTGTCCACCCCCACAGTGACACACTTCCTCCAACAAGGCCAAACCTCCTAATAGTGCAGCTCCTTGGACCAAGTATATTCAAACCACTGCAATATCCTTTTTACTACTATTTCCTATAAGATTGTGTACGTAGTGATTAAACAAGCAAACAAAGAAAGAAAGAACAATAAAACATTGACATGATAAGAGCCAACTCCAGTCAGCAGTAGATATTTATTAATAAATTCTTAAGAAACTCAAACAAAATTGTATCACAATGAGGCTATCCCTACTAGCTCAGCAAATTGTCTAAATTAAGATAGTTCATTTATTAACTCTTGAATTGAACTGAGCCACTGACAATAAAAATGTTAATGAATTTTAGAAAGGATGCGACACATCCCCCTGCTTATTGATTGGAAATATGTGACTCTAAAAAAGAATTGAGAATCAGAATTTCTTTAGGTGTTACATAAATATAGGTCAACTAATGTTTTATAGTCTTGGGACACTATTTTGGTAAGAGGTTAAAATATATGAATGTATACATAAAGAGCATCAATATCAAAATTGACTAAATATCTAATTGGTGAAAATATAACTGGGAAGTATTACTGCTTTGAATGTATAGGAAAATAAGAGAGAAGTCTATGTAAAATAAACATTATAAGGATAAATGTGTAATCAATTTAAATTCACTGCATTTAAATGACTAGATTTATAATATGAGACGTAGATGCCCAAGTCTTACCTGCTATTGGAAGACATTTAAAAACATTTGAAGATCAAAACAAACATTAATGTTTTTAAAAATTAACCCTTGACAGGGGGAAGTATCTGAAGGTACCCAAATAAAGGAGGGGAGCATGGTGTTCTATCAGAATCAGTTTAGTCCCTGGGGATTGGAGTATAGAGTGAGGAGAGGCCACAACAGGTAGTCTGCTCCAGAGCTGTGGATGAGGCTAAGGAATTGGATTTACATGAGAGAAGTGGGACATGAAGACCTGAAGCTTGCCTACCTGCCCTTCTGGTCTACTAGCTTCTCTGATAGGTTTGCTTCGAGTATCTGGTGAAATTGGGGGTTGGGATAAAGCAATAATTTGGGGGAAGGAAGATGGGAGGGGAAGATCTGTGTGACCCATCACCTGCTAGAGATGGGGGCATAGCAGGAGGAGAGGCCTCAGGTGGTCTGCTGTATCACTGGGGATGAGACTGGGGTATTAAATTAAAGGAAGTGTAGATTTGCAAGTAGCCTACCTGTTTCCCTTATTGGAGTAGCCTGCAGCTTCCCAATGCATGATGGTGACTCTTGATGTGATGGGTACAAGAAAGGAAGGTTGGAGGAGAAGGTTTATGTGATATCCTGGAGATAGGGGCATAGAGGGAGGGGAGACAGCAGCAGTGGTTTGCTACAGAACTGGAAGTGAGAATGTAGGGATTGGACTTGAGGCTGAGGAGGGAGAAGGAAAGATGTGCAGTTAGGCTTCCTGCTTTTTTTTATGGCTGGAGTGAAATCATTTTTTTTTCTTATATTAGCTTCAGTAGACTCCACTTGCTGAATCTAATATATTTGTCTTTCTAAGAAAATATCTGTGGATATAATCTCAGCCTTTGAATTTCAGTTCAAGAAATTATGATTAATATTAATGTTACTTCAGGATTTTACTTAGTAAATAATGGTTTGGAAACTGATTCTGAAACAGAAGTAGAAATGCATTAGTATTTACTTATCAGATCACTACAATCATTTAGAATAGGTCCACACTGCTGTTTTATTAATGAAACTGATAAGGTCTTTAAAAATGTAAGACCTTACAGACATCAGCATGCTACTGATCTGAGATACAAAAGTACGAGTGTGAATTATGTAACTGTGTTGTTCTTGGCACAGTCGCAGAGAAAACACTCATCTATGTCAATTTAATTATAATCTTGTTGCTAATTACAAATAAGAGTAATATTGGAGCATTCTGTGATGTGACTAAGTTCTACATGTGTTGTTAACAGCATTGTTCACAGAAATGCCTTGTTTCTCACTACAGAACCACAGAACCGTAGTGGGAGGACAATGCAACTCTACTTTTATTTGCCAAAGGCATAGAAAAGAACTACACAAAGGACCTTTCATTCTCCAGACAAGATACAAGATAAGTAGTATTAGTGTAATCAGGAAAAGAGTGCAATAATTGAATGCCCACAGCTGGGCTCTTGGGGTCAAGGTAGCCGTCTGCATTTGGAACACTTTAAATTACTGCTTCTCATGTTCTACTTCACTTCTGGGATCTTGAGCTGTCATTATAACACCTTTCACCAGACGGAACTTGCAATTGAAAATAAATCAATCTCAAGGTGATTGAAATTACTACTGCCTGACTTCTCCCATTCTTCATTCCACAGGAAGCTGGGATTGGCAGTGGGGAGAAAATTAACTACAGTTTTTCCTTTACTGTTTGATATCACAGCCTTCAGAGGAAAAACATTTTTTCAATGACCATTAACCCATACATTATTAGAAATGTTGGCTTCTAACATTTGTATTTATTTTATGTTTATTGTGTTTTATAATAATTTAATATAAAATTTCCTTTTGAGTCCCAGAGCATACAATTCAAAGTAGAAAAATTATATATATATATATATATATATATATATATATATATATATATATGACCTCATATGAAATATTATTAGAATCTAATTATGTGAATACTATGGATTTATTATGGCTTTATATAAATATGAATAATGTGACAATTCTACATTCATATATGCACTTTTATTAACTATGTTTTCCTGAATTTATTTATTTTCTAAAGCACAAATACATCTACTCTAAGAACATTTGTTTTTGCTCCTGGTAATTTTATGTTATTTTTGGTTTTGAAGACAATGAAGAGGGAAAAAAATGGAGCTTTTTACTAACACACAGCTGTTTTTGTCTCTTCCTCTTGTTCATTCCTTTATGGATAAGCAACCCACATTTCTTATCATTTCTCTCATTGTTTCTCTATCAGATGTCTTCCTACCATTTCTTCTGTCATGTTTACTCTCATCCTTGTCATATTCAGCATCACAATTTCATTAGCAGACCACTAATTTCCTAACACAATTCCTTTTTCTTTACATCTGGATACTTCTAATTTGTTCCAACTTGAAACAGTATTTTATCCTAATAGTCTCTTGTGGAAGATGTGCTTAGTCTCAATGTTGTTGGTAATTTTTACTGCACTGAAAACCATTTATCTTTTCAGGTTCTATCTCCCTGCTGTTGGGTATTAACCTGTAGAGACCACCTCCAGTAGATAGACATGGCCCCCAGTAGAGGGATGGGGCCACCCACCCATCTAGAAATTTTCAACCCAGAATTGTCCCTTTCCAAAGGAAAGACATGGACAAAAAAAAAAAAGAAACAGAGACTGAAGGATAGGGCATCCAGAGACTGCCTTACCTAGGGATTCATTCCATCTGCAGACACCAAACCCCTATACTATTGCTGATGCCAAAATGTGCTGGTATAGCTGTCTTTTGCAAGGCCCTGCCAGCACCTGACTAATACAGATTTAAATACTCAAAACCAACCATTGGACTGAGCCTGGGGATGCTAATGGAAGAGTTAAGGGAAGGACTGAAGGAGCTGAAGGGAAGTGTAACCCCATAGAAAGAACAACAGTATCAATTAACTGGACCCTTCAGATCTCCTAGGGATTAAACTACCAACCAAAGAGTATATATGGATGTGTCCATGACTACCACTACATATGTAGCAGAGGAGTGTCTCATCTGCCATCATTGGTAAAGGAGGCACTTGGTCCTGTGGAAGCTCCATGTGCCAGTGTAGGGGAAAGCTAGAAGGGTGAGGTGGGAGATGGGGGGAGCACCCTCTTAGAGACAAAAAGGAAGAGGATGGGGTGGCGGGTTCATGGAGGGAGACCAGGAAGGTTGATAACATTTGAAATGTTAACAAATAAAATGATTAACAAATTTAAAAAGTAACATTTATCTTTTGCAATGGGCTTAAGCAATGTAAATGAGTGTTTGGTGTGGGTTTGAGTATGTTTTCCGGGAGTTCTTGCATGAATTTAATTCTATGGTAAGTAGTAGAAGGATAGACAGTAACTCTGATGCATGAAGACTTAAGACTCGAGAGCTGACTGGAATAAAGTGACTATTATGATAGATGGAGTCATGACTGACTATGAAACATACACATGTGAATTTCCAGTTTCTAGCTGTGCGATGCCTTGTTCCCCTTAGGACTATACCAGCAAGAATGTCATGATAGGATGGGAACCTTTGAACCACAAGGACTATCAGTGAAGTAGGTTTATCCATTAAAATAAATTTTAAAGAAAGAGCCCAGTTTTGAGTAATTATTTATAGTAACACCACATAACTTACACAGTGAACAAACAGAAAAATACTAAACAAACATGTCTAAGTTTAGTTAAGAATGAGGAATTATTACATATAGCATTTCTCAGGTACATTAAATTCTTTACATGGGGAAAATGGGGTACTAATATCTGTGAGACTACCAGTCTTTTATGAAAGTGGGTTGAGCACTTGTCCCTAAAATTTATTTTTAAAAGCTCTGTAACTAAAGCAGCGTAAGTGGCCTTGAATACTCTCTAAGGCTTTTATTTCTTTTTCTGTTATCTTGTCTTCTCTATGTTCTATTCAACAACCCATCTACTTCACTGGTATTTACCCAGGTCGTTGTCATTCAGGTCAAAATGTTCTTCCCTCTAAAAGCATTTTTTATCTTCACTACAGACTCTGATGCTTCTATTGTTGATAGGAGATACAATATATTTGCAGTTTCTCACCTAGAAACCACCTTTTTGAATATTAGTCTTGCCTGATTTTTCATTAAAGTATAAACTTGGGGGCAGGTTATAACTTTTTTTTTTAATTCCTTTGTTTCCTTCATTGATAATGTTTCCATTGCGGTGAAGAGACACTGCGACCAAGGCAACTCTTATAAGGACAACATTTAATTGGGGCTGCCTTACAGGTTCAGTGGTTCAGTCCATGATCATCAAGATGGCAAGCATACCAACATCTACGTGGGCATGGCACTGAAAGGATCTGTGAGTTCTAAATCATGTTTGAAGGCAAACAGAAGACTATCTTCTAGGCATCGAGGAGGAAGGTCTCTCAAAGCTCACCTCCATATGACCCACTTCCTGCAACAAGGCCACAAGTCCCAATAGTGCCAATCCCTGGGCCAAGCATATATAAACCACCATAATGTTTGTTTGCATTTGTCACTAAGATGAGTTCTTTCATTTGATATTTTTCATATGCATTGTAAACTACCTACTAACTATGTAGCATACCTCCTTGTCTGTTATATTGAGTCAGCATGCCATTGTTCTTTGATCCATTTCAACTGAGCAGCAGCAGCAACTTGGCTATTAAAAAACTGACAGCGACAGCATGGCTTGACTTAATATACTTAAGCCTTTTTTACATTTAAATACAAATATGATTTCTGGTGACTTCTGCATGATCTAGATAACAACTTCATGTACATGCTGAGAGGAGAACAATTTTTGTATATTAGAGAAGCTGTATCAGAATATTATCAACATGATAATTATACACATGTATATATGTGTCCACATGTCTGCATGTGCTTTCTTGAAATCAGAAGTTGATATTGGATGTCTACTTCACTCACTCCATTTTAATCTTTGAGAGATGGTCTCTCACTGAATCTGGAACACATTGATTTGGCTATCCTGGATAGCCATCACACCCCAATTATCTTCCTGTTGCACTGTGACTGTAAGTCACTTTGCAGGACCTGGAGTTTTGATTTAGGTGCTGAGAAATGAACTCAAGGCCTCACAATGCAAACACAGCTGATCTATCTCCTCAGTTCAGAAAATTACATGTTTAAAGTGTTAAACACACACACACACACACACATACACATCTCCATTGTAAAATGATTACCACAACCCAGCTTATTAATGATCTATCATCTCTACATAATTATCACTTATATGTATGTTGTAAGATTTATGTTCTATCCTCTGAAGAAACTTTCAAATATACTGTATTACTAAACATCATCACTATTACTTTGTAGTAGTTTATAAACTAATGGATAAAACATACACTTTTGATGTACAGAACATAAATTCTACAGTATTTAAAGACTAATAAAATAGTTAAGGATTAGGTATATTAAAGGCTATTATTCAAGTTATAATCTATAGAGATTGAGTTCCATACATTCAAGAAATCATTTAAGTTTTCATGTTCAAGTAACTTTTAATGATAATAATCAGCACTTTATTTTTCTAAAATTTTTGTGTATGGGCATATATGTGTGTGTGTGTGTGTGTATACAGAGAGAGAGAGAGAGAGAGAGAGAGAGAGAGAGAGAGAACAGTATGTCCTCTTCAAGAGCAGCGAGTATTATTAACTGATGAATGAGCTATGCACCCAGCAATCAACAGCTCTGTGCTTTCTAAGATTTATGGTCCCTAATCACTTTGAGCTAAAAGAGTAACAGGAAAAAAATCTATGAAAAAACTGTTCTTTGAAAATATTCTGCTCTTGTGCAGGTATATGTACTACTGTTTTGCAGTAAAAAAATAAATTATTTTAATTATAATAGAATTTTAATAAGTTTGTTGTAATTGAAATAATAAATGAGAGAATTATAATCAATAGGAGAATGTCTATCATGGGAAGATGGTTTTAGAAAGGTCTTTCTGAGCTATAAAACATCATATTTGTATTTCACAGAAAATGCATTCTTTTCATTTTACTATAACCTTAATTCAATGTCTACACCCATTCTAATTGCTACATTTTGCATTCCTATTGTAAATAATTCAACACGACTAAAACACATGACTAATGTCTTTAAGAGTTTTGTAAATTTAGGGGCATGTTATGATTTAATATGTACACCTTAACTATAAATTATTTCTTATTATGGAATATAAATATTTAACTATTGAGTTTGAAATCAGTGACTAGAATACATCTTTGTCTCACAGAATAATGTTTTTGTGGTTGAGGAAGACTGAAGTAGAAGTTGGTAACTGTGTCTTCAACATATTAAGGTAGAGGATTCATCCCAATGACACTGAAATGTTTATAAATTAAAATTGATCAGAATTTGAATGTCATATGTTACATTCTTTCAGTGATGACATAGATGAATAAATGTATAGATAAGTAACTGAAAGATATATGAATGGGAAATTCATTATAAACAGATAGATAGACAGACAGACAGATAGATAGAATATAAGTGATGGATAGATAGATAGATAGATAGATAGATAGATAGATAGATAGATAGATAGGCATGTAATATAATATAAGACATAATAAAGATGACAGTAGTAGGCTAGTTTATCAGAGAGAATTTCAGTCATTGTACACCAACTGCAAACATATACATTTGTTACTTTTACTCACTTGTAAGTATATTTAATTTTCTTTTGGCTTCTATAAACAAGATGAATTCTTGTATTTGATGTTTGTTTTTCTCTCTGTGCTCTTGACTTCTCATGAACAAGAATTGCTTTAGTCATAATCACTCTGACCCTGAGTCATCAGTAGTCAAAGAATGCTCTTCTCACATTCGTATTCCGGTCTCTGATCCCCTTACCCTTTATATCCCCACTTCCAAATGAATCATTCATGATATTTTTAATACAGTTTAGTATACATGTACAAATATCTACACACACATATATGTGTGTGTATGTATATATAGTAACTGAATTTTTTTATTTTAAAAGCTTAATTTTGTTTAAAAATTTAAAAACTTCATTAGCTGAGAATTTCATACATATATACATGTATTCTGATCATATTCTTCCCTTAATCCTCCTCCAAATTTTCCAATATCTCTGTAATCCTCCAACTAACTTCATTTTTTTCTTTAAAAAATAAATTAATTTATAAGTCACTGAGTTCAAAATTAGTTCTATCCAAATATGCATGGCTTGAAACCATCCAATGAAGGCAATCAATATACTAAGGGTTATATCACTGGGAAAAAAACCCCCAACAACCCACTTCTGCCTTCAGCAGCTATCAGCTGTCAACAGCTTCTCAGTTAGAGAAGGGGCTTCATTTAGATCCTATGCAAATGCTGGGTAGGCAACCACAGAAACTGTTGAGTTCATGACAGTAGCAGTCTTATAGTGGCTAAAAAGAAGCACCCCCCCCCCCTTTTACACCACCTCTGTTTCTTACAATCTCCCTGTTTTATTTTCTAAGAATTTTGTTTCTAGAGTCCTAGAACCAGGATGATGATATAAATAACAAATTTAGAGCTGAGTATTCCCATCGACTTCTATTCTCTATACTTGAACAAGTTGTGAGTCTCTGTATTAACCACTGCTCACTGCAGAAAGAAGCTTTCCTAATGAGTCTGAGATCTGTTCTATTTTATGAGCATAGAAATTATATGTCACATATCAGTTTACTCTGAGATACAACATTCTATAAAGGAGGGAAGATCCTTAAGACTCAGGATGTTCAAAGGGGAGGTGAAGCATTCCATCATACTGGGAAGCTCATTAAGGCTCAGGAGGTAGGTGAATGAAGTTCACCAGGGTTTACTAGGCCTCTCACTCCCCAGAGTCATACAAACAGTATGACTTTGAAACACTGAAAACACTCCTAGGCAAGCTCAGCAACCCAGAAGGGGCTGGATAAGATGAATAGCCTGGGAGAGGCAGACCACCCAAACTGCCTGTTATATGTACTAACTATACTGACTGAAAATTGGAATTGAGCCAAACTTTCGAGAGGAGACCTGAGTTGCCTGGTAAAGACACTCTTTGACATATTTTGATAATAATGAGTCATGTAGTGAGCTCCTGTGCTGTAGCTCACCCATGCTGGGGTATATTTTAGGTGCAGCTATCTTTGAGTCATTTCTTCCTCTACATACTTTCATTCATACTACTGTAAGCAACCCCAATGAAATAATTGGTTCACAGAATTGGACTTTCGTGGTACCCTATGTTGTTAGTTCTGTATTGGCATGAGTGGATATTTGTTCATGTTATCCCTAGGATTAGTATCAAAACAGTAAGAATTCAAAAGGCAGTTTGATAGTACATCAACTTAGCAAAGAAAGTAACATATTCACCCGTGGAGCCTATTTTCCAAATCATTTAAGTAACTTATTTTTAATAAAATATTTAATAAACCATTTGTTGAAACTAACAGGGCTCTGTTGTCTAGTTGAACATTTACCAAAGCTGTAAAATATGAGGGAACCCTATTTCCTGGGTATCTTTCAGGTCATATTTTGAAACTCTTTGGGATTTTTTTTTCATTCTTCATTCATCACAATTACAGCTCACTTTAATTTTTTAGATATTTTACAGAAAACAATCTGAAGATATGAATAAGAAATGTTTTGTTATTTCTAAAGAACAAAAGGTTATAGTACTGCTGCTTAATATCTCAATAATAACCCTTTTTGAATAAGTGAAATAATTCCCAAATGTATGAAAAATAAGTAAATTTAATACATCAATTATTCTTAAAAAGCTTATATTTGCCATCTGGGACATATTTCCTATATGAGGAGAGAGGAAAAGAGAAACACAGAGAAAAAAATCACTAAAAATAAAAAATTAGAAATTATAATCATTGTTTAGATATAGAGAGATATATGCAACTGGTGATCATTGGATTGATCAAAGTGAAACAGTTTTGAGTCAAAGGCAAATATCATCAATGAGTCTGTGAAAGCAGGGAAAGAGGCTAAGGTGGAAGACCACAGTACCAGGGAGGAAGGGATGAAATGCTTGCTTCATTGATTTTCGCTCTGTTCAGTGTGTACAAAGAGAATATTTGCTGATTGGGGCTCCTTGTGCTTAAATCAATGGCATGATGAGAGCAGAGTGTGGATTGCCTCCATGGCTTATGATGCCAAGTTCATGGTCAAGAGCCTCAGCCAACACTGCAGAAGCTGCCTTGACAATTCGCAGGCACAGAAATGACTCACTGATGCTTGCCAGTATTTAGAGAAGCCATCATTTTGTCTACTTCACATAGTCATCATCTCAGGAAGTAGGGTCCTTCAAAATCAGTCTGGCTTCACTTTACCCTTTGAATTCATCTGGTTAAAAAAAAATGTTCTTAAAGTAAAATCTGTCATGCCCTGGCCTGGATTGTAGCTAAAAATGATCACAACTTAAAAGATAAAAAACCTTTCCAATTAGCTTCCAATGCAGATTCTTAAATTTGCATTATTATGTTTTTGAAAACTTTTATTAAACAAAATAAAGAATACTAATATTGTTTTACCTATAATGTTTATATGAGAAATTATATACAATGGTAATATGCAATGCATAAACTACATATCTGTATTTAGATATAGGTATAGATATAGATGTAGATTATATAGATATAATGATTTATACTAACCTTCACATATAAGTGTAAAACTGTGCTTTTGTTATTTCTCTCACTTTGTGAGAGATTCATGGGCCCACATTCTCAGCTTAAGAGAAACAACGATTTCACAAGAGAACATTGAGTGCACCATTTGACAAAGTTCCAGTGGAATGGCACCACATCCAAGAGTTTTTGAGAAGCACAAACTAGACTTGACAGTTTTCTTTTAAGAGGAATAAAAAATTGAGTAAATATGGAAAGGTGGTTGGATCTTGGAGAAGATGAAGTGTGAATGTTATTAAAATAGGTTGAACTAAGTTCTCAAAGAACTAATGTATATCAATATCTATGTATTTAAGTTTTATTAACATTTTTAATTAAATATATTTACATTATTTACCTCTCCCCTTGCTATTCTTCAACCTATTCCATATGCCTTGTCTTCAATTTCTCCCAAGACTTTCTCTTGACTTCCTCTCAAAGTAATGATCTCTTTTGATTGTTATTGTTAGATATGTAGAGATGTGTATATAGAGACACAGATAGGGATAGAGATGACAGAGATAAAGATATATGCGTAGTATATGAATACAACCTGCTAAGCCTCTTTAGTGTGGCTTTGTACATATGACTTAATGACTGATGATTTTGCATTGGGTAACCAATTAGCAATTATCCCTGGAAAAGGCTTATTGTACCTCCCTCAGTAGTTCTCAGTTACTTGTGGTTCTTTCTCTGTGGGTAAGTCCCTGTGAGATTTTCCCTTTCAATGTTATCATGTCTATTGATAGTATCATTCTGTAGGTTTTCTTTAGGCAGCTATATTGCTAGAAATCATGAGTGTGGCTTGCCAGTCATTTGTAGGAGGCACAACTTTACTGCAGACTTCTTGGTCATCTCTTACAATCTTTCCACCCCACCATCCTTAATGTTTCCTGAACTATAGGTAAAGAACTTATGTTATAGCCCCATAACCCCTAACGAAATAGAATCAGTCATCAAAAGCCTCACAATCAAAAAATGCCTAGGGACAGATCGTTTCAGTGCAAAATTTTACCAGACCTTCAAAGAAGAGCTATTTTACAAAACAGAAATAAAAGAAACTTGACCAAGCTTATTATGAAGCCATTGTTATCATGATACTTTTAAACCACACAAAGATCTAGAGAAGAAAGAGAATTTCAGGCCAATTTCTCTTATGAACATTGATGCAGAAATACTCAGTAAAAAATACTTGTGAAATGAATCGAGGAACAAAACAAAAACATCATTCACTCTGATCATCACAGGGATTTTCAATATATAAAAATATATTGAAATCTACCATATAAACTAACTGAAAAAAAAAGAAATCACATTTATCATCTGATTAGATGCTGAAAAGCCTTTGACAAAACCCAAAAACCCTTCATGTTAAAAGTCTTAGAGAGAGACCAGGGGTACAAGGCACAAATCTAAACATAATCAAAGCAATATGTAGAAGGCAAATAGACAACATGAAACTAAATAGAGAAAAACTCAAAGCAATTCCACTACAATCAGGGATAAGAAAAGGCTAACCACTCTCTCCCTATCTATTCAATATAGTACTTGAAGTTTTAGACAGAGGAATAAGACAACTAAAAGATCAAGGGGATACAAATTGGAAAACAAAAAGTCAAAGCACTACTACTTGCAGATCATGTGATAGTATACATAAATGTCCCCCAAAATTTTACCAGAAAACTACTACAGCTGATAAACAAAATACCTTCAGCAAAGTGGCTGGATATACTCATTCATTCAGGAGACAAATTCATGAGTGGAACACCAATGTTTCAGGCTCTAAGATCAACAATTGATAGATAGCACCTCACGAAACTGAAAAGCTTCTGTAAGGCAAATGACACTGTCAATAAGACAAAATGGCAGCCTACAGATAAGGAAAGGGTTTTGTCCAAACCTACAATAAATAGAATGCTAATATCCAAAATTTATAAAGAACTCAAGAAGTTTAGACACCAGCAACTCAATTAACCAAATTAAAAACAGAGTACAGAGAATTCTCAACAGATGAATTCTGCATGGCCCAGAAGCACTTAAATGTTCAAAATCCTTAGTCATCAGAGAAATGCAGATCAAAACAACTATGAGATTCCATCTTACACTCATCAGAATGGCTAAGATAAAAAACTCAAGTGATAACCATGCTGGCAAGAATGTTGAGCAAGAGAAACACTACTCCATTGCTTGTGGGAGTGCAAACTCGAATAACCACTTTGGAAATCAATTTGCTGTTTTCTCCAAAAACTGGGATTAGGTCTACCTCAAGATTCAGCTATACTGCTCCTGGGTATATAGTCAAACATTGTTTACCATCCCACAAGGACACTTGTTCCACTATGTTCACAGCAACTTTATTCATAATAGCCAGAAACTGGAACAACCCAGATATCCCTCAACTGAAGAATGAATAAAGACAATGTGCTATATCTACATAATGGAATACAATTTAGGTATTGAAAACAAAGACCTCATGAATTTTGCAGGTAAATGGATAGAACTTGAGAATATCACCCTGAGTGAGGTAGCCTAGATACAAATGGACTTGTGTGATATGTACTCACTTATAAGTGGATATTAGCCATAAAATACAGGATACTCATACCATACTCCACAGACCCAAAGAAGCTAACCAAGAAGAAGGCACATTTGAGAATGCTTGAATCTCACTTAGAAGGAGAAATAAAATTGTTATAAGAGGCAGATGGATGTAGGGAACTGGATGGGAGAGGGGATGGGGAAGGGAATGGGGGTTCAGGATCAGGTGCAGGGATGGACAAGAAAGATGGCCAGATGGCCATGACAAGGAATGGAAATATGCAACTGATGGGATGTGCAGGTGGTGGGGATCTCAAGAACTTGTCAGATAACAAGTTCTTGTTAGGGGAGGATAGGGGAGGCACCTAAGAGTCAATGGGGGTGACCTTAGTTGTGTCTTATCACATTGGAGATATGGAACCTAAAGAGACCACCTCCTTTAGCTAGGCAGGAATCCCAGTGGAGTGGTAGGGACACCAACCCTATCACAAAACCTTTGACCCCAAATTTATCCTATCTACAACAAATGAAGGAACTGGAGTTGGAGCAAAGACTGAGGAAATGACCAGCAATAACCAGCCCAACAAGAGACCCAATCCATGGGACACTATTAATGATACTATTTTCCTCTGAGAGGCTCCATCCAGCAGCTGATTCAAAAGGATGCAGAGATTCACAGCCAAACAGTGGTTGAAGCTTGGGGACTTTTATGAAAGATTTGGGGGAAGAATTGTAGGCCCCAAAAGAGATAGAAATTCCACAGGAGGATCAACGGAGGAGTCAACGAACTTGGATCTTTACAGCACTCAGAGACTGAACCAGCAACCAAAAAGCACACACAGGCTGGAACACTGCCCCTTTCCCACACTCACATATATAGCAGATTTGTAACTTGGTCTTCTTGTAGGTCCTGAACAACTGGAGTGGGGGCTATCCCAAAAGCTGTTGCCTGTATGTGGGATATGTTCTTTTAGCTGGGCTGCCCTGTCTGGCATCAGTGGCACCTGCACCCTCTGGGGGCGGGGGGTGTTGGGAGAAAGTTTCTAGCAGGAGTTGACCAGGAGAGGGGTGTGAACCCATCAGGATGTACAGTGAATAAATAAAAAAAACCAGAAGTTATGTTGTATGTAGATATATCAGAAGTTATTTTGTGTGTAGAGGTATCAGTTGAAGCCGGCCTCCACATGATTTATTGATTTCCACATTATGAAATTGTGGTTTTCTCTAATGGTTTCTATGTTCTATAAAGTGAAACTTCTTTGATGGAGGGTAAATACAACATTCATCTGTGAGTACAAGCATCCATTTTAGAATGCAATTAGGAAGGAGGCTAGTCTAATAAAGTGACCGTTGTGTGTTCTCTGCTAAGGTCTATGATTTCACTAGCCTCTTGTAGCTCACAAGGTTTCTAGAACAAGACATAATGCCTTCTCTATTGTGTGGGTCTCAGGTTTAATTGCATAGCATTTGATTTCTGTAAAGAGATGAGTGGCATTACTGCATCTTTAGGAATAGCTTTCTGTATTGTCAGTGCTAAAGTTCATTGGTAGCAAAGTAGGATAGGAGAATTTCTTTCCTTGACAGCTTGTATAGTGCTGTCTAATGTGAAATCTAGACCTCAGAAGTTGGTTTTGTGGGTTACATCTAGTTCAAATATTCCGAATTCTATGTTTGTAGTCTGAAGTGTGTTTTAAAATAGGGGTTTGCTTTCTACCTTTGAGAGGTAACAAAAAGCAACTTAACTAAATAGTCTATATTGTTTTGAGAGTCACTTGAATTCCCCTGACCAATAATTCAATGGAGATTTCTCATGACTAGCACTCGAGTTTTTATTAGTGATCGGATAGTCTGCCATTCTTGTCATTGTCAACTCAACTGGCATAACTTCACACACACACACACACACACACACACACACACACACACACACACACACAGACACACACACACACACGTATAAAATTTCAGGGATGTATATAATAATATGATTCTTTGGGGCTTTATCAAGCATCCCTGATATCATTTATCCCTGGTTCCCTTTGTTCTGTAGTGACTCTCATTAGAGACCTTTCTCTATTTGCCTGTTTCCCCATTCAAATCACATAATACTACTATTCACATTCTACTCCCCCACCAAGAGTGTTAGCGTTTCCTCTAGGCTCCACCCAGCAGTTACCTAGCAACAGCCAGGTACAAACCTGGCTCACAGTACAAACTCATAGTACAAAAGGTCTCTCTCTCTCTCTCTCTCTCTCTCTCTCTCTCCCTCTCTCTCTCCCTCTTTCTCTCTTTCTCTCCCTACCTCCTCTGCTTCTACTCTGTTCTCAGGTCGCAAATAAACTTCGTTTTCTATTATGCCTATCTCATGGCTTGATTGCTCAGCAGGAAACCTTTGCAGAGCCTGCCAAGCCACGCCTCCCTCATTCTGCCATTTAATAAAACATAACAAAGATCCCTTTTTTATTTTTCGTCTGTCTGCATTTAGTCCAGGCTATATGCTCAAATCAGAAGGTTTGGAGTTAGGAACTGTAGATGAGGGAAAACATAATGTTTGTCTTTCTGCATCTAGTGTATAAACTGTCAACATGACTGCTTCATAGTATGGGAATGTTGTATTGTAGCAGAGAGAGAGAGAGAGAGAGAGAGAGAGAGAGAGAGAGAGAGAGAGAGAGAGAGAGAGAAGCCAGAGACATCTCAAGGAATCCAAATCAGAGACATAAAGTAGACTGCATATGGCCAGCAGAATAGACATGGTCTGGGCTATCTGTGTGTGTGTGTGTGTGTGTGTGTGTGTGTGAGAGAGAGAGAGAGAGAGAGAGAGAGAGAGAGAGAGAGAGAGAGAGAGAGAGAGAGAATAGAGAAAGTTTAATGAGATTAATAAAAGCAGGAAACTAGGGAGACAGCAGGAGGCTGGGTTATAAGAAGGTTAAGTAGCTAAGGGGAGAGAAGGATCAGGGAAACGGTCTTTGAAATGTATAACAAATGCATGTGCATAGGGACTGAGGGAGCCTGGAAGGTTGCAAGGAGGACATTGATTATACTGATAGGTACCACAGGTATATGTACCTTGAGAGCCTTTTGCAGGACTTAGGTAAATGACTCCTTTTGGTACATGGGGAACAGGTTTCACATGTTGCTGAGGGACTCTGGTTCTTATCTAACCCCTAGAAATCTTCCTAGAAGCCAAGCTGAGCCCATTTCTGGATACGTGGACTGTCTTTGGTATTTGGGGAATTGGAGTCTTCTTTGGACATGACACCTGTGCTATCTTACTCCATATAATGTTCTCGAGTTCCACTCATTTGCCTGCAAGTTTTATTATTTTACAGCTGAATGTCTATTGCATTGTGTAGATCAACATAGACATTGATCTATCAAAGGACATTGAGGCTATTTCCATTTTCTTGCTATTCCGAACTAGGAGACTATGAACGTTAAACAAGTATCTGTGGAATGCGATGTTGAGTCCTTTGGGCATATGCCAAGTAGTGGTTATTAGCAAGTCCTCTAGACTCTGCCCAACAATTACCTAGCAACAGCTAAGCTAAGTATGAGCCAGCTAAGTATGAGACAGCTAAGTATGAGCCAGGAGCCAGCATATAAGACCACTCTCCTTATCTATCTATTTTCTGTTTCTCTTTCCCTCTTTTCCTCATGTCCCCCGGGTGACCACTTATTCTTTTTCTCTCCTCTCTCTTTTTGTTCTTCTCTGTCCCTCTCCTTTCTCTGTCTCTATCCCTTTCCTTGCCCCACCTCTATTCCAGGTCCCCTTCACATCCCACCAATAGGCCTTCTTTATATTGTGTCTGTGACATGACTGGTTCCTCAGGGGGAACACCTTGGCAGGGCCTCATTTTATAAAAAACAACAACAGTACAACTGGATCATATGATATATTTATTTTTAGCCTTTTATGGATTCTCCATGCTAATTTCCAGAGTGGTTACTGAAGTTTGCATTCCCACTAAGAATGAACAAGGCTTCCCTTTCCCCAAATCCTCTGTACCATTTGCTGTCAGTTGTTGTTGTTGTTTATTCTAACAGTGATGAGATGGAATCTCAGGCTTTTTTTTTAAATGTGTATTTCCCTGATTGCTTAGGATGATGAATTCCTTTTTAGGTATTTTTAAGGCATTTATATTTCTTCTATGAAGAACTCCATGTTCCCATTCACAGACCATTTTCTTATTAGACCATTTGCTTTCTTGACTCCTTATTTTTGAGTTCTTTATGTATTCTGGATGTTATTCCAGTGTGAGATGAATAGCTCACAATATCTTTCTTATATTCTGGAGTTTCTTTTTTTACTGAACTGATTGTTTCCTTAGCTATACAGAAGCCTTTTAATTTAATGAGTTTTCATTTGTCAATTGTTGCCCTTAAATACAGAATAACTGGAGTATTATTAAGAAGATTTCCTACATTAAAAAAAAAAAGGTAGCAGTTATAACACAGGGTCCAACTTCACAAATGACTGAGCTGAACTTTGAGTTTTGTTAATGCTAACTCTGTGTAATATGCTATATTATTTGTCTTTTTCTCACCTACAAAAATATGAATAGTAAAAAACTAGTTTATCATAATGCAAAGTCATTTATAATAGTATCTGATATTATAAAAAAACATAAAACCCACAATTGCAACTTTCATTATATTTGTAGAACTTTGTTCATTTATAACTAATAAATTTGTCAAAATCATACAGCATGCTTGAAATGGTAATAACTATTTAGACAATTCAGGTATATCACACTTTGAATCTGAGAGACAATGAAATATGACATCAACGAACAATTCTAATGCACTGTCCCAGACATGGCCTAACAGTTATAATATAGTCCAATAGGTAGATTCGTGCCACATTCCAATAGTTTTTACCTAGGCTATGTGTTTTTAATTTCTCTCATTTGGCACACCTTCAATACATATTTTATTAATTGAAACTTCAATTAATCTGGTTTCCCAGGATGATTGGAAACTGCCAGATTTGTTTTATTTTCCTTTGAGAGCTACATTGTGCAGTAATATTCATAGCTACACCCACTCTCCAGCAATTTTGAGTTGTGTAGAATGAGTCATGCAGGCATATGCATGTGTATTTTTAACTGGGTAGAAAATGTCATGCCCATCGGATTCTTTGACTCCCAAATCCAGGCATTTCTGGGCCTTAGTCGTCTTTCTCACATGTGTGAAATGCAGGGTAAGCAATGCTCTTCTGCAATGTGTGTGGATGTTGTTTTAAATAATCCAAGAGAAATGATTCCATGAAAGACATTTTGATAAACTCTACCAGTGTGTTGGTAACTTGTAGAACCTAAAATGAAAGAAAGCATGGCTTATATTTTAAGACAAAAAATGTGATTTTGATCATTAATGGAGACATTTTAGTATTTTCATTTGATTTTGCAATCTTTATAAACATAAACATAAATATGTGCAAAAATATATTCATTATACCCTAGTTTACTAAGAAGGCAAAGAACTGATAAACTCAAATAAAATTACCTTTGCATAATGAGAAACATTTTAAATAAAATCCCCAAATGTCTTAATAGAGCAACTGGTGTATCGTGTGTAATTCCTCATAACATATTGGGTTGACTGTTATTGTATTTTTCTTTTTTAAAGGTTTATATCTGCTTATTTATGTGTGTGCATACACAAACATCATAGCACATGTGTAGAGGTCAGAAAACAACACGCGGAAATGTATGTGTTCCTCTCCTTCCAACCTGTGGTTACTGAGGATCGAGCTCCGATTATAATTCTTGTCAAAAGCCTTTGCCCAGTAAACCATCTCATCAGCCTCTTTGTAGAAGAGTTAATTTTCTCCAGGAAATTGAGCCCCCTGACTTGTTATCCAATACCACATGGTCCAGGCTAGAACATGTACATGCAAGACAACACTGAAGGGACTCAGCAGGCTACAGTTATATGCTGAGTCCCACGTGGGTTTATGTGACAACAATGGTTACAGAAGAGGATGTAGCGAATTTGGAAGGAAGGGGAGGGATGGACATGAAAGAGGTGGGAGGGAAGAAAGAGAGAGATGAGTAACTGTATTTTAATTAAAATTTCCAAAATATTCTTTTGACATTTTTCTGCAGCCTCATATGCCTTAAAATGAGAAATCAAATGATTCTGTTACAGACTGCCTCATAATCCCCACTAACTCTCTAGGTCTTGAAAGAAAAAGGCTTGATTTTGCTATAAGTTCTAACTTTGTTATTGTTGCTGATGTTAAAAAAAAAGAGCCAAAGATAGTGTGTTTCTTTATAGAGAATGTCATTAAAATATTGTGAGAATAAAAGCATTCTCCTAGAAATACACACTTCTCTCTGTAGTCCTTATCTTCTCCATTGCTAAGATGGAAATCAAACTCTTTGTCTTAGACTCTGATCCCTTTGTGATCTTGTGCATGTGCCCTTTCCAGCCTCACCCTACAGCTCTGCAGTCATGACTCACAATTCCAGCAAACAGTCGCCACTTCCCAGCTTTTGCTCATACATTAGGCTCTAAGCAGAATTGTTTTATTGGCTACAGTGTGGGTTGCATGGCTGGAAAGAGACAGAGTTTTGTTGAGAAGGCAGAGTAAACCCAAATGAGGATTCATAGCATTGGTTACAAAATTCTGATTTTGTTCATTAATGAATTTCTGTATTGTGCTGTAGAAATATTATCAGGAGAAGTGTTTGAGAATTTTGTTTTGATAAATACCTACAGGGCTGAGAGGACAAATCAGTTAGTAAATGCCTGATGTTCCAGTATGAGAGCCAGAGTCTAATCTATAAAACCCATGTAAGAAGCTAGGTGAAGTCCTGTGTATTTGTAATCTCAGTATGGGGAGGGGCAGGGACAGAAGTATCCCCTAGGGTCTCTGGTCAACCAGCCTAGTTTACTAGTCAAGCTCTTGGCCAGTGAAAGAACTTGTTTCAAACAAACAAACAATCAATCAAACTAACTAACCAACCAAGGTGGACAGTTCCTGAGGAAAGACACTAGAGATAGACTTCAAATATCTACATATATGTACATGTACATACATTTACAATTCTATACTGTGTTTCTCCTCATGGAGAGGAACACACACACTCAGAAGAAATCAACAGGTTAGTTTATATAAAGCCTATCTCATGGTAAACATTTAAGAACTACTATTTTTTTCTGTGTTTGTTTGTTTTGTTTTTGGTGTGTATGTGTGTGTGTGTGTGTGTGTGTGAGAGAGAGAGAGAGAGAGAGAGAGAGAGAGAGAGAGAGAGAGAGAGAGAGAGCTGAATAAGATGCTTTGCTTGAGTATCTAGAATAAAACTGATATTAACAGAATTCAAGACTGTTGGAAGCCACAGAATTTAGGGAGGACAGACGGTAAGCTAGTGTCTGCTGTCTTTTAGATGGGACTCTCCAAGCAGGCCTTACTACAGAGGCATTAACATTGTAGGTCTCCTGCATAAGAATAAACCAATTTACCATGATATAAATAGACTATGGCAAAATTTGATCAGGTTACTGTGCTTATTTTGCTTTGTATTTCTCTCTAGTTGATAATTTCTGCTAAAGTGTTCTTATGGCCATATGGGGATTTGAGTCTGCCTTTAACAAAGCCCAGTGAAAGAGGTAAACTATTTCAAAACTGAGGTTTGTGGTTTAATAGATACAGCTTGTGAATCATTTCCTATGCTTGTATAATCATATTGAACATTTATTTGGAAGTGTAATGCAAACATAATTTTGTTCATTTTCATCTACAGAAAGTCTTTAATTACCTAGTAACACCAAGGATGACTCAGGGAATCTCCCTGTAATCAACTTGGAATTTTCCTAATGTTGATGACTCTGGGAATTGGTTCTGCTGTTTAGCTTTGGTTGGATTCGCATTGAAAGGAAGATCATCTCCATCTTAGCCTTGTGCAAGCACACTATCTGGAGCAATCATTCCAAATTATCTCTCTTTCCTCACTTTCGCTTTTCCACTGTCTTAGGGGTCCCTTTGAAATTATCATGTTTCCTCATTTCCTATACAAGTTAAGTGGAACATCTTGCATAGTTCATGTAAATGACTGATGAGGTCTCTTTCATTTCCAACTTCTATAAGATTTTGACGTTTTGATGTTATCTTTTACCTATTGTGAAGTACATAGTTAAAAATCTTTATTTTGAAAGTGTGTTACTATGTAATATATTAGAGGGAAAATATGTTGATTCTCACAGGTCATCTCTCATTGAAAATATGTTCTCTAACTATGATAACAGTATAAATTATAGATATAAATTAATGTTCCAAATATTTTACTAAAAATGGAAATGATGCCTTTTCATAATGAAGCATATCCTAGTAGAATTCAGTACACCAAAATATATCATAAGATAAAAATCTAAAAATATAAAAAGACATATAACTCATTTTAAAATGTATGGACATGTATGAATTAGCTGCTGAGGATATACTAAAGGATGGATTAGTATTATCATCCTTTTTTACAGAAAATTTGAGAGATTTGGAGAGCTCTTTGAAAAAGTGATGAAAATACTGTCTCTCCCTAGTTCAAATTTAAGAAAGAAAAAAACGTTTAAAAGTACATGGAGAACTACACCTCCATGCAATTTGTAAATATCTGCTGTTTGAGGTGGCAGTTGTCTCATTAAGTTAATGTACAGAATGGCATTTGGCATTCAAGTTTTTACCCAATGAGAGCTTATTTTAAAGTCAACCCCAAACCAGAATCATTTTCTTACCAGGATGGGTGCATGATTAAGCATGCCTTCTAATGACACTATTTGATTAGACACAGGAGGTGCTGCCTGGGGAATAAATACATTGTATACATGCTACATGGAATGGAAAATTAGTAAGGAATGAGAAAGTAGTGAACTCTTGAAAACAAACAGTGCTGCTCAGCACACATTGGTTTTGAACAGACATCTTAGAAAACACTTTTTTTTTCCTGAATAGGATCTAACTACTCTATTAGACCTAGTATTTCATCTGCATAGAGTGATTTTTCTATTATATTGCCTTGCTATTTCTGCAAACTTGGCTTCTTTTCCATGATCCAGGGTAGTTATGACAATGATGAAGTAAAACTAATAATTGGAGTGATTACTGACAGGCACTGAGAGGTTACCTTGTTAAGTAGCAGTTACCAGATAGGCAAACTCACTCTACATGAATCCCATTGTGGAGGAACTCTTATGTAGAAGAGCTTAGTTAATCAGCTTAATATCACATGGGAGTTCAGGAATAGAAGAACTATTATCTTTGGTGAGAATTAAAATCTAGAGTAGTATTCCTTCCAATATAACCTGCATTTTTATTATTATAAATCATATCATATCGTGAGATCCAGCTGCTCACTAGGTCCTCCTCAAAGACTGAAAGTCAAGGAGAAAAAGAGCATCTTTCTTTATGATAGCTTTAGTGTCTTTATTGATAAGTACCTAATAGCTAGCACTTATGAAATATATTTGAATACTGGTATAAATGAGTGAATGGATGTTTAGATAAATAATTAAACTTAAATTGCAAAAATATAAAGAAAATCTGAGCAAATGGAAGAAGTAACATTTTTCTTTTCCAGCTTTGTCAGTGAGTTGTATTTAGTAAGAATAGAACAACGAATTGCTTTCAGCTTAAGTACGTGAGGGTCATCTACATTCGTGAATCAACAAAAATCACTGAAGACATTTAAAAGATCCAAGCATGAAGCATAAAAGCAAAAACGTTTTAGAAAACAATAGACAATTTTCAACCTAAAATTGGTCTGCCCTATATTAAAAACAAAACCCAGAACCGAACAAACAAACAAAATGCCTGTCTACACATCAGGCTCCAGAGCAATAAACATGTGGAGCTGTATTGAACTAATAAAAATTCTGTATAGAAAAAAAAAATCAACAAACTTTAAAAGAGCTGCTGATTAAATGGGGGGATATTTTAAAATCAAATATCAGAATAACTCATAAAACATAAATAAAACTAAATATTCCAAATAAGAAAAATTATAAACAGATGACCTGTATAAAATTTATCTAAAGAAAATGTAAAAATGTCCAACATATATAGAAAAAGGATCCTCAAAAATCACTAATCATTAGGATTATGCACATTAAAATCATAATAAGAAATTGCTTTATGCTCTGGGGTTGAGTCTTACTGATGTGAGAAAGAAATAACAGTGATCATTTAAAGAGCGTTTGGTTTGTGTACATTATTGTTGAGGACGGGTCCTGGTGCTATTATTATGCTAAAATTAAACATCATGACTAGAAATCAAGTTGGGGAGAAAAGGGTTTATTCAGCTTATACCTCCCTAGTGTTGTTCATCACCAAAGCAGCTCAGGACAGGAACTGGAGCAAGCAGGCTTCAGGAGGAAAAAGCAGAATCAGAGGCCATGGAGAAGTGCTGCTTACTGTTTTTTTCCTCATGACATGCTCATCTTGCTTTCTTAGAGATCCCAGTATCACTATCCCAGGGTTGGTACACCCAAAATGGGCAGGGCCCTCCAACCATCAATTAAGAAAAAAATCATACAGCTGGATTTTATGTAAGCATTTTCTGTCTACCGGGGATCCTTCTTCCCTGATGACCCGAGGTGGTTCAATTTGTCATAAAACCAGGCAGTACACCAGCATAGAGATTTTAACTGAAATTAACAATGAAAGTACCGTAGAGATCCACCACCCTCTTTGTTGGGTATATCATCTAATATGAAATCTTAATTGTTGCTCTATTAAATATTTGTATCCCTCCCTTGTTCTTTTCAGCATTACTCACCGTAGCCATATTATTAAATAACTTGAGAACTCTCAATGGTTGAATGGGGAAAGAAATTGAAGAAATTGTGCTACATATGAAAACTGAGATCTCATTTGTATTCACAGCCAAAGATCCTGCTGCTTTTATAAGGAGGATGAGCCTGGTAGATGTTCTCATTGTGGAATTAAGCCAAACTCAGAACAAAAATGCTGGCTAATACCCGCTACGTATTGAATCTTAAAACACTGAACACTGACAGAGAGAAAAATGCTGGTTGTCAGGGGGCAGAAACTAAGGTGGAGTGGAAAAGAGATCAAGGAATCACCAATTATAGCTACACAGAGGAATAGCATTAGAGTTAGTGTCTAAGTTGAACACTATAGTCTATAATAACTCAATGGACTTAGGAGTTTGGTTAAAAGGCAGATTGTAGGTGCTTTTGGATTATCTTATTTGTAATTACTACTTAACTATACATACATGCATGTATACATACATACATACATCAAAATTACATATTGCCTTCCTTGAATATACACAATAAAATAAAACAGTTAAGTGTAAGAATTTATAGCATTAAGCCAATTATTTTCCATTTTGGACCAACTGGAAATTCGTATCTTAGACATGAAGCTTTATTAACAATAATGGCTATTTTCCAAAGGGCAAAACTGATCAGCATCTTGTTGACTACCTTGCAATGTGCCAAACACTAAAGTTACTTTAATGGAACTGTCTATTTGCTCAAGTCTTTTCAGTGTCAACTTGGCATAGTGATGTAAATTGTGACTACTTCTGCATCTAGTACCCAAAGGTTTGCTCAGTCAACCCAAATACAAATGCTCCCTTGACACTGACTCTTCTCTTATACTCTCCTTCCATTTCATGGTCCATGAACAGGGCTTTCTTAGTCCACCACAATACCATGTGAATCTACCACCAATGAGAAGTCTTTCTTTTTTCCTCCCTGCTCTACTTGGCCCATAGACAAGCTGCAAATACCATCATCTGTACTTACTAACTTGCAATATATAAAAAATGATGCAATTTCTTTAACACAACCGTCTACTCAATCAATCAGTTTAGTTCTACTCATCACCAACCTGCTTTAATGATGTAAATTGTGACTCTTTCTTGATTCCTATAACAAAAATGTTTCTCCTTTATTATCTCATACAAGTTCCCTTGTAACACTGTTTATTGGCAGTCAGTGTTTTCCTGACTTTGACATTCTTTTTGTGTCTTTTTAGTTTTCATTTACTCATGTGGCTCTGCTTAATTTTGATGGTCAGAGCCAAGGACAGAGACTGGGTTTTCACTGCCTGCTGTCTTACACAGTCTCCATTTGTCTATGTGGGTTTAATGTCTATTGACTGCACATGCTTCTGCTCCTGGGGTGAGCATTGATGAGAGGTACTCATAGCAGCACATAATTCTAGGCAGGAAACTTGCCAGGCTGAGTCACTCAGCAGCTGCAGCCTGTTTGCAGTATATTTTTCCTATCTGGGTGTGAGAAATAGAGATAAAGAAATCTCAGCTTGATATGTAGTGAATAGAATTGAAGTTTGTATCCTTCACAATTTGATAATTCACATGGCTTCCTTTTGAGCCTAAAGCAGATAACATGATATTAGCTATGCATAACAGAAATGGCTTTAGTAATAAGAAAACAGTCTTGTCATGTGAAAGACAAAGGGAAAACTTAAGAGATCTGTAGCGATTTCAGACTTAGTTAATTTTGTAAATCAATGCACCTTTGGGAACAAGACTCCTTCCATCTTTCTGTAATGCCCCGGGTAAAGTCTTTTGTAAGATGCAGATGATGGTTTCAGATCTAATCCTTTGTTGAAAATGTCCATGTCTAGTGGGGGAACAGAACACTCTCTTCTTTGATGTCTCTGTTTAGGAGGCTAGAAGCCTGCAGGATTCTCATTTATTGTTTGAAGTAAGGTTATGTACATGCCCTTGTACAGGTAAGGGAGATAGGAGACACACACACACACACACAGAGACAGAGAGAGAGACAGAGAGAGAGAGAGAGAGACAGAGAGAGAGACAGAGAGACAGAGACAGAGAGAGACAGAGAGAGAGAGACAGAGAGAGACAGACAGAGAGAGAGAGAGAGAGAGAGAGGGCTTGACTGAGAATATACACAATCACAATATTTTTTGTATACTTAAAATTTGCTAAGATGCAGATTTTAATTGTTTATATTTTAAAAGTAACCGTCAAAAGTAAGAAATGTAAACTATTTTGATTATGGTGAATATTTTACAATGTAAGATCATAGCCACTTGATACAATATGTGTAGGGATAGGATATCCCAAAAGCCTTCAGGTCATAACAAGGATTGGTCCTGCTTTAAAGCCTGAAAAGGTGCTGTTGTGAAAATTTTATCCCATGGGAAACCAACTGCTTTCTATCTGCACCTAAACCCTGTGAAATAGGACTGAATTTATGCCTGGCTGAAAGTGTCATAGACTCTAGAGTAGAAGGTAATATTGCCATGTCTTCAAACCAATATGATTTCTAATTAGATTTTAAATACTTATCTTAGTTAGAGTTACTATAAGTTAGAGCTAAGTATTATTAGTTAGAGCTGCCATAAAACATCACAACCAAACCACTTGAAGAGAAAATGGTTTATTTCAGTTTCCACTGCCCTGGTAACAGTGCCTTATTAAGGGAAGTCAGGACAGGAACTCAAACGGCAGAAACCAGGAATCAGGAGCCAACTTTCATGTAGAACCCAGAACAACAGCCCAGGCATAGCACTATCCACATTAGGCTGAGTAGTCTTCCATCATTTGTTTAAAAATAATGCCCCATAGGCTTGCCTGTAGACCAAACTTTTGGAGACATTTTTCTTAATTAAGGTTCCCTATTCTCAGATGACTTTATCTTGTGTCGAGTTAATATAAAACTATTTAGCACAGCAGGAAAGGATAGCTCTCACTCCTTATCAAAGTAGTTTTCACCCTAAGGATGAAAACTATTAAAGAGTTCCACCACTGTCAAGATGCAGAGAGTAAGTAGCCATAGGGTGGCCAGCCCCAATGCATGCATCCACAATCCAAACCCCTGACTTGAGGGAATAAAGTAAAAGGGGGTGGAAAAGTTGTAAGAGCCAGAAGACCAGAATACCTTCAGTGAACGGGTATCTTCAGACATGACAGGGAAGTTGCACCTATGAAATCTCAAAAATATTGTTGTTTACAGGAGACATGCAGAATGACAATACCAATTGAAATGCTAATGTGGACAGGAAGTGTCACAAGGTCCCAACTGTAAAGGAAGAATTTTATGTGGTAAACAGCAATGAGAGGGAGAATCAATATTCTCAAGAAAGAAAATTACAGAGAGTTTGTTGAGTTAAAGAGGTCAGCCATGTTATGGACTGTTGTATGTATGAGCAACAACAATTGGACTCTGTAGGGTGTGTGTGTGTGTGTGTGTGTGTAAATAATGTAATAACAACAGCAGCAGCGGTGGCAGAAGCAACAGCAATAATAATAATAGTTATGAATTTCAAAGGGAGTTGGAGGAGGCACTGGAAGAGTTGAAGGTACAGAAGAGGATTCACATGATAGAAATATAATAACTGATGAAAGTATGCAAGCATGAAATTCTCAAAAATGAAAATTTTAGATGGGCAACAATAATAAAGAAAACAACAAGAAAATCTAACTATAGAAAGGATACCTTTGTATGATGTTCTGAAATTTTACATATTAACTATGAGAGGTTATATTTTTGTGGGAGAGACTGTTACCAGCTCTCAGTTTAAGCTCTGCTTGGCTCTCTGTTCCTGGCAATCTCTCTGTGGAAAAAATTCAGCAAAACACATAGAATTGTATTGTAAAAGAAAGAGTGTATTACAGAGTAAAATGAAAGTTTCAAGGGTAAGACTAGGAAATGACTGAAGGAATCATTTTCCAATTATCACTTTCAATGAGACTGTATTCTTTCCTTTTATTCTTCCTTCCTTCTTTCCTTCCTTCCTTCCTTCCTTCCTTCCTTCCTTCCTTCCTTCTTTCTTCCTTCTCTCCTTCCTTTATCCTTCTTTCTTCCCTCTTTCCTTCCCTTTTTCCATTCTGTTTTAATCTGTCTCTCATTTGTTATACCCTTAAATGGTTTTCCCTCCCAGCTCCTCCCTCCTACTTCCCCTCTCCCCAGATTCAGTTCCCTCTGTCTTTCCCCCAGAAAAGAGCAGAACTACTACACACATCAACCAAACATGGCATAACAAGCTTCCATAAGATCAGGCACACACCATTACATTAAGGGTAGATGAAACAACCCAATAGAAGGAAAAGAGTCCCATAGTAGACAAAAGTGTCAGAACATCCCTGCTCTCACTGTTAAGATTTCTGCAAGAACACCAAGCTACTCAGCCATAGCATAAATGCAGAGGACTTAGGTAAGCCCCCTACAGGGTCCCTGATCTCTATGAGGCCCCATGAATCTCAGTCAGCTGATTGAGTAGTCTATGTTCTTGTGGTGTCCCTGACCCTTCTGGTTCTTCTAATTCACTTCCCCTTAACAAGACTCCTGGAGCTCAGTCTGTTTGGCTGTGGATGTATGAATCTGCTTCCATCACTTCCTGATGAGGTCTCTCTAGTCTTTTTGATGACAATTCTGCTAGGCTCTGGTCTCATAACACTCTACAGGCAGAATAAACCATAGATTGAAGGTTTTTTTAGCTGTGCTCTGTGTTACAGTCCCTCTACTTGAGACCATACCTCGTCACAAAAGATGGCAGGTTCAGGATCTATGCCACCCATTACTGAGAGTCTTTGTTAGGGTTGCTTTCCTGGATTCCATAGATTCTATTCCACCTTGGCTGGTAAATACTGCCCAATTCCAGCCCTTTTCCCCAGTTTCTCACCCTTCCACCTGATCCTTCATGTTCCCAACACCTATTCCTTGTCTACCAGTGAAATTTATTCTATTTCTCTTTCCCAGGGAGATCCCTGCATCTCCCCTGAAGCCCTCCTTGTTGGTTAGGCTTTCTAGGTCTGCAGACACTAGCACAATGGTCATTTACTCTATAGCCAATATCCATTTGTAAGTGAGTATATACCATGTTTGTCTTTCTAGTTCTGGGCTACTTCACTCATGTATGATATTCCTCTACTTTTTTGTAAGATTTCCCCAAAATAAACAGTTTTCAAGAAGGCTCTTTTCTTATCTAGGTGACTAACAGGCCCATATTTATTGAGTTTTACTGGAGGAGGCAAATGTATTTCTATGTTCTTTACTAGAAAGTTCTAAGAACTTCCAAGCAATTTAGAATATCCTGTCTCTACCTAGAGCCCAAGTCACAGTTTAAATTGCATTATTTTAACCAGGAATGAGAGTTCTATAGTTAAGTTCTTGTTTTTACAAGCTGCTGATTATGATGGAGACAATTAATACCAAGTGATCTATCTTCAAGCTTTGATACTATCTGACCTGCTACTGAACAATCCTAGGTTTGTTGCCATTACAAGCTGTTCAATATAAGTATGAAACCATTGAAAATATTTCAATTAAGAGTTTAAGGTAGTGTACATGCTATTCATCCAAGCTAGCTCCAGATTTGCAGCACTATTGTTTCAACGTCCCTAGATACTAAGTATGTAGGCATACACCACCACACCTGACAAGGCAAATGTTCTGCATTGCTATCCTTATTACATTCATATTTAGTATCTTTATTCATCAATTTGTAGAAGTTTAAGAACAATAGTACACATTTCCTCCAGACCTAAAATGACCATCAACATCAAAGGTCCAATGGTTGTTATGACCTACATAAGACCTTAACCTGAAGTCATGACAATGAAATAAAAACAGTATAGATGATGGACAAGTCCATGATAACAGTAATGAGGCTGTGAACATCCTTGTAAGGAGGAGTAAGGATCAAAATAGCCTGTTCTGAAATTCTATCATTACTTTCCTCCTGACCATGCTCATTTGAGTTCTAGAGTATGAAAGAGGTAGGGTATGGAGGGCAGGGATTGGGACTCTTCAGTTGTGTAGTTGTCTTTGAGTCATTCCTGGTGAGGATGAGGAGTATCTGATGGCGCAACTGCCTGAGTGTTATCCACATTAATGTAAATACTCCCGGTATAAACATACTGCCTCACCTATATACACCTTCATGGGATCCTTTCTTTGCTGTGTTAGCTTCCTTTGTATTTGAGAGGGAGGGGCACATATAGTGATTTTGCTACAACTCCTCAAGAAAACTCCTCTAACTGCAAATGATTAAGGCAAGTACTCAGGAAAATGTGCAGTGGGAGTATACAATAGTTACTTTTCTTATTGCTTTGACCTACTACATGGCAAGAAGCAACCTAAAGTCTGACAGAAATAACTTATCTCATGGTTTTAAAAATGGATACAGTCTATCAGTGCCTTAGTGTATCTGCAGTAGGGAAGACATATGGATGCTCAGCTCCCTTTGTTGAAGGGAGGAAAGGAAGTGAAGAAATTATGCAATTATATTTTCATTAAGTGTCAAAAGAAGAAAATTAACATTTTTAATGTATGAGTATGTGGAGGGTAGGGTGTATGCCATATGTTTGTGTATGTGGATGACTATATAAGCCAAAGAGGTCATCTGGTGCCCTGGAGATGGACAAGCAATTGAACTGAACTTCTATCCTCTGGGAGCACTAAGTACTTTTATCCATTGAGTCATGAATCCAGCCCCCATTCCCCACTTTCTATTCAGTTTTAGGATTTCATTTTATGGGATGGTGGCACCCACATTCCAGGTCAGTCTTTCACGTTCAGTAAAACTTCTTTGGAAACAGACTAAGTAATGGCCAGAGATGTGTCTCCATCTTAATTTCAAAGCCAGCTGACAATAAAATTTAATCACTGTTTTAAGACACTTGGCAATAATTTTGCTTTTGATCAGCTTTTTTCCCCCTAAAATATGCTTTCTCAAAGATTGCAGAAAATAAGATGTCATTAAAATATTTCCACTCTTCATTTGATCGCTTAAAATCAGTTTCAATATATAAGATCTGGTTAATTGAGTTTTTTGCTACACATGCAGCCACCAGTGCTACTGAAGTGTTCAGAATTACTTAAATGAGCTTTGTGTGAACAGCATTAAAAGGTTAAACTTAGATTATGTCAGGCTTCTGACATGTATTCTATTTGACTAACCATATTATTCCTTCCTCTATTTCTTTTGAATAGACTGATAAGAGTATTTGTCTCTAATCTGTCAGGAAGAAATACTAATTAGAATAAGGCATTTCAAAGAATAAATTAAGATTTCTATGAATAAATTATGATTTTTCAGAAAATCATATTGTAAGAATTTAGAAGACTTTTACTGAGTACAGGTTTTGGCCCAAGGGCTAATTTGACAAAATAATCCTTTGTAAAGCTTCCTCCCAGGCTCCTCCCTCTAGCCCAGTGTGATTCCCATCCTAATTTGAGTCTCTACAAAGTATTTATGAGACTCACACACCAATTATTTTACTTACCACAGTGCACCACAGTTATTTGTGGATACTCTTAAACTACAAACCTTTAGAACTCACTTCTGAATGCTGTCTGTGTGTCTAATATTCATGCAAGTGCTAAGCTCACACTGTGTGCCCAATGGCTGGTAGAAATAGCTTGCTCAATTTTGGTGCCTAACTTTGAATTACTCTAGCTTCTCCATAACAATAGGAGTCATACTGCACTGCCATGAAAGGAGATAACTGTAGGACATCATGACACTTGGTCTATCTTTATGTCTTTCCTTTGACTTCAGTGTGCACTTTGAGAATGCTCTCACAGTCTCTACTTCCTTATCTCTGGATTTAGTTACTCAAACACATTTATTCGATGTGTACTGTATATAAGTCACTGGTTTAGGATGTGGGATCCATTAATGAATACAACAGTGTCTAGAACAAAGTAATGCATTCATGCTGTTTAGCTTGCAGTTTCTTGAATAGAACACAGAAAGTAAATAAATAACTGACTGGATACATAATATAATGTCAGGTTGTGATGTCATGAAGAAAAGCAAAGTATATATGGTGACAGAATATCAAATTAGGTGCTAGTTATCAGAGATAGCAGATATTTGAGATAGAATTTTCTGAGCAAAAATCAGTAAAGGTGAGAGACCAAGGCAGAACACATACCATGTGCCTGGTATGTGGAAGTGGTATGTAGTATGGTAAGGAAAAGAGGATTCTGGTTGCTATAGCTGAGAGGAAACAGGAATTGTGGTAGCAAAGAGGCAGCATAGATGCTGTTATTGTGCTACCTTGAAAACAGTATGGCTTCGCCTGACATTGTAAGTCCATGGATGTCATTGGGAATCTATGGACTCATAAATTAGTACATGTAGATAATAGTTTAATATAAATGGGAAAGTAGTTTTTATTGTGGACAGATAAATGGCTCAGTGGATAGATTTAAAAACAGACTGATACAAAGCTATTATTGTTTTTCAGATATGCAATGGTATAGTTTGGACTAGGATATCAATAATAGATGATTGAGATATGCTTAGTTTCTAGTTCTATTTTTCTGGTGAGTGGAAAGGAAGTTTAGATGGAATACCTGTAGGTAATGTCTCAAAGTATAAATCAGTGACTTCAAAGAGTGGATACATCTAGTAATTAACTATTGAAAAGGAATGGAGGAAATGTGAGAGGTCTGTGATTGAAGGTAGTTGATATGTGTGGGTTGAAACAGAAGCTACCAGCCATAGCTCAGAGGATGCAGCTATTGAAATAAATCAAGTGGGAGTTGGTGATGGGCTCTGCTTTTTGCATAAGACCCAAGAAATGATATTGCCAAAGAGATCTAAACTAATACTGAAATTATTTGGACTAAAGTCAATCAGCCAATGTGTAAGTGCTGAGTCATGCACTGTGCACTGTGAGTTTCTGATCCTATCAGCTACTTAGCTGTCTTGTCTTGTATTTGTAGAAGATGTAGGGGGATGGTCCAGATGCTTGGATTGATTCTGTTAGATTGGATAACAGGCTCAGAAAAGCAATTTATTCTAGAATGGCCAATTATGCAAAAACCTACAAATGCTTTGAATTATAATAAAAAGCCTTCTATTGGCCTTACAATTTTGTGTAAAAAGTTTTCTATTCTCTTCCTAAAAATATGCTTCCCAATGTTCCTTTTAGTGACATAGTCATGTGGCTCAACTTCTTTCCCATAAGCTCTATCTCCTTAAGGTTCCAATAATGCCATAATTTAGAATAAGGCCTTCAAAATATAAGACTGGTATAGGGATGAAGCTCATTCTTAGAGTAGCTCCTTAGTATTCAAGAAATCTTGAATTTGACTCCCAGTACTTTGTAAGCTAGTAATTCTAGTACTTGGGTACAAAGGCACTCCCATCAGAAGTTTGAGACCAACCTTGAATACATGAAACTACAACTCATAAAAAGGACTAAACTATGAGGTTGTATGATTACATAGAAGATTTAATGACATTTATTGAACAGTCTAGGCCTTAGTCAGTGTCTTCACAGTAGAAAGACTAGTCTGCTTTGAAGGCTCTACACTGTTTTCTAACTAGACACACAGAGGGGCAAGTAAGCAGGATTGATGGAAAAACTACTGTCTACTAAAGCTTGCCATGTGAAGATGGTTGACATCTCAACCTGGGCATTATACTTTTGGTAATGATGATAACAGTGTCTTTATGCCTTTTGGTAAAGTTTTAGTTGATGATCCTCATTTAATCCTCACAGTTTCTAAGCACAGTATATAAATTTGTCCTATCTCTGTGTTACAGGTGGTGAAATGTAATCCTCTTGTCCCAAATCACATTATCCGACTCAAAATAAGGAGAGTGAAGTCTCTACCACCAGATCAGTGAAAAGGAAACAGTAAGAAAAAAACTGTATCAAGAAAATTATTAGCATTGGGCTTGAGAGAACATTTGAACACAGAGTAAATGATAGAAGGCAATGAAAAATTTTGCAAAAAGGAAATGCTTTAAATATCAGGAGAAATGTTATTTTGCTTCTAGTACAAAAAGTTTGACAGACTATATTCATCTGTGAACATTTATGGATTCAACAAGAATTAGAAGTAAAAACACAGAGGCCCATGAGAGAGAAAAGTTGAGCTGATTTATAAGGATATAATTCTTCATATAAAGTAGCAGGAACTATGGATAATGTTGGGATTCAAAGCTCATCAGGACATTGTGTGTGCTTTTCACTTTATCTTTGTATTTAGAGAGGAAAGCTGCTTGGGAAGGCAGCTAATGGGTTAAATAATGTCTTTTCTTCAAGATGGGGCAACTATGATCTTAGATAAGTGGTTTAAGTTTTAATTAAAGATCTCTATAATATTTAAATGTGTAAGCATAACACTGGTTAAAACTTACCTTAAATGATTAAGTTATCCAAAATGTTGAATATTATGGACATCCCTGGATTAATACATATCTGCCTTTAAAATACAGAATATTTGGTTGTAATAATACTTCAGAGTTTGAAAATTTATACCTTTTTATATTTGTAATATGTGATGTGGTATCCTCTGCCAGTCCTGGGTAGGGGCAATGAACCTGGGATCCTGATAAAACACAAAATCTTCAGAATTAACAAATTTTTCTTCTGCTACAATGTGCTACTCTGTTTTAAAATCTCATTAGTTTAGATACCTACATACCATATTTCTACATACCATATTTTTACCCTACAGTGAGGTTACCAAGATTTCCCTTTGTAAGTTAAACATCATGTGCTATCAGGATGGTATCTAGACAACTGGTGTCTACTGCTTGTCACATGACATAAATTAAGCAGTTAGCTCAGCAAAATCTCATACAGATGGAGATAGAAGTGGAAGATTTCACATAGAGTTCTTTTAGAAGTAATTATTCTAATCCCAACCAAAAGGTCCAGGTTTGTATTAAAGTAGTCCTAGTCCTTTTGAGAAAGATCTGCATATGCTTTGAGGCAGAAACAAAGGGTTATCAGGTGGATTACATACAATAGAAGATGAGTCATCAGAGAGCGCTGTCTCATTTATATTGCAGAACCATGAGGAAGGAAACTATCAGTTTATGGAAATGTGAGAAGATCAAGAGGAACAGACTTCAGGATAAAAACCAGGAGTTATGTAGATCTGATAGTTTTGCTCTGCCTAATAAGCTTCTAAGTGGAAAATCCAACAAGTACTTGATTATAATGAGGCTATAACACTTGACCAAGTCAAAACTAGAGATCTAGACTTGAGAAATAATGGTAGCATTTACACATACAAATGAGTATAATTTCCCAATGAGTGAGTGTAGGCTAAAAAATTGCAGTGTGAAGGGTAGAGTCCTGAGCACTCTCGAGGTTAGAGCATGGACAATGGAGGCTCGTGGAAAAAAAGACAGAGGAGTCGTAGCCAGAGATGTCAAAACTTAACTAGACAAAATAGTATCCATGAGTCCAAGTTATGAGAGTGGTACTTTAAGGATACAAGAATGAGGAACTAGATCCAAAGCCCTTCGTAAGCTGGGTGATGACTTACATCAAATGACCCATACAGATATCAACACAAAGGCAACTAAAGGCTTAAGATATGGGACAGTAGAAAACTCTGTCATCTTTTCTCTGAATAAAGAGAAGCAATGCTAGCTACTCATAGCCAAATTTATGAGATTCATAGTAAAAGGAGCATTGTAGAAAGCCTTGTAATATTGTAGATTGTTTAGAAAAGAATCACATGTAAAAGGGCATCCACAGGGGATATGGAAGTTTCACCTTATTGAAAAGGATACAAGCATTTTGCACTGAATAAGATAGAAAAATATCCGGCCAGCCTTGAAGGAATCTGCAAAGCCACCCTGTAATCCTGTGAATATAAAATGGCTCACACTGGTTCATGTGTGTGAACCCTTTGTTCCAAGTTAAAAGCAATGCATTCTGAGTTTATAAAACAATATGAAAAGCTAAAATTGGCTCAATGAATGCAACCCTTGAGCATTACAGCTCTCCTTCTAGTTCAAATTCTGCTTCTTACTCTGTCCAGATGTGAATGGCACATCCTACAAAATACCTTGGGAGGAGCCTTCATATTTGCCATGCTTTCCCCACCATGATGGACTGTATCCTATATATAGTATACCAAAATGAGCTCTGGTTTTGTATCTTCTGACAGGTATTTTCACAGTGACAATACAAATAACTAATCCATACAAGTATAGAAATACAGATTTGTTTCAGAGTGGTCTTTCTTTCTTTCTTTCTTTCTTTCTTTCTTTCTTTCTTTTTCTCTCTCTCTTTTTTTTGTGAAACATTTAATTGGCACCTTCTTCACTCAGGACTTCCTGCTTAGAAAATTGATTTCTGGAATATATTCTTTTTTTATTGGATATTTTCTTTATTTACATTTCAAATGTTATCCTCTTTCCCGCCCCCCAACCCCTATCCCATGCCCCCTCTTCTGATTCTAGGAGGGTGTTCACCCACTCACCTACCCACTCCCACCTCACTGCCCCTGAATTCCCCTACACTGGAGTATTGAGCCTTTACAGGACCAAGGGCCTCTCTTCCCATTGATGCCTGAAAAGGCCATCCTTTGATACATATGCAGCTGGAGACATGAGTTCCTCCATATGTACTCTTTGGTTTCTGGTTTAGTCCTTGGGAGCTCTATTGGGTCTGGTTGGTTGATATTATTACTCCTCCTATGGTGTTGCAAACTGCTTCAGCTCCTTCAGTCCTTTCTCTACCTTGTCCATTGAGGACCCCATTGGGAACCCCGTGCTCAGACCAATATTTGGTTGCAAGCATCTGCCTCTTTATTTGTCAGGCTCTGGTGGAGCTTCGCAGGAGACAGCTATATCAGGCTTCCGTCAGCATGCAATTCTTGGCATCCACGATAGTGTCTGTGTTTAATGACTGTATATAGGATGGATCCCCAGGTGGGGCAGTCTTTGGATGGCCTTTTCTTCAGTCTCTGTTCCACACTTTGTCTCCATATTTGCTCCTGTGAGTATTTTGTTACTTCTTCTAATGAGGACTGAAGCACCCACACTTTGGTCTTCCTTCTTCATGGGCTTCATGGGTCTGTTAGTTGTATCTAAGGTATTGCAAGCTTTGGGGTTAATATCCACTTATCAGTGAGTGCATACCATGTGTGTTCTTTTGTGATTGGATTACCTCACTCAGTTCCATCAATTTGCCTAAGAATTTCATGAATTCATTGTTTTTAATAGCTGAGTAGTAGTCCATTGTGTAAATGTACCACATTTTCTGTATCCATTCCCGTTGAAGGACATCTGGGCTCTTTCCAGCTTATGGCTATTATAAATAAGGCTGCTATGAACATAGTGGAGCATGTGTCCTTGTTATCTGTTGGAGCATCTGTTGGGTATATGTCCAGGAGTAGACAGCAGAAAATAATTAATCTATTATTAATATACTCAGTGATTAAATCAACCAAGTAAAAACAAAAAGAACTATACAAAGAATCAACAAAACCAGGAGCTGGATCTTTGAGAAAATCAACAAGATAGTTAAACCTTTAGCCAAACTAACCAGTAGGCACAGAGACAATATCCAAATTAATAAAAATCAGAGATGGAAAGAGAAACATAACAATGGAAAGCAAGGATATTAAAAAAAATCATCAGATCCTACTACAAAAGCCTATACTCAACCAAATTCTAATATATTCTTTGTTAAGACATTCAGAGGTCAAATTACCTGTGATTTGAATAGTAGGTTTTTATATACAGCTCTCTGGGTAGACTTTGTTTTCATCTGCACAGTGATGATTTTGTCAACATGCTATTCAAAAACGAGTGAAGTCATAACAGCTTTCAGCATGTGGAATACTTTAGAAGTCCTATCCATGGAGGGAGTGTGCTGTTGGTGGGTTCTGTGTAAATAGCCATGAAAAAAGTGATTCACGGTATATGGAAGAGAAGGTTGAAATTATAATGCAGCCTCAGGAAGATACAGATGCCAGCAACATACAACAGCTGCCAAGGAAAGTTTAAGGCAATGTGCAAAAGTAGCCTGTGAGAGCTGCCATGTGGCACTCAGCCAGCCAAGCTGTAGGGGAAGTGCTGTCCACAGTTTTAAGATGTTATGTTCCACTGCAGTCGATATACACCAGATGATGGCATTGGGGTTGGAGGATTTAATAATTTTGGTCTTAAATTGGGCCAATCACTCTTTCTAGTCCTCTGTTTTTCTCATTTGGAATAGGGATGTTGACCCTCTGTCCGTCTACCAATGTAGATTTGAAGTCAACTTTAGCCTTGAATCTTTGATGCCTCTCTAGAGGTAGACTTGGGAGTAATGTTCATTGCATAACTTTCTACTTCTCCCCAAATAGACACTGTGTCTCAATGTCACAAGAGGCATTTAGGAATGATCAAGCAGAACAAAGCAATGAGGAGCCAGAATGTCGGTAAGGCAGACAACTCGGCAGTCTCCAAAAATGGGCAAAGTTCATTCTATGACAAAAGAAAGAACTGAAAGCATACTAGAACTAAATCAACTATGCACCTGAAAACTTCTCTTGGAAAATGTGTAAAATATTGTTGTTTACATTGTCTTCTACAAATGTATCATTATAGCCTGCATAATAAGGCTACAAATTATACTTATACATGGACCTTTATATAACATTTAATGCATTTATTAACTTGTATTATTTTATAAGAAAGTATTAAAATGATAAAGTCCAAAGAAACCTTCATATGAAGCATAACTTGTTTTTTAATGTCTGCTTCTGTGACTTTTCTTTTTAAAAAATGGATCATACTCATTTTCTCGAGTTTAACATAATCTTTTTGTCACTTAAATATTCACCTCTAAGTGTTTTGCCAATTACTTGGTAGTATTTGTTAGCAATAACATCCTTTGGCTCTTTAGCCATGTAGTTGATACCCAGATGCTCCTAAGCACAATAATGTGTTGGCATAAATGAATTATCTGACACATGCAACTATTTATACATCCTGACTCTATTAGGACGATATCACAGCGACTTACAGTTTCCTTTAAATAGCCGCATGCACCTGCAGGCACTTTTAGTTCAGGAATGAAAACATGAATGATAAAGATGGGTTAGGTATCTTTGTCCTCTCTGTGGCTTTAAGACTTTCAATGACTCTGGAGAAAGCACTTCCAGACCTTGTCAGTTTCCTCTGTGATTCCCCAGCTATTATATTCCAGAAAGAGGAGAAGAAATTGGTGTTCTGATTCCTATAAGCTTGTAGAATTTAAGCAGATAAGGTAGTTATGTTAACATTTTAATAATATTTGAGGTGAGGAATACCGTGATGTTTGTAATCTGGTGTGGCTGAGGATAGAGGCAATCTGTGGAAGGGCCAATATGTTGTTGGTCCTTCAGTCTGAGTGCAGATCAACTTACATTTTAATCACTGCAAACATGCACAATAGAATATAGACTTATTTTAGGATCTCACAGAAACATGCTAGTTTCTTTGAAAATCCAAAGGAAATATTCAAATGTAATAATACTGAGCATATAACAGCAGATACAGCTTACACTGTGATCGACTTTATAGTTCTATGTTTCCTTTTTTTTTTATAGTGAAAGTGGCCCTTTACAAAGGCAGAAGTTCTCAGGCTTCAGTGGAAGTGTCTCAGTCATTTCAAATGAGTCACTTGGAATAACATCTGGGTTACATCATGTTCTCCTAATCTTCGAAGCAGAGATAATATCTTAGCAGACCATTATAATTTGGATCTATTACCAAAGCCAAAAAGGTTTTTTAAAAAACAAACATAAAACCTAAGGTGACATTTTTGTTACATTGCTCCTGGAGGAAACTAATGTGTGAGTTTGGCAAATTTGTGTAGCATCTATTTCTTGTGAATACAATTCTTGCCTTTGCAAAGTTAACAGTTTAACCTTAGGCACGAAGCTAAACTTGGTCGGTATTCTTGGCAGATGAGGAGCTAAAGAGTACATGGGTTATTTTTGTTCCTTTATGTTTATTCGTGTTCTAATGTTTTATAAGTGAGTGAAAAATCAAACCTTTTATCGTGTTTTTAAACATTATGATAAAACAAGTCACATACAGCAAAGATAAAATACCAAAATTATCTAAAACAATGACTATACAGCTCCATAAACTTTGAATAGTTAACGTCACCATTTGGAACTTCTCATTAGATTTTGCACTTTTATTTCACTAAAAAATATTGTCATGAACCTGTCTACCACCTAAAGTGAAAATTTCATTACAGAGTTAGAACCAGAAACATGGTTAGCTTCTATCCTCTTTAATATCATGTATACATTACCTAAATGCAGGGAAATATTTCTCTTTAAAAAACATTATTTTATGCGTGTGCATGTTTTGACTGCATGTACATATCTAAAGATACTGGTGTGTATGCAATGCCTGCGGAGATCAGAAGAATGTCAGATCTCCTATATCTGTAGTGAGAGAAGATTGCGAACTGCCATATGGATATTAGGAATTGATCCTGAGTCCCGTAGCCATCTCTCTCACCCTGAATACTTTTTGCCAGATTTTTAAAAGTGTCTGTAGAAAACATGCTTTAATGTGAGAAGAGAATGCTTGTAAACATTTTGCTTCTACTATGAATTGTAGAATGAAGAAACTAGCAATCTAGTGTGTCACATATATTGATGACAGGTAAAGTTTTTGCAAAAATATAAAAATTAGGCAACATTTCCAATGTTATTTGCTTTTATTGGAGAGAAGAGTACATGAAGAGAGATAAGGATCTGAGCATTAATCTCAAAAAGAATTTGCTATAAAGTGTCCATCTGTAATTGAAGGCACTACATATCTTCACAAGGCCATATGGTGTAATGATTTGCTTAATTTTCTTATTATTAAACGTTGTAGCATTCTTATGAAGTCATTAACTATGTCTTCCCACTCCCAGTGTAGGATAGAAGAGAACCTGATGGTTCCTTTGCCAGCAGCTTACACTTACTAACTGTTCAGCTTTCTTTTCCTGCTTTTTTCTCTAGTTCAGGGCTACAATATCCATCTTCTTTGCATTTCCATCTTATTAATGGGGGAATGTGTAACTAAAACATTCCTAGGCTTTAACTTTGATAATCCAACAAAGATGTTCAACAGTTGTTTTCATATAAACTACAATTGTTTTAAATTTTTTTTTTCTGTTCTAAGTTCATCTAGTTGTAGTATAAACAGCTCACCCTCCCATATCTATCAGAAGAGGGTAGACGTTGGTGTGAGGACATTTTTTCTTTCTATGCTGATTCCAGTCAACATGTACACTACAGGCACTTTCATCCTATGGAAACCATGAAACCCTAATACACTGTCAAACGGCACCTTCTCTTCATTCTCTCATTTTCTAACTTTTCAGTTACTTTTAATATATCTGGAACATCCAAGAATGCTAAAGCTAACTTGATCCTTTACTAACTGCCAGGTGAGCACCACGAACATTCTCAGCTAGAGATGGTCTCTTTTCTTCCACATTTGTCTCACTATGAAATTGCCTGCTGTTGAAAAGCAGAAAAGGCTTAAAAAGCATCTAACCATGGAATTTTCTTATAAAATTTCATTCTTTTATCTTAGGCCCATGAATGCACCAACAATGTTCTAGAAGGCTTTATCCTAAATGGGCTACTAGAGGTTTGAATCAGAGGATGTTGTGGCCTTATTAGTGAATCTGGTTGAAGGCTGTTTTCAAATCAACTGTTTGAATGAGCCCTCCTTTCCTCTTATGTTTGAAAAGAATTTGGTTCTTCTTAAACTTCTTACAACTTTTCACATGCCTCAAATCGCAATATAATTTTTAATAAAGCTATTTCTCACAGGTCTTATGCTAAATAATTAACATAAAGTATATGATTCACATTGAAATTTTATTAAATTAATTAAGCTCCCTAAAGTTATTAGTTAAATTTAACTTATCTATATTCATATATCATACTAATATTTTAAAGTTAATTCCATTAAAAAATACAAAGTATATACTATCTTGTTGAGGGTGCAAGAGTTCTTCAGAGAACTCCTAAATTATGTGTTGACCAAATTAGTGGTATTTTGGCAATGGTCATCTTTACAGGTCAGACACTATCTTCAGTATAAATGAATGGAAGGGTAAGTTAAAATGGCACGTAATCACCCTCTAAACCCTCCAGTATATGAAGCCCTAAAGTCAAAATTTTTTAGACATCATATGACATCAACTCATTTCCCAGTTTAATAGACTAAACTATTACTTTTCTGAAGAAATAAAAACCTTATGAGAATACAAAATAAGAAAATAAACAATGATATGAGAAGAGAATTACAGGGACTTAGAATTCAGGACCGTATTTTTTAGTCCCAGGAGCATAAAGACAAAGCACATCTCAAAAGAAATAAGTGAACCACAGTAGGAATTGGATGTGGAAGAAAAAAACATGCACTCATCAAAATCCAGCATTGGTTAGGATTCATGTCAACCAAAATGTTCTGTTTCTATGTCTAAAAGGTCAGCTCAGAGAGAAATCACAGTCAGGCTGACTTGAGATTTGCCCATTAAACTGTTTCCAGGGCACACTGCATTATTCTGCTCTAGTTATTTTAAGAGCCCAGGGTAGGATCCATTCTTGGATGCAAATAAATGACCTACAAGCAATAGTTCCTATTATTTGTCTAGTCTTCTCTCCCCAAAGTCTTACCCTTTCTTAACTAATATTAAGAAGCCATACCGTTAGTTACTCTAATATTGACCTGCAAACTTACAGTCATAGTATATATCTTGAGAAGCTTGATGACTCCCTTTCTGTATCTCTGTCAGTTCCTCACAAAAACTCTTTTGCTTTATTCAGAAACACACTCCTTCTAACATACAATAAAATAAAAATCAAAGGCTGAGACTTTGCATTCATCTAAGCGATTTGGTTAGACACACTGAAGTTTGTTTTTCTAGTCAAGTGATTGCTTCCCAAGTGGTAGGCAATGTCACTTAAAACAATCCAGTCTGCCCTTATTAGATTTCACTTCAACTTATCTGCTTTAATATACTTTAATAAGAATCAACTGATATAAACTGTAGTTGGTCTTCAGTTGTGAATTAAATAGTGGAACAATTTTTAAATAACTGTGTGACAGAAATACACTGGTTGGAAAGACAAAGATGTTCTTCTGCTAAAGGTAGGTAATAAAGAAGAGGGAGCATCAATATGAATGCTCACATATCTCTCTCCAACATAGAAGCGATTGCCTCTGAAGGTCAACTTGTTTCAGGATCTTCTGACTGGGGCTGAAGTAATCATGTTCAGCAGCAACATAGATTAGACCGAGTCAATGATGCATGGATCTGTTTTCTAAAGTATTCTTAGTAAAGAATCCATTAGTGTGCTACACAGAAAGGACACAGGAATAAATTAGTAGCTATTCCTCTCTAGGAGTTCATGTCCCATTGGGGAGAATGATGTCAATCATTTCAATAGAGCAACAGTGCAGGCAAAGGAGCAGGTGACAATATAAAGAAAGTATACAAACTCACAGGGATGTACATTAGAGCTTTTCCCTTAGGTGGTGTTGTTGTGGTTGTGATTGTTTGTTTGTTTAGGTTTTATAATCATTCACTGAACACTTTCTTGAGTGGTAACTCTAGTTTATTCTATTTCCATTCTAAATTAAAATATACCATATCATTTCATATTTTACAAATTTTATATAAAAACAGTTTTATTCCTTTTTCAGAAAAAAAAGATTTCTGATTCACCAAGACCTTATTGGTACTAATTGTATAATAACTTTCTTTGTAGAATTTTAAATACTAAATGTTTAAAATGTATAAAACAATGATTGTGTTTATAGTACTACTTTTCTAATCCATTATTCAGATTTTATACCTAAGCCTTACTTAGTCCAGAACGTAGTGAATTTGTTGACTTTGAGGGGAAGCATGAAATAGAATAGGTTCTTTGGCCCATATAGGTTTATTCAGAGATACCGAGCTCTGACATTATATCATGCAAATACCCCTTAAATTACAATTTTACTTCAAAAGGAACATAGTTTTGGTCACAAAAAGCTTCATATCAATAACATTGGTCCTGAAATGCTTTATATCAATAAGAAAAAGGCTACAGACAGTCTTGAGGCCTAATTGACTAGTATTTATTATTCTACACACACACTCACACACACATACATACATGCAGGCAGATATATATGCATAATATATTCATATATACATATATGCATGTGTGCATTATGCATATATGAATATATATGTTATATCTTATATATACATATATATTATTCATATATATCTTATATATACATATATATGCATATATATGTATATATATATTATTCATATATATGTATATATAAGATATAACATATATATTCATATATATGTATATATAAGATATGTTATATGTATATAAACATACATATGTATATATATGCATATATGCATGTGTGCATTATGCATATATATACATATGTATGTTTATATATGTATGTATATATATTATGTATATGTTGTATATGTGTGTGTGCAGAGTCTAGGTATTCATTTAAACACTTATGCACCTATAAAATATTAGCACATTTCTCTGAGTATGTGTCAAGATTTATAGGAATATGGGGCAGAGAAATAGTTTATCAGTTGCAAGAGCTTAGGATTTAGGAAAATGGAGGAATGAAAATTGTAGAATAGATAAGGAAAATGTGGTACATTTATTAAATAGATTCTTATTCAGCTAGTAAAAAATGACATCATAAAATTTGCAGACAAATAGAACTTAAAAAAAATAAATCATCCTGAGCAAGGTAACTTAGACCCAGAAAGACAAACATTACAGTATACACTCACTTATAAGTGAATATTAGCTGTTAAGTGAAGCATAACCGTGCTACAATCCAAGGATCCAGAGAGGCTAAGTAATATGGAGGGCTCAAGGAGATACATGGTTCTCCCTGGGAACAGGAAATAGAATAGATTTGGAGGGTGGACTAAGGGTGGGTGAAGATGTGAACACGAGGAATCAGGTGAAGCATGGTAGAGGGAGTGAGTACAGGGAGATGAGACTATAATTGGGGGACATTTTGTGGGGGTGAAGTAGAAACCTAATGCAGTGGAAACTCCTGGGAGTCTATGAAGATGACCCTAGAGAGGACTCACAGTAATGGGGGACACAGAGCCTGAAGTGGCCATCCTCTGTAACCTGGCAAGGCTTTTAGTGGTAGGATTGGGGCACCAATTCAGACACAATGTCGTTGACCTACAATTTGACCTGTCTGTAAGATGTGCTGCAGTATTGGTGGCACAGAACATGTGGGTGTGGCCAACCAATAACTGGTATAACTTGAAGTTCACTCCATGAGGGGGAGCCCATGCCTGACACTGCCTAGATGGCCAGAAACCAGAGGCTAGATAACCCAAAGACCTATGATAAAGCCAAACATGACTGGCAAAAAAAAAAAAAAAAAAAAAAAAAAAAAAAAAAAAAAAAAAGTCAATGAAATGATTCCTAATGATATTCTGCTATACTCATATGTTGGTGCCTAGGCCAGTTGTAATCACAGAAGATCCATCCAGAAACAGATGGGAGAAGATATAGAGACCCAAAGCCAAATATTCAAGGAACTCCATGGAAGAGTAGGAGGAACGATTGTAGGAGCCAAAGGGGTCAAGGACACCATGAGAACATGGCCTACAGAATCAATTAAGCAGACCTCATGGGGGCTCACAGAGACTGAAGTGTCAGTCAAAGAGCAGGCATGGGACTGCACTAGGTCCTTTGTATACATGCTATGGTTGTTTAGGTTGAGGGATGTCTCTGACACTTTTCTCTGCTCTTGGGACTGCTGTCCTCCTACTGGGTTGCTTCATTCATTCATTGATATGAGTGTATATGCCTAGTCTTCTTGTAACTTGCTACACCATGTTGAGTTGACATTCCTGGGATGTTTCACTTTTTTAAAGGGCAGTGGAGGAGTATCAGATCTGGAGAACAGGTGTGGTAGGGGGAACTTTGAGGATTCGATGGATGGGAAACTCTGGTTGGATATATCATATGAGAGAATATATCAATTATTATTATTATCATCATTTATTATTTGTTAAGAATGTAAAATTCAAGTGCAGCTCACCATTAACATCAGTACCAACTTGGTGCAGGTTTTTGTATAGCTGATAAGGTTTTTTGTAGAGAAAATGTATTTTTTTTAAATACAAGTAGTAGTTTTTTTGAGTAGCTACTACTTACAGTTAGATTTTAGAAATTTTGGTGTTGAGTCCTCCTAGATACTTAATGTTCCCTTTAATTTCTTTTGTATAGTATCATAGCACACTTCATTTTAATTTCCTAAAAATAAGGAGAAACACTTTAAGAAAAACAAAAACCAACCCCCCCCCCAAAAAAAAATCAAAACTAAACAACCAAACAAACAAAAAAACAAAGATGCTAATTTCTGGTTTTTCTATCACCACTCCTTCCTAGCGCCAATCTATTTAGAGATAGTTTTAAACCTGTGTCTGTATGAATCTACACTCCTGCTAAGTAACATCACATCATCCCCTTTAAGACACAAATGACAAAGCATGTTTTTTCACTGAACACTGACAAAGACTTGCATGGCACCTTACCTTTTAAAGGAGTCTATTCATCTCCTGGATCAGGAACTTATACCTGAAGACTAAGTCTTCCAGTTTGTGAAATACTTCATTTTGTTGGCTACCTTGATTGAATTCTCTGTCCCACCTGGATCTACACATGAACTTGCTACTACCACAATGTATCCTTTCTCATTTTACATAAACACAAAAGCAGTGTCATGGTCTTCCTCTTTTTACTCTGCAGACGTTCTTTGTCACTGTGGCAACTATCTCAGTGTTTGAACTAATAGATTTAAATTTAGGACTAGGAGTGATTGGCCTTGCAAATAACAAATGCAGTGCTTGTATCCCATTGTTCTTTTTTCCCCCCAGCAATTATCTATTTGGTGTTTACTCTGAATCATTTGATGTACACATTTAAGGAGAGTCAATGTTATCCAAAAATAAGCTCAGGACCAGAAATTATGCAACATATGTATCTTGTAGGCAGATGCTAATCATATCACAAAACAAAGAGAAGTTATCAGAAAGGAAGCACACATCACATAGGAACAGGGCAGAGGTGGATGTAGGCTGCTGGGGAGGTGTTTTTGAGAAGTGCTTCTTGTTCCTGTTCCTTTTTAATGGAGAATGGATGAGTAGATACAACTGAAATGAAAGAGGTGGAGGGAGCCTTCCAACACAGGAGAAGAGTGATACAACATCCTGTGACAGGATGAGAAATAGCAGCCAGGAAGCTGGAACATTCTAAGAACCAAAAATAGGCTAGTGTTGATGGAATGAGGGAACTGGTGGCCTAGGCCAAGGCAGTAGCTAAATTATATGAGATTTTATTATGATAAAGATTTGGGTCTTAACCTGATGGGCACTGGAGCTTTAAGGATTGGAGTGGCATGAACGTCAGACAGATAAGTGAGACACATGTGATTATTTGTAAATAATTTTTAAGGTTTCTTTACAATGTGGCATTCACTTATTAATTTATTTATATGTTTTAGTCACTTAAACATCTTTCCATTGATTAACATTTACTGGGTGTCCTTCACATGAGAAGCAATATAGAGCATAGAAAGAGATCTAAATTATCTTTGGCTCCCCCAAGAACTTATTAAAGATAAGTAAACTTTTCTTCTGGTAATTTGAATGTTAAATTGCTGCAATGACTTGTACTTGAACGATGCTGATTGACTTGCTAAGAGTAATTTAAAGTGAGAAAATTTTGCTCCAGTGAATCGTGTGACGACAATAGAATTCATATTAAACCTGTGACTGGTTGGCCTTTTCTGTCTTGTCAGACATCTATAAAAATTGCTTCAAGTGCTTGCACTGAATTTTTACTTTAGAATTGATTTCCTTTGTTTTTCCTCCATGTAGTGCAGATGGGATTATATCCTTCACTTTATTTTCTACTCAGATCCAGTTTTCTTATTCGTTTAGTTAGGAGTTGCTGTCATAGTTCAGCCTCTTTTTCTAGTCCCTGTTTTGTTTGTTTGTTTGTTTGTTTGTTTTTCGAGACAGGGTTTCTCTGTGTAGCCCTGGCTGTCCTGGAACTCACTCTGTAGACCAGGCTGATCTCAAACTCAGAAATCCGCCTGCCTCTGCTTCCCAAGTGCTGGGATTAAAGGCGTGTGCCACCACTGCCCAGCTCCCTGTTTTTTTTGTTTTTTGTTTTTTTTTTTTTTTAATACATTTTTGTGTTATTTATTTTTCTTCTTTTAAAATATATTGTTTATGTTTGAAGTTATAATGCATGTTGATTCATATCCACACCAGAAACCACTCTTCTGTGCTCACATATCCTGGTCAGATTGAGTTCTACTGGCCCCTCTAATTTCAAGGGCAGCAATTAGACAGAAGGTATTTGTATATTTAGGTTGACAAAATTTTCTGAGGAGCTCAAATAACTTTTATTATTCTCTCAGGGACTTTCTTCCTTTTTCAAAAATGAAGCCCTGTATGAATAAGTTGTTAAATACCCACTCCTCATGCAGAAGATTTCCCTGTCTCTCTTGTAAGTTAACATCAGAAAGTACATTGCTGTTCCAAATGTCACATTAATTTGGGGATGTGACAAGGATAGGACAGCTGGATGCTTCTATGTTGCCAAGTGGTTTTGACTCTTTGAAATCTACAAATATGGGTCTTATTTCCCTTTCCTCAAATCTCATTTGTGGCAATTATATTATTTTAGAAAAATTAATGGCTGATTCAAATAAAAATAATCACCTGAATTTTAATGCAATAGGTTAGTAGAATACACTTGAGTGTATTTCATTTAGAGACTCACATAGAGAAACATAGACATGAATTCATGTGCCCATGCAGCAGACACCCACACAAATCCTATTTACTTAAACACCTTATCTGCATGCCTCCAAAGCACATGGTGTTTCCCATGTCAAAGACAAGTACTTGCACAAGTGTGGACTCATGCTATGTATGAATTCTTATGAGGAAGGGTGAAGGAAAGGAACCACTAGAGAATGACAAAAAGATGGAAATGCAGGGTAGCTGGGTAAAAACAACAACAAGAGAGCATGGTGTACTAAATAAGGAGAGGAGCAGGAGAAAAATGTAGAAAAAGTGGGCGAGGAAAACACTATAGTCGTGAGGAAGAAAAATCTGTGGATATGTGTTGGACTCTGATGGAGTGTTCTGTAAGAGTTGAATCTTCACTGTGGGCAAGACAACATGGATGTGCACATACTCATGAGAAAGATAGAATCAAAAGATTTGGTGTAGTCAAGGGCTGTGAGTAAAACTGAATCCCATCTTCTAAATGTAGAGACAAGAAACTAACAGCTTTCAAATACTTCTGTAGTAACACCTAGGACTGTGTACTTTTGCCTACTAGCCGCTGGTTATATTTTGTGCACTTATATCAACCCACAGACTCTTCATGACAAGCAAATGAAATAGGATTCGCAACTACTTTTATTCTTTGTGAATGAAAAATAAGACACTGGATTTAAAGAATTTGTCTCAAACTGAATGGTTAGGAAAGAGTGTCAGTAAGATGTTCCTGTAGGTATTAGAAGGTTATTAATTCTTAGCACAACTAGTGTCTCTCAGTGTCACTGAAAGAGGTTTGATGACATATATATATATGGTATGTATGTATGTATGTATGTATGTATGTATGTATGTAAGCATGAGAATTCTTGTCCTCTCTCATTCATTCAGTAGGTTGTTTATCCTTTGATTTATTTCATTTATTCCCCAAGATTTTTCTGGGAAACCATAAATATCTGCTTCAATCTGCTCCAAACAAAAGAAAGAGATGATTGGGAAAAGACTCCTACCTTTAAGGACATTTGATGAAGTCATCTAAAGTAAGCATACAAGTAGAATGTTGGAGGCACTGCCCTCTGGGCTGAGTCATGAGTTGAATACAATGGGAAAAGGAGAAGACAAGACGAGAGCCAACAAGCCTCTTTTATGGTACGAATGTTTGTGTCTTGCTCAAATTCACACACTGAATATCTACCCTCTAAGGAGTTGGAGGTGGGATCATTGAGGAGAAGATATTCAGGTCTTGGGAGTGAATTCAGCCTAAACAAATGAAATTAGGTCCACTTAAAAGAGGTCCCAGGAATTATATTTTATCATGATTTACTTTGTGAAGATATGGTGAGAAGAAAGTAGCTCCTCAGCAAATATTTACTACATTGGCCCCAGTGTTAGTTTTTGTAGCCTCTAGAACCATGTAGGCATGAGATATCTTGCTTAAAGGCTTTCTGGGATACGGTATTTTTTATAACATCACTAAACGAGATAGAATAATTAAGTTTAATATTTTGGGTCCAATGCTAAGTTTCTATGCTATACTGATTGAGGTTATAAATGCAAGTATGACTTTTTCCTGGAGACATAGTAAATAACTTATAGGGCTAAAGCATGGGCTATTCACCAGGTACAGTGTGAAAGTGAGATTATGTTTGATAAAGCAGTGGGAACCAGAGGCATAAGGATATGAAATACTAGTGTTTGAAAGAAATGGCATGAGCTATGAAGATACAAAGCATATTGAAAGGAGATAATTCTTGGAGGAACAATGATGACATCTTTCATGTCTGAATCACCTGCAGGCACACAGATGTACACGTGTGACGGTCAATGTGATTGGATTAAATAAAATCTAGGGTATTAGTGTGGCATTCCTCTGACTATTTCTGCCAAGTCATTTGCATTTCTAGGGTAGGGAGGATTACATGAAGGGAAACGATTGCAGGCCTTAACCCAAGGGCTGAGTCCTGGCCTGAATACAATGGAAAATGAGAAGATCAGCTGAGTGCCATCATGCCCCCTCTTCTGTTTCTTGATCCTAACAAGTGTAAACAAGTTCTCATTACTATAGCTGCAAAGACACTCTGGTTGCTATGCTCTCCTCCACTGCAGTCAATGTTATCCTTTTAAAATGCTACCTTAATAAAATTCTTCTTAAAGTTTCTTTTCATGCTTCGAATCACAGTGACAAAACGGTTGCTAATATACTGGGGCAGTGCAGGGAAGGAAGAATTGAAGCTAGATTCCAATGTGCTGTGCAAAACAGTTTTGTTAACTTGGATTGTTTCTTAAACAGATTTCTAAATGACTCAAATGGCACTTTCATTGGTACTAGCAAGATCTTGGCTTTAGAAAGATATACTAGAGAAGTATGCAGCAGAAAGAGAGAAAGTACATGGAAGCCTACTACTTATTGGTACTGAAAGACTTCAAGCCAATGCTGAAATTGTGAAGGGTATGGAATTGGTAATGTGTTATGATTCAACGGATAGCAACAGTAATCAACAATTTGTCATCAACAACCAATGTGCCTATGTGGTGATTATGGGGTGTTAAAAAAGCAAGAATTTTCAGGATGCAGATTGGGGGAGGCATAAGTCAGATGGCACATAGAAGACAGTACATAGAAATGAAATATCTTGAAGAAAAATAGATGTCTAAGCAGTAATGGCCAGTACATTTTTTAGAAAGGACTTTTGGGACTCACAAGCATATATTACATATGCTCATATCTAATGAGACAACCAAGGTCATAGCACCTTTAATATTGGTATGAAGTCTCCTAATCTGTATCTCAAAGGACTTAAATCTACAAATGTCAGCAATTATTTAAGAGCAACTATGAGCAAATCATTCTGGCAGATACAATGAATCTCCAAGGATGATGATCTATACATGAAATCATTTAATATCCATAATTAACTTACTATGGATTATTTATCTTTTTCTTAGAAATAATTGATTACTATTTTCTGTTTCATGTCTCTGATTGATGTAAAATATTCATAGCCTGGTTGTGGGTTTTTTCCCCCTCAATATATATGCATGTCCTTTCTACAGTAGTTAAGAATGCAAACTCAGAGTTTTCTCATCATAAATTTGAAATCATAAAATTTTGAAGATTACATGTGTTGATATGTAAAAGCATTTTTAAATAAAATGAACAGTTCTACAAATGGAATTCCTGCAAGTTCATTATTTTCATTAGTAATTACAGATATATTCCCAGGCAAAGACTGAACAAAATTCATAGTGCACTTTTCTAGGAACATTTTGGGGTAAGTTATTGAAGTTCTATTTGTGTTTTCAGAACAGTTGAATGAACTGAAAAGAAATTTATTGACAATTCCACAGAAAGATAGCAATAAATGTCTTACAAACTATTCTATATGTTTTTAATTGTATGGAAGTCAGCTTTAAAAATACCAGAAACCACCAATATACACTAAATGGTTGGTACATTCTATCTGAAAGCTGGATAAGAATTTGTAAAACTACTTTATGAAAATTTACAGAGTATCTTTGAAAACAGTAATGTGTACAGCTTAATCTAGCTAGTATATCAGGATACATTTAGCTCTAATGAAATGTGACCCAGATACATTAGTGGGAGGGAGAAGCTTAGAGTTTATTTCTTTCTAAGACTAGTTGCTCCCACTTTACAGCTGCTTTTCTTTCAAGAAACTGGGAGTCTAACCATCCATCTAAATACAGCTTTCAAGGAAAATAGAGTTTGATCAAGCTACAATTTTGACTTGAGAATTGCCAAATGGGTGTTTGCTCCAGTTTTCCTTTCATTTCTGTTTTGGTTTTTCTAACTCAGTTAATGTGAGAAAACAGATTTATACTCAAAGAATATTTGGATATTATGAAGGTACTCATGTAGAAAAGTCTTTCACTTTGTAAACAAAGTTGTATCCTTTAGTTCCTGACTTGCATCCTCACCTGAGGTTTTTCTGGGTATTTATATATTTTAAAGAAACAGTTTTCTTACATATTTTGGGGAAGGGGATGTGTCATGCTATGCACATGGGGGAGTTGCTTCTCTCATTTTTACCATTTGGTCCTGGAAATCAAACTCAAGACCATGTCCTTATCCTTCCTCATGTCAGATAAACAGTTTCAACAGGCCACGTATCCCCATTTGAATAAAATGCTATTTTACACTAACATTTTACATATGGCACAATGCTATTCTTAATAAAGTAATTCTGGTTTATTATTCCAAAGTATAGGGAATCAAATGGAAAGCTGAAGTTTGTAGAAATGACATTAAAATGTTCTTATTGATTTTATTTATTCAGATACCCAACATAGATGTTTACTACACATAAATTGCTTTAAAGTTCATATATTTTCTTTTTATAATTTTTGAAAACTTGTTTGGCAATTTTGTACACGAATGTGATATATTTCAATCAAATCCACTCACCTTTCCCAACTCTTCAATTCCTTCACAGTCTCCCCAGCCAATTCTTCTCCCTAACTTCATATGAACTTTTATTTTTCTTTAACCGACTGTATCCATTAATCCACTTAATGCTGATCTGTATATACTTGGTGGTAGGACCATCTATTTCAGCACGAATAGTCTCTTAGGCATCTAATCCGTGAGAAAAATTAATCTCCATTACAGGCAGCTATCAATTGCCAATAGTTTTTCAGAGAAGGCTTTCATGTCATGTTCTCCTTCCAAAATGAAAGCTAGTATTTTGTTTCTGCAGGTCTTGTGTTTGCAGTCAAAGCTATTGTGAGTTTATATGTTCAATAGTCTTGTCCTGTTCAGAAAATACTCTGATGATTTAGATTTCTATTACCTCTGGCTCTCACAGTCTTTCCACGCTCTCCCTGTGACTGTCCCTGAGACGAGTGGTGTGATATAGCTGGCCTGTTTATAGCCCTGCACTCCACAGTCTCATGCTCTGCAAGTTGACCAGTTGCCTCTATATGGGTTACCCTATACTGTCAAAGGAAGCTTCTGCATTACACTCTTAATGTATGTTTATACATGCAGACACATATACTATTTGCTTTCTTAAAAGAAAGCTTCAAGTGTTGTGATGTTCTTAAGGCATGTGGAGGGTTTGGAGTAGTAGTGCCCAACTTGGTCTGTAGAAATGGAAAAATAACATTTTTGTAACAAATTAAAAAATCATACAGTATTAGGAGATATAAGAAAAATGCAACATAAATAAAAGACCTTCAGATTCTCCTGCTTTCTTTTATTCTTGGACTTTACAAGGTCTTGGATGCTGCACGTGTAATGTTCTTCTTGCCCCAATCCAATTTGGACAAGTCAATCAAATGGGTTCAACTCAGGAGGCTCTGCACTGGCCAAGCAGGGATGGGAATGGATTTACTGGCAACCAATTAGCTATCGTTTTTTTTCAGTGTCAGCTTCTCCAGGATTTGTTCCAAAGGAAATAGGTAGAAAAATCTTAGTCACCAACCACAGGTCAGGTTCTCCGAGTTCAGGCTGTTTATCCACACACTACCATAAAGAGCTGAGAGGGAAACCAGGCTGCATGCAGATGTTTGAGGAGATTGGACCATTCGGAGACTACAGGGAGATATCTGTGTGAATAGAGCTTTGAGGCAGATGACTGTTATCTACCATCAGCGTTTTCTGATTTCCAATTCCTTCAATGTGCTTTGAAGTGTAAACCATAGGTGTCCAACATCAATAGAAATCATAAAACATTTTCTGGGAGGAAATATTAAAAATCAAAATTTTATGACTTAAAAGATTTTTAGTTATACTCTAGATCCCATAAATGTATATCCACATCTTTGAACTGTTTCAACACACTCTTCCACAGAAACTAAGTGATGGAAAGGAATTACCCGGATCAGCCTGCTTGAACTTGACAACGTTTTTCAAATGCAGATTGTATGTGAGTGAGATTACAAGTTTAATCAGGCTGTTTACAGACAAAGCTGTTTTTTTTTTTTTTAAAAAAAAAACAAAACAAAACAAATCACTTCAGTTGATAAAAGTTTTAAAATGGAAGAGGGCAGTTAGAATCGGAGTCTATTTTTTTTCCCATATCAACATCAAGAGGAAAAAAAAATAGCAGTAAGTAAGTTTCAGAATACTATGTGAACATCTTTACAAAGACTGAAGTTCATGAAAGAGAAATCTTAGGGAGATAGGGCAAATATGGTGGCCCTGATCAATATATAAACAGTTTAGCAGGGATGTAAACAGCGTAGAGCTCTCCTAAGAGCAAAGGACCCGTAGGAGTGGAACAGGAAGGGGCAGTAGGGAGTGTACTCACCAAGTAAAAGGCTCTAGATTCCCTGCGTGCAAGGTTTTAAATGGCATGTCTTTTATCTCTGTGAATTTCAATTAGGCTCCTCAATGGACAAGCCAGGAAAGGAATATTAATGACGGAGGAGGAGAAGGCTGCATGTTGCTCCTTTCTTCATAGGACCAGCTAAATAAGAAGAAATGTTTGCTTAGGCTATAAGATGTTAAACGCTCATTGGCGAAGTGGTGGCTGACGGTTTAAAAAGGAACAGCCTGAAATATTTCTATTGTAACTGTCTTCCTCTCTTCCCATAATCTTCGAAGCAAAGCTTAAATGTACTGTATAGTAGCACTGCCTGTTAAGAAAACTGCACCGTCTAGCAAACAACATCTGATTTTTTGTGTGCCCAACTACTAAAATGATATATTTGGCACATATTGACTCTGAATTTAAAATAATAGAGTCGTTACAAGCTTACTAAACTCCCCCTTTCTCCTTTTATGGTATCTCACATTTATAAAAAACTTCTGGGAGAAGGATAAAGAGCGGCTCTGGTTTGCCTGAGTAGAATGTTCCTAAGATTCAGTCTCCTGCACAGTACAAAAAGGAAAAGATTTTTCTTTTCTTTTTCATTGGTTTCCCTTTTCTTTTTCTGTTCAAGTTGCACGGTTCGATTTCATCGCACCAGATAAAACGGAAGAAAAAAAAATCAGACAGATCAAACACAGAATTCTCAAAGTGTATGATAGATTTGGAATTACAAGTCCCTGCCAAGAAAAAGCCCTAAAGGGGGAAACCTCAAACTGCTCCATCTCGCTCCTGTCTGCAATGGAAAGAAGGCAGCGGGTTCCTTTGCTCCGGGCTAATGTAAACTTTTTATAGCTGAGTCTTGACTGAATCTTGATCAGCAGGTAAGGAGAATGGCTGGACAAAGAGACTAGGCAAAAGCATTGCTGAAAGAAGGCAGAGGGGTTCACGAAGTGTAAGGTCAGCACAAGGCCCTCGCTGATCTGTTATGGGCAAGTCTCCAGACCTCCTAGCTTGAGGGGAAACTGGTCCTAATTATGAAAACACTGAGGAAAGAGGTACATCCAGAGGGCTAAGGAAATCAAAGAAACTTCCTGCTGTGTAATTCCACGTAACGTGCGTTTAACATGGTCCTGCGTGGATGCGCTGATGACTAAGTAAAGGCGTGATTAGCCCCTTCGCCCTCCAGTGGGAGCCATACATCGTTACCTCTTCCAGGCGTTGCTCCACTAAGGATGATGTAGGGGGACCAGCGGCAGGGAGCGGCCCGCGGGAACTAGGGCCTCTCAAACACACGCCACTCACAGTTCAGCACCCACACTCACCAGCAGCCGCCCCCTAACCCTTACACCAGGAAGCTAACTGCCGCCGGAGAGCAGCTCCGGGCGGGGTGTGGGCTCCACTCCTCCAGCGCGGTGTGGGCGCGGGCAGCGGCTCTCCCAGGCGCACTGGGGTGCCCCGCGCCACCCCGGCTGTGCTACCCCAGGTGCCCAGAGGGCGGCGGTCGCTTGGTCAGGATTAGGGTGGGGGGTAGGGGGTCCCCTATTCTCGGGAACCTCCTTAGTCCTCTTCCTTAGGCTGGCTCCTCCTCCTCCAGGCGCGGGGCTCGTGCCCGCTGCTGCCTGCGCGCATCGCGCCTCCGCGCCCCCACCCCCTGCTCCTGCGATCGCAACTCCCTCCTCCTCTTCCTCCTCCTCCGCCCATCACCGCCACTACGGACGCCTTCGCCGCCTACTCCTCGCGCGGCCACGACTCCTCAAGCTCTGCTCCAGCTTACACCAGCCCATCGGTTCGCTGCCTGCTCTTTAGGCTGCTGCAGTCTCTCTCTCTCTCTCTCTCTCTCTCTCTCTCTCTCTCTCTCTCTCTCTCTCTCTCTCTCTCTCTCTCTCTCTCTCTCTCTCTCTCTCTCTCTCTCAAGTTTTCTGTGGAGACAGAATTAGAGCCACTGGAGGAAAACATCTACTTCTGCTTGCTGTTCAGGTAGGGTCGCAGATATTGGTGGCAGCGGGGGACCTTTGCTCATTCTCCTCTGCTTCGCCAGCATGCCACCCCCACCCCACCAACCCACTCCACTCTTCATGCTCCTTCCACACGGAGGCTCAGGTTCTTCTATTCTCTCTAGCCTCCAAAATCTAATTCCAATGTCCCTCCCCAGCCACGTATATTCGCAACTACAATAAAAATCCAAGAGCCAGTCCGGTGGCGGCTGCACGCTGGCCCGGCTCTTTTACAGTCTCCAACTTTGCACACACCGGCTGCGCTGCCTGCCTGCTCGGCGTCTGATCCTGAGCCTCACGCTCTTTTGGTAGTCTTGGCTCCAGAGCAGCTGTCAAACGGAGTTCGCAGCACTTGATTTCCACCCTGCTGCCTCTTGAACATGGACGTGGGCAAATGTGGAAGGGCAGGGAGAATGACTTGGATTTGATTTTTTATTTTTTTTTTTGACAGGGGGCGGGTGGTGGTTGTTGCTGAGCAAAGTGGAGACGCGAGGACCGCAATTCACTGTAAGGAAAAGATACTAATGGAAAAGTAGGCTGCTTGCTGCCAGCTTCTCCTGCTGTGGCTGCGGAGGTGGTCTTCCTTGAGAGGGCGAGGCGTGGAGTATCCGTCTCTCCACCTCGTTCGCACTCACTCCTCCAACCTTTTCCTTCATAAGCTCCTATGTCAGTTTAGAGTCCCGGTGTTGTCATTTCATATGTGCATAGCGAAGTGTTTGCAGAGGATGGGGTTGGGGGGAAGTTACGGGCAGAGGAAAATGTATTAGTGGTGTCGTCTTGCCATTAAAAAAAAAAAAAAAGAAAGAAAGAAAGAAAGAAAATCCTTCCTCCCTCCCTGTCATCCAGCCTTACACTTAGTAGACAGGAGTAACACTCCCTTCCCCCCACCCCCAATTGAAATAGAATTCTTTTGGGTAACTTGCTTGGCAGGACTGAGAACAAATTTAATTTAATTTTGTTTTTCTTCCATAGCTTCGCCAACAAGGAAGATGAAGACAAAATTGAACACCTGCAACATATGGTCTCTGCTGCTTGTTGTCCTAGTGTGGGACCCAGCCAGGTGAGATGTTTTTGATTTCTTCATTTAAGGTCTAGGAGTGATTTGTAAGTGACATAACCATATACACATTCCTTAAAAGACTAGGTGTTTTGAGGAATTAATTTTAGTGGAAATAGATTGTACAGGAAATTGACCTACTAAGTGTCTGCAACTCTAAAAAGTTTGCTGATTGTTTTTTTTTTTTTTTTCTTTTTGAGCAACCAAACACAAAAGTGAAAGTTTTTTTTTTTTCCTGTTTGAGACATTTGATTGAAGAAGAGACTACCCTATCAGGAATATATTAGTCCAAAGAATGTTTGTAGTTAAGGTACACATAGTTATACCAAAATCTGGTAAAGTGGCCAAACTCTCCTTGGAACAAACAAACAAACAAACAAAAAACAAACAAAAAAATCAGCTAAATCATTTAAGTGGCAACTTAGTTTTTTTTTTTTCTTTTTGTTTCTTTCTTTGCATTTTGTTCTCAGTCAGTGGGGCCTCTATTGACAACATAGAAAACCTAACTGATATGTGAGTCTGAGACCTCTAGGTGGAGGCAGCATACAACTTGACAATCACAGACAATAAAGCAAAAGCTAATTTATGAACCAACTTTTTCATCTTGTTAATTTAGAGATATTTTGTTTTTTAGATGGTTAGTGATAAAAAGATTGGTTACTTCAAATGTGTGAATTTTCTTTTGCCTATTATCTACACTGAAATTAGTTTGATTGCTTTAAGTAATTTAATAGTGATCATCGTCTTCTCTGATTTTTTTTTTTTATATAAAACCAGCAGTGGGTATATTTTATTGAATGCATGTAGGGAATGGTTTTAAATGCAAGAAAAATTAAAATACAAATTTTGTTAGAATTCTTCTGTAGCCATTACTTTTAAATGAGTGTTATATCATTTTATTAGTCCCTTTATGAGTTTTTACCAAATAATGTTTAAGATATTTTGGAACAGAAAAGAAATCTATTTGGAAATACTTCACTTAATTAGAAAGTGCCCACTATGACTGTATATTGACTTTATAAGGAGAATCTGAAATATGACTGAGAAACAAATACCTCCAGGTGAAACACCTCAGCTAGACTTTTGCGACTGTCATAGGGACTGGCTTTAAAATCAGAATGAGAAACTTCTGAAGGCAGAGTGTATGAATTGATATTCTTACGTAAGTTGAGGATGTTTGTCTTCTTGTCCACACTTCAACATTCACTCTGCTCTTCAGAATGCAAACTTGAAGTTTGTTGCCATTGTTTTGTGTAATATGAGTATTGTTACCTTCCGGTTCTGCACTCATGCAAATGTAAATGATCTCTGTCAGTGATGTTTTCCATGATATATTGACGAGGATGTAAGCGCAAATGCTCATTGACTTTAAAGGTTTGGACAGTCGATTTATGGATTAATAAGCATCAAGAACCACCACTGACAGCTTAACTAAATATCAGTCTACTCATTCTCTGTTCTATATTTGACCAATAATGTTCATGGCAGTATTTTATTCTATTATATAAATGATTCTTTTTTGGGGACAGTAATTTAAATCTCTGAATCATTCTGAGAAAAAAAGTGGCAATGAAAGGGGACACTCTGTTTTATACATTCAGTTTCTTTGGAACCAAATTGCTGTCAGAAAATCAGGTTTCTTTATGACAGAAATAATGGACAAAAAGCCCTGTCTCAAAGCTTTGTTGGGGGTGTTTTAAGACCTCTTTTTCTTGCCACAAATTTATCACCAGAGAAAGGGTAACTGGACACTTTCATTTTTATGTAGCCCCTTATCACTCCTCTGAGACCATTCAAAGGACCTGGCCTTCATAGTGTCTGTGAGGCTGTGTATTGCTTCTGCCTTTAGGACCCACCTCCATCTCCTGGCTACACTGGAGCCTGGCAACCTGCCAGTGGAGTTCCCCTGATGTCTATATTATATTTGGCCATTGGGTGGAGGTATACCCTAAGTGAGGAAATTACCTTCCTCTAAAAATGTGAAAGACATAAGAGAACAATAATGCTATGTACGAAAATGATAGAGAAATTTTGTGCCACTAAGATAACAGTTTATTTTCCAAGTAATATTCAGAACAACTGAAGAATTACTTCAGAAGATTCTCTAGTTATTTTATCAATCTAACTGCAAAACAATCTTGCTGATAGTTTCTGCTTATGAGAATCTACAAACATGGTGTGTTCAAAAGAATAGACTTTAAGATTATAGTTCATACAGAATGTCAAGTGCTGGAAGTCTCAAAAGTGTTACCATTGTTCTTTTGATATCTTAGTATTTACTGTTCATTTTTGACACAGTATGCTTACCTTCCCTATAAATTTAGTGTTATTTATAGAGCAAAAAAGAGAAAGAAATGTGTGTCACTAATGGCTGAAGAAGCCTTAAATTTAGTTAAATTCAGATCAAGGAGAAAGATCATTTGGACCCTTAGCCAAACACTGTCTGTACATACATGATATAAATAAATATGTAAAATTATCTGTTTAGGTTGGTGCTGGCTAACATCCAAGAAGATGAGGCTAAAAATAACATCACCATCTTTACAAGAATTCTAGACAGACTTCTGGATGGTTACGATAATCGCCTTAGACCAGGACTGGGAGGTAAAAATAGTTCTCCTTTATGTTAAACCTTCAAAAAACAATGACTCTACAAGTTAAAGGTAGTATTCTCATCTCAGTGCATTTCATGCATGAAGGAATTGTCAAGCATTTGAAGTCCTAGATAATGGAAATTAAAAACACAAAATAATTATAAATTTCCATTGTACATGTCTAACCTGTTTAGTTACATATTGTGTAGAATGGTAGAATGCCCCATATTCATATAGGGACGTGTGTGTGTGTGTGTGTGTGAACAGTTCTATAGTTAATTGATTGGAAACATCCTGTTTTCTATGCAGAGAATATATCTGTTTATATTATTTATCTGATGTGCCTATGTAGTTATCAATTATTACTAAATTACCACTTTTACAAATGCTCATGTTCAGATCAGCATAGATACACAATAACATGAGATATAACGATATTGTAAATATGTAGTGGCTATAATCCTACTTTACAGAGTTGTCACACAGGTGAATTTGAAGCTTCAACAATAATTTTCAAGTAAAAAATTTTTCTTTTAAATCTGAGAAAGTAAAGGAAATTAGAGGCGGCTAGTGTGTTAAATGACAATTACTCTTCAGGATTGCTAAGTGACACTAAAGTCTTACTTAGATACAAGTAAGCATGCAGGTGGGACTGCTAAAAATATTCCAAGCCGAGGGATTGTTACTCATGAGTTTTAACAATGCTTAACGCTTATCTATTTGTACAGATATAGATATGTTACTTAAAAAGCTACTATGAAACTACATGTGATAAGTATGTCCATGTACACATAGTTATTGCCGTGCTTAATCGATTCAAAAGTAAGGCAAATTAGCTGAACATTCCATGCCAGGCAATGGTCAGTGCAATTTGTGGTGGCTGCAGCTTTTACAGCTCTGTAACACTGCTGATAAGATTTGTACTAAGTTGGGCCTGGTGACACACACCTGTGGTCTCAGCATTTGGGAGATCGAGGTAAGCTGATTAGGCGTTCAAAGCCTTTTTTAGCTACACAAGGAGTTTCTGGTCTAGCCTGGGGTACCTGTGACTTAATCAAAACTTTATGTTAAATCAATGTGTGAATTTTTATATCAGTAATTATTTCAATAAAGATCAGTTGTTAGTTTTCAGGATATCTTTGGAAATTTTACAGAATATCTTGACAGTGGCAGAAAAACAGACAAACAGATCCAACTTGTTAAACAAAATGTCTTTTAATTTTGTTTTATTATTCACGTGAATTCTTGAGTGGTACCTCAAATTTAAAAGAGGGCCCAGGGAAGAACAATATTTCAAAAATGACACAGTGATAGGTTGTATTTCCAAGAGATTTTTTTTTTTTTTAGGAGAAAACTTGAAAAAGAAAAACACTTAATTTTCTAACAGAAAACATAAAAAGGGAGACTGTTTTTCCTTCATACTAGATATTTCTAATTAGTTGGAACATAACAGCTTAGAAATCTTGGTAGAAAATATGCCAATAAACTATTACCATCCTTATGCTAGAGAAACAAGTCTAACACAAAACTGTCCTAATCTGTAATGCTAGTTTATGATACGGATTGCACAAGAGCCCCTCTTTTATCACAAACATAGAAAATTATATATTTAAATAAATTGCCTGGTGCAAAATAAATTGTAAAATATAAAAGCTAGACCTTGAACTTCATTGTTTTTCAGTTCAAAAATGATTTTGCTTTTGGGTTGCATGGCTGGGTTGGAGAAGCTACCTATTTTCTCTTTCAAATATTTCCTAATTTTTAAATATGATCTCTTACATTAAAATTCCATTTACTCACATTTAAATATAGACTCCAATTGTCTTGGCACGTGGTTCAATGGAATATATTTTTTTTTTCATTTCTTGTGTTACTCTTTTTCTTCCTCAATCCCTTTATAATGATTATGTACTAATATTGCAAGATCTGATTACTCTTATTACCTGACACTGCTTTATGTGTGCCACTCTCTTCTCTCAATCCCATACTTTCGATGGTTCCCAATTTGATAGATACTGTTGATGATACTGGATGGAGCATTCATAGGCTGAGGGTCGACCTATATCTACAGTGGTGTTCTCCATGCCCCACCTATTAAGGTGCCAGAGCAGAGAAGCCTTGTTTCCTCTGATTAAAAGTGTATCGGCACTGTTTGTACCTTTCTGTTTTATAACTTGAATGTTGCACAATAACACCAGCTACATAATATTTCAGCAAATGCTATTTTCTTCCTCTCTGTCATAGGATCAAAAACAAAACAAAATAACACAAACACATTAAGAAGAAAAACAAGTTTCCTGCAGTCTGCTTTTCGGGGTACATTTTTCATGTTAAGTCAGTTCTCATCTATCTGGCACCTCAGATTTCACCATTTTCTTTTTACAATCCATTTCCATCTGCTCTCTTGGCCCTTGACTATATTCTCTCCTGTTACTAGAGTGACATTTATTCCTCTTCTCAGCTGATTGAAAGCCTAACATTCATGTAAAATATGTTACGACACTAGTGATCTTTAGTGCAGACCTTCTTGAAAGAATTGAAATATTGAGATTCAATTCTATCTGTTGAATTTCTTTAACAGTTGTTGTGTCTATATCTCACTTATTACATATTTTATTGTATTATTTATTTCATTTCCATGTGCCTCTTATTATCTTAAAGATTGTAAGGATTTGTATCATAAATCCTCTGTGGTTTCTGCCACTGAATATTAATTAGCATATTGTGGCCATAAAATAAATGTTGATTTCTTGATTAAGTTTCTGCCACCTGGAAAATGGGAATACTTGTACCTAGGTGCCTTTGTAGCTATGAGTACTTAGGATAGCAGTGTGACTCATTGAGGAAAAAGAGCCTCTTGCTCAGAAGATTTAACATACCATTTCTGGTCCTCGGCACTTGTGTAAACTTTAAATATTCTGCCTCTGTAGATGCACACTTATTATTCCTGAAAGTAAGGTTTATGTCACAGTTCTGACAAATGTTGAGTATGATGCCATATATAATTGCATATTGCAGAATGGTGTACATATTGACAACTAAAAAAAATGATTGAAAATAATTGAAGGCCAGTGAAAGTTTTCTAAGTAGACTCTTGCAAACTTAAATTATCATGATTACTTTTACATTGCAATGTATATTCTTTTTATTTGTGATTATGTCTATGTCTGGATGGTGTGTGTGCACCTGAGTACAGGTCTTCTTGGAGGTCAGAGATGTCAGAGTCTCCTTGAGTTGGAATTACAGGAGGCTTTTTGGGTGCTGGGGAATTAACTCCTGTCCTCTTTTGAGAATAGCATATACTATTTATTGCCTAATCACCTCTCTACCTAAAAGTCTTAACCTGAATGTACAAAGTCACCTGAAATAGAAAGTTCAGTTAAATAATGTGTCACATTCCATAAATTAATATAGGAAATGGTCTGTATTCAATTCAATAATAATACACTAAAATGAACATCTTCATTGATAGCTAGTTAGATAAAATTAATCATAAGTGCTACTTTTATCCTTTTATAACACATCTATCTATCTATCTATCTATCTATCTATCTATCTATCTATCTATCTATCTAAAGAGAAGTCATATTTTAACAATAAGTTAGTAAAGTTATTCAGCTCTCTTTACTACTAGATCTCACACCAAGAAGTTTCTTAGACTCTCCAAGAATTGATATTTTTAAGGGGGGGGAGTGATATTAAATTGAAGTAAGTGGTCATATTTAATTCTGAGAGAAGGATGGTGTACTGAAATTAAGATACAAGGCACAGGTTATGCAATATATTGGATTATACATTTTTAATGGATTTAATAATTAATGGTAGATTCTTTTTAAAATTTAAGTCAGATCATATTTGCCTGCTCTGAGCTCTGCAATCACACCCTGTTCATCCTGCATTGGATATCTATGTAGCCCTGAGTGATCTATCTAACTTTCATTCATTCTTTGACTTCACCTCACACAGCTCCCTGTTTGTAGATATCTCTTCCATAACCCTGCCATCCTTTCTGTTCTGTGAACACATTAGGACACTCTGTGGGGGATTTTTTGTTGGTGTTTTCTTTGCATATGGGATACTCATTGATATCACCTTCTGTGGCTAACCTAATACGTCCTATATCATGACTATCCCATCAATCTTGATTGCTCTTACCTACTTTCGTTATTCCATAGACACTTTAATATACAAGCTAATTTATTTATTACTGCAAATTAATTGCTAATTGTGTCTCTTTTTAAGACACATGTAGATTGTCAAGTTTTTTTTTTTTTTTTTTGCAAATTTTCTTGCATGATTTACTGTTATATCTGTCCTAATCTTTCAGAACGATGGTTCAGATAAGCACCTGTGAATCTCTTGAATTAACTTTAATTCCAATGAATTAGAAAAATAATTACCTATACATATTACTTTTACCCTTAAGAGAAATGCAATAATTTCAAACAGATTACCATATTGTCCTTTCAATATTTCCATCAACATATTTACAGAACAATTAGGTGGGTCAGAGCAGTTTTGCTACCACATTATTCAAAACCAAATGATTCTTTAAGAAGCTAAAAGCATGAACTGAAATGATTGTCTTGTCTTCAATCTAGCCTTATTTCCCATCTGTGAGATGGGGTATGGAGTCCTATTTATCGACTTTCTCTCTCACATATATGTTTTATGGGTAAGCTAGCCATAGAGTCTTTAAAAAGCATCATATGACATACCTCTGGGAGGCAGTGGGAAGCACATTAGGATTTGTATAAATATCAGAAGTCATCTCTTCATGAAGTCTATCTTTTAAGAGGTGATATTTTTTGAAAAAAAAAAACATACCAATGAAATAATTATAGGTCCTGAAAATTTGCAATCTTACTTATTTACAAGATTGGAGACCCAAGATAGAATTGTCCATAATCTTGTCAATCAAGAATATACATTAAAATTAACCAGCACTTTCTAGTACATGAATAAAGTTACTCCTTTATCTTTGTGTTAGACATTGGAGATAGCAACCTAGGTAAACTGATAGTTTTACTTTTCTGAGGAATCATTCAAATTGTTAACCTACTAAAAAGACCAACATTTGTTTTTAGATCAATTGTCTGGGGTCATTGGCAGAAGCAGTGTGTAGACAGGCCTCATATATTCATGACAGTTAACAGTCACAGAGCTGCTCAGCAATGATAACTATTAGAAATGACAAGCCTTGACATTTAAATTATGAATGCAGTCTGTGAAATCTAGATTGAGTACCATGCTTAACTACATTTTTGAAAAGTTGTTTTGAAGAGCTCGACTAGAACATATTTTTCTAGGGTTCTTATTTTATGATCTGAAATCATAAGAAGTTTAGTGTCAGCAGTTATGAAAGACGTGCGGTCGAGTCATTGATTTCAGGCCTGAATGTCAGTTTATAAGTTCAGTCTTATCCTTAGACTGCAGAGAGATTTGTGATAGCATGTTTCTATAAATCGTGTTACTTTAGAATTTATTAAAAAAATTAACATGGGCTATTCAACTTATACAGAAAAAAAGTTGAGATATTTTTCACCTACTAGGGAGGCTAACAGGGAGTATCGTGAGTTCAAGATTAGTCTGGAGAAGAGGATGAACTCAGGGATAACCTGTTCTATGTAACAAAACTATATAGTAAAATAAAAATATTAAAAAATACAGGGCTGGAAGTATAACTCAGAGATTCCCAATACCTTAAGTATAGTACCTGATTGGAAAGCAAAAAGGTTGTTAGTAGCAACGGTTCATGTGCTCTCAGAATGATGTGTGATGTGTATTCAAAGGAGAGGACATTAGAAGTGACCTGTAAGATTGTTTGTAAGGGAAGGGCCTATGACTCTGGGAACAATTTAAAAGAAATGAAAGGTTTGTGTTCTATTATCAAGCACATGTAAAGATATTTTAGAAGCAAAATAGGATGAGCTACTACTAAGGTCCTTGGGTTAAAAATTTATAGTACATTTTGATTTTATTATATATATTTATGTGTATGTATGTATTTACTTATTTATCAATAATGACCTAGATAATCCCTTTTCCTTGGTTCTGAATTCTGTTGTCATAAGATGTTTCCTGAATAATTTTTGGTATGGTACTCAACCTTTCCTTGAAGTTTCTTTTTTAAAACAGAGATAAAATGAATGACATATTTGTCCATTGGGGGCTTATTTTATTATGTACATCTGAGGCCTTTGTGCAGTGTTAAGAGGATGGAGTCAATATTTGTTGATAGTATGATAGTTACTGGTTGTATTTCATATGCAGTGCAGACAATATTCAGTATTATACTTGCTTTGGATGATACGTGACTTGTAAAACTTATTTACTTTTGAGCAGATAAAATGTAATTTTTTGTTTGGTTTTGGTTTGGTTTTGAGAGAAGGTCTTACTGTTCAGTCTTGGTTGGCCTGAATCTTGGTGTATAGGACAATCATGCCTTGATCTTTTGTCTCTTGATTCCTGGGATTAAAGGAATGCACCATGTCTAACCTGGAGATATTATGCAGTGGTAATGAAAGAAGATAACGTGTGTTTCCTAAGTATTCATTCATTCTTATTTTGTCGACATACTTTTGTATATTTAAGTTGTCTCTAGAAACAAAACAGTACATAAAAGGAAATTTCTCTTTTGATGGTTTTGTGACTATCATGAAATGTAGCAATGTGGAATAATCAATTAATGAAAATAGATTTGTTTATGAAAAAGGTTGAATTCACACAAAGCTCATTAAATAATGTTGTAGACAGTTGCCAAGTCTAAAGTAACCTTGGTAGTATCAGAAACTTGAATGGAAAGCATTGGTTCTCACAACATGCCTAGTGGTGATGATGGTTTGAGACCCAAGCATATGGAATGGAAGAGTTAAGGGGAAGACAGAGGAAAGATAGGTTGCAGTATGTGTGGAAAAAAAGGAGATTTAGCTGGTCTTTTAAAAAGTTGTAATCCCAGCTAGAAACAGTGTAAACTACAGAAGTCAGTGGTCTCTGCTTTTTTTAAAAAAGCCTAGAAGTCTGGCTTTAGCCTCTTCATTCCCGATACAGTTGAGGTTGAGTCCAGTGCTTCTACAGTAGAATCATGTATCTGGCCAGATTTTGCTTGTGACTGAGACTCGTAGAGACTCCTAGAGAGCCTCTAATAGGACAACCTTCAGAATAAGCCTGAGGAAGATTTCTGAGCCTTTTTTGTTCTCTGTAGCATATGCATCCTTTCAATTTCTTTAAAGCCCAGGCATATGCAGGATATCAAGTCATTCATCATCTATTCTCTATTTAAAAGATTTTGTAGGAGGCTGTAGAATGCCTAAGCCTCTAGCTTCCTGTGGTGCAGTTCCATTAGGTAGATGCCTACTCTGGACATCATTTCAGTCTTGTCTAGGACCTTCCTGGGTCTCTCAGTATTGTATGGGCCAAGGCTAGGGGCAAATGTATCCCAATGTATGCTAGGTTCAAACAAAAACAGTGGCAATGTTATATACAACATTCTGCATTCTTTTTAGTAATTGATTAGGTATAACTAGACAGCATCAGAGCATTTCTGGATACCCTCCGTAACACTGTGCATTGTTGTTTACATCTTGGAAAGAAGGTGACAAGACAGGGTACTTCATAAGTGGGTGCAGAGTTTTACGTAACCTTGTTCTTTTGCACAGCTTATGACTATTTACAGAAAAAGCTTACTAAATGAATGATAGCAATGGTGTGTGTTAGACTAGGTAGCATGGTGCTTTCAGAGGGTGACATCATTGAAAAACAAGACCCATAAATACTACTAACGCTTTATTTATTACTAGTTTGCTTCTTGAAGTCCCAAACACACCTTACTTACTAGATTTATTTATTTCTAGCACTTAGGTGCAGTACTGTAAAAGCTTCCCCACTCCCTTGTCAACACTCCAATGGATTGAGTGAATATACACATGAACCACCCATTTGTTTTAATGGTACATTTTATTACTCTACCTGAATCATATTTTAAAATATCAGAATCAGTGGAGATAGCCAGTTGAATAGTTTTAGCAGTTTAATACTGTTTAATGGAGAGGATCAAATGTAATTATTTTACTATTTTCTTCCTTAATGTGTATTGAAGTCATGCGATAGAAAAGAAATCCCAGGATTTAAAGATGCTGGTAGTCTCATAGATATGAGGTTCCTTTGGGTGGGGAACACAATAGACATGTGTGCTACCATTCTTAAAATTATTCTGAGTGTCACATGTTTCTAAGAAAAGGACAAATTACTAAAGTCCAGACAAATCAAGACAAATCAATTTTTTTTTTTTGCTCATAACATAGAGCTGAGCGAACCTGTAGCTACACATACAGTTTAGCCATCCATATTAATCTATGAGGATTTTCTGATATTTAAATGCTAGAAGTATTGTAATGAGCAAAGCCTAGGCTTTGCATAAAATGATATCATTCTTTTCTCATACCTAGGTATATATTGTTAAAAACTGCCCCTTTATCTTCTTAATTAAGGATATTGTAGAATCACGTATTTTCCTTTCTGAAGAAGTTCTTTCTCAGGAGGATAGAGTGAAATTTTGTGCATTGTCTGCCAATCTGAAATCTAAGAACCTGCAGAACATTGCGACCCTCAGAGAGCAGGTCTTGTTCTGTCTTCAATAGACAGAATTCTATTCTAGAACCTAACTCTAGGTTCTACAGTATTCTCTTTTAGAGACTGATTCTTACAGATACTAAGTCAAGTACAATTCCATTTGAAACGTCTGCATACTCCTCATTTACAGTAAGGAAAACACATGTCCTCTTTTCTTTTAAGTTGTTTTGATCTAAAGGAACATTGAAAAATAGCTATGCAAGAAGTGTAAAATAAAAACAAATACTGGGGAACCAATTTATTAAACAGCTTGTTTATTTCTTTTGATTTTCTGAGTTTTGATACAACATAAAATCCTGAAAACTTGTTTTTATATTGAAATACTCTCAGTTTTTTAAGGTAGAGCTCTTTTCATATACTGACCTGTAAGAATGAACTTAATACTTACACATATTTCATACAGATCTCATCAAATTTAGTTTACCAATATATTGCAAGATATAGTTCTCAAAATTCTCATTAGATCTTACAATTTTATCAACTGCCAATATATAGTGGCTTTGATATGCTTTTTATATTTATCATGCCTTTAATAATTTCAAAGCCCACCATAGGAAAAGAAGGTTTATCTACATCTTAATTTGGTAGTAGGTAAAATTTATTTTTAAATCTTCTTTATAGTTGTTATTTTTTGATCAGTGTTTAAAGCATTTTAAAGGCAACAAAATGCTAAATATAAAGTTTCAAAAGCAGTCCTATATTAAAACAGCATTTTTTGTTTAGAAAGGGGGAAATAAATATCTTTATTTAATTCAGAATATCATCAGCTTCTTAAGGGAATAATTACAATGTGTTCCAGCACTACCTGAGGTGACATTGTCTGGAATGAAGCATTTCAGAGTTCTTTAAAAAATCTTGTTTGATTAGAGTATTACTGAACAGATTTGATATGTGGCATGTGGCCCAAGACAATTCTTTATCCTGTGTGGCTCAGAGAAGAAAAAAATAAAGAATGAAGATGCCTCATTTAAAATCTAATAAATAAAATGGTAAAAATCTTCCTTTGCTGACATGTAGTTTGCATGAATACCCATAAAACAGTAAGAAAACTAACACGAGACAGTTTTCAACTGTTTGTAAAGATGGGCAATAAAGTCTGAAGAGTTCTTCGAGTGTTTCAAACATTTGGAATGATGCACACGGCAATGAGACCCTACCTGTAATTAGAGAAGCCAAGTTAGAAAAGATAGAAGGGTTATATTTCTGTATGTCTCAACAGGGTTCCTAATCAATAGTATATCCTAATAATATTTTCAAACATTTGCTTAGATTGTGTTTGGTGGTGATGTCTGAGTAATCTAATATGAATGTGGATAAGCATTTGAGGACAAAGGGCTCGATGACACAGACCTGTAACGCAGCTACTAGGGAGACTGAACTAGGAAGATCCTGAGTTCAAGTTTAGTCTGAACAACAGAATAAATTCAGGGATAACATGTGCTATGCAACAATCAGGGATGCACAATATCCTGGGGCCAGTTCCTGGTTGGAAAAGCAGAAAGGCTGTCAAAGGTTTGGTTGCTCTCCAAATGATGTGTGATGTGTATTTAAAGGTCTCTGATACAGAGAAGGACTTCAGACTTGAACTGTAGGAGTGGTTTTGAAGGCAAAGATCTATGTCTTGGGTAGATAGTTAAAAAGAGAGGAAGGGTTTTTGATCTATTCTCAATCACTTGTAAGAAGACTTTCAAAGCTAAATATGATGGACTACTACTAAGGTCCTTGCGTTAGAGGTCTATAGTATATTTTTATTATATGAATTTCTTAGAAGTTGCTACACCAAATTTAAGCAGGCCAGGCAGAGAAAATTGTGATGAATGGAGTGAATTCATTTCTGTTACCTTAATTACATACATGAACTCTTCAGATTCCCAAGAAATGAAACAGTGGGCTAAAATACCCGACAGGTTTACAAGGAAGATTAAAATTTGCATACCCAGAAAGGAAGTCTTAATTAAAAGAAAATGGAATTTCAAGGTTGGTGTTTCAGTCGAGTAGAAGGGAATATGGGAGTGTAGATTTAATTAGTTATCTAGGGCATGTAAGGGTAATCACTGAAGCAAAAAAATTGTGAAACGGGATTATACTGGGGAGAATATAAAAATGATTACATGAGTAAGGAAATACTTGGCGTATTTGAAAACTGTATGGGGCAAGCTTAGGTGGGGATGGGGTTATGAGAGAAAGAGGGTGAATGATTTCTGGTCACTGCCAAGGGAGTAATGAAAATATCATTAAGAGGACAATGTCAACTGATGAGTCAAAATTAAGATGAGGTATCTTTTGATTACCAGGAGCTCTTGACTTAGTACAATCTACAGGATTGGAGGATCAAAAGTAACTATGTATAAAAGGAAAGAGACAGGATCAAAGGAAATCTGCATAAATCCATATTATCAGTAATGCTTATATGTATGTGTTCATGCTTCTCTCTCTCTCTATCTTTCTCTCTCTCTCTCTCTCTCTCTCTCTCTCTCTCTCTCTCTCTCTCTCTGTATGTGTGTGTGTGCATGTGTGTATAAGAGAGAAAAAAAGTCCCATTAACTAGATGCTCAGTAGTTAACCTAGACTGGTTGGCCAATGACCATTAGAGATCCACTTATCTTCACTCACAGTGGGATTACAAGTGTGCACCATCATGCCTGTGTGTGTGTGTGTGTGTGTGTGTGTGTGTGTGTGTGTGTGTGTGTGTGTGTGTGTGCATGTGTAGATATTGAGGATTGAGCATAGGTCCTTGTAATTTCAAGACAAGCACGAGCACTAACATCTGAACTATCTTCCTAGGTCCAAGTATCTGGATCCTTTAAAGGAGAGCATGAGCCAGATGGAACAGTGAGCAGAATATTGCTTTAACAGAAGGTTCCCTTTAGCTTTCATTCCCTTCAGCATCCCACATAATCCGTGAGGTTCTTGAAGATATTTTTGGCTGTCACCAAGCTGGGGGTTTGACTCATAGCTTTAACAGAGAGGGTCACTTAGGATTTACATTACTACGTGTGGAACACACGGGTGATGACGTCTCATGGGATCTAGCTGTTGACTCAGGATGGAGACATTTCCATGTTGGGGCCTCTTGAATTGTAAAATCACTGGCCTGTTGTGCTTTTTTATCTACTGCTGCACACGATTTTGGATTTTGTCATTTTTGGTAACAGTGTCTAACAGAGGCATCTCTTTCCCAGACTGCCACCAGTTGCAGGAGGCAGCTGCAATTTCGGCTTTTGTTGTCATTGTCTTGAAACAGCTGTCTTGAAACAAAAATCTATCAGCAGATGCGGAAGTGGGCAGGTGTATGTTTAAGTGAGTATATCTAAAAGTTAGTGGGGCAGAAAACAGATGGCTCTTCATCAAAACTTTTCTCCTCCAGGGAGCTGTGTTGTGGCCTGTCATCTCTGTAATTTGCTCACTCACTTAGATAGGGTGCTGTGACATTCAGATGTGTCTGTCTTTAGACATCAGAAGACATGGTATTCCCAAGTAGCTTTTTGTACTACATCTTTAAAGATAATTGCAAAGAAGGGGAAGATCTTACTGGCATTGGAAATTGATAATCCAATATAGGAGAAGGAATGAAATCATGGTCACCTTTGACAATTAATAGTGTGCTAACCTGATATTTACAAACTTGATCTATATTGACTTTGTTGTGGAAATCCGTTTCATACAAACAAGAAACATAGTAGTAGGTGGCTCCTGTCACCAATCTATTCTTCAAAGGTTCTATAAAGAGCTCAAACTCAGTGAGGAGTGGTTGTGCATTCATAATCCCGGCACATAAGAACTTCAGGGAGATGGTCAGGGCATCATAGTAAATACCAGGTCAGCTAGGACTGGGAGTATAAAACAAGATCCTGTTTCTAAAGAGAAAATCTTCATCTTTAGTATTTACTATTACCCTTAAATGCACTACTTCTTATTTTTCTTTAATTATTCTTGTTATATGTATACATATAAATATATAAATACAACCTGCTGAGTCTATGTAGTATTTCTAATTTGTAGTATGCATATATTATTAAAGTTGACTACTCGTATTGGACCCCTAATTGGTGATTTTATCTCTGGGAAGACTGAGTCTCCCTCTTTCAGCTGTCATTAATTGCCTTTGGCTCTTCATAATCTCAGAGTTTCATTCATCATCATCATCATCTTCTTCATTGTTATTTCTTTGAGAATTTTATACCATCTCTTCCTAACACTTTTCGGATTCATTCCTTTTCCATTGCCACATAACTTTTTGGTCTCTACTCCCCTGTTAAGGGAAATTTGTGCTGCTCAATATCTTTGAATGTGTAGCCTTCCACTGGAGTGTGGTAAACTTATAGGTGTTATATGCTTAATGAAAACTGACCCTTACTTTCTCAGCAGCTCTCAGTTGCCAATAGATTCTTGACTAGGGGTAGAGTTTCCTGCCTAACAGCCCACTCTGCACTGATCTCAGGATTTTTATAGGAGCTCTAGCTCCTAACCACCATAGTTACCCAGACTGCATAAGGGACCAATCAACAACTCTGTTCCTATTGTCAGGAGAAATCTTTCCCTTGCAGCTGATTTCTACTTTGATTGTAGTTTTATAAAGGTAGAAAGATATCTGGGAAAATGAGTAAATGTCTTGGACTCTGTTTCCTGGATTCATTCTGTTTTCCAGCAAGGTCTCCATGATTCCCATTCTGTCAGTCTTGGCTGACATTTTGAGAATGGGGAAGTGCCTCAAGCTCCCAAAGGGCTGAGTTTAAGAAATGTTACATTGCATTTCACAATCCCATGAGGTACTCAGAAAAAATATGATGCAAATACAGAGGTGCCTTCAGCGCTTTGTAAATGTTATTATTTTTTGTTTTTAATATCTTTTCCCCTTGACGTTATATATTCTTAATTTCTCCTTCTAAAAGTTGGTGCTTCGTTCTTCATCTTCATCTGAATATAATCATAGATATATTCATTCCCTATGCTAGTATTTTGCAAAGTGCTGGTAACTGTTAGATTGGTCATTAATTTAGGTGAATAATTTATGTAATATAAAATATAATTTATTTAGTCATAAATACACATAGCTATATATTATACTACAACTGACACATGTCTTGAAAAACTAAAATGAATATTACTGAGGCTGAAGATGTGGCTTAGTTGCCAAGTGCTTGTTTAGTGTTCACAGAGTCTTAGGGTCAATAACCCAACACCACATAAACCAGGCAATTTATCACATGCCTGCAATCCTAGCTCCTGAAAGGTAGAAGCAGGATAATCAGAAGTTCAAGGTCATTCTTTACTATATGGTTAGTTCAAAATCAGTTTGAAATACATGAGATCTAGTTTTAAATATAATGATATGGTGGTGGTTTTTGATGAGTATATTTTAATTAGTGTAGTTAACTAAGTAGGGAGATACTAACTAAAATTAAAATTGATGTTGGGAACTAAATTTATATAAATAGTGAACTACAATGACTGAAATACTAAATATAGAATTATGCTATACAGGATATCCCCCCCCACACACATATAATCTAAACAACAGGTAATTAGAAAGCTCTTTTTGAAAATGAAAATAATGATAATTATTATTATTTCAAAAGAATCTAAGTTACAAAATCTGGTTTTGAATGCCTAGACTCAAACAATCTTCTTTTCTCAGCTTTCTGTCTACTTGGAACTATAGTTAATGCCACCATGTTTAGCCTCTTAAAATTCTTTTCCATTCCTGTCACACTGGTTCAATTTTACATGTTGATGAAATAAAAATGATGTTTTATAAATATAATATATATATTATGTTAGAATGCATGAAAGAAACTAGAGTTTTGAACCTGGATGATTCTTTATTGGTAAGGAACTAATTATATTTTTATTTTCAAGAATTTGGAGAAATACAGGCTTTTCATTTGATCTAAGTAGTTGTGATGGAAAAGTATATATTTTAAAACCCACTTACCTTGTATAAGAAAATAAAATGATTTTTATTAAAGCTGTGCTTAGTACTTTTTGTACTAAACAAAACAGATAGATTCTTAGATGCAAAAAGCATATATCAAATAATCAACAGGCTTTAATAAATCATTATTATTTCTGTGTCTTGGTTTCTAATACATGAAGATTCTAGACCTATAGACAATGATTGAATATGTTTCCTTCATCTAAAATGTTTCTCTCTTTTTAGATTTGTTTAAGGCTAATAGAGTAGAAAATAAATTTCTTGGAACAGATATCCAAAGGGTTGTTTTTCTTTCATTGAAGAGAAACAGAAAGAGAATATGTGTCTCAATACAAGGAAGCAGAATAAGGCTTTCATCTTCTGAAGCCTGTTCAGGCTGGAAGCACACAGTTTGCTTTCCTTGTTTGAGTCTTAGCTACCAGGAGTTTGTATAAAATACATAACCCCCATTGAATAACAATGAAACCCAAGAGTTCTCAGATCTCCTTAAAATTTGAAGCAGAAGTGATTGTTAGAGCTAGTGATAAATGTATCAAGTCACGCTTACCACTCTTTATGTTTCTAAATCATGCTCTACCCCACAGGCATGTGATCTGAAGGGCAGCATCTCTCCCAAGCTCACCCTTTTACCTCCAGGCTCCATTGGACTTCCTTAATCTCCCCAAAAATGATTCTTTTTTTTTTCTCATTTTTTTTCATTCTCCACTTTCCTCTCTAGATTTGTTGATTTTTTTTTAATCTATTCCTTTATCTTAACTGAGTGCTGAGGTTTTGTACTTCAAGGACATTCCCAGAACAATCTCACTGAAGCCCTTACCTGAAAATAATAACAAATGAGAAGCCAATTCAATGAATTTAGTTACTAGTTCACACACCATTTTCTGATATATATTTGCTCATTGTTGTCTAAATGACCCCTGATTTCTTACCCACATTTCTTTCAGGATCAAGTATAGAACACTTTTAAAGTGGTCCATATAGCCTCTGGCTTTTGTTCATCTCTTCTACTCTTAGCTGTTAGTCCAGACTGATGGACTCTGAGTGTTTGTTTTTTGTATATTTTGCTTTTTTTATTCATTGAGTTTTTGTAGAAGCTGTTGTTTTTGCTTCAAGCATGTCTTTTTTCTTCATGTTCTAATTTAAATGCCACTGCTTTGGGAATCTTTCCTGGACTCCCAACAGCACTCTGAATCCACAAACTCCTTTTGACTAAATCACCGAGTTCCTACTCTTGGTAAAGATATTTCCTATACTGAATACAAGTTACCTAAATGCAGAAATTTCTTACTTCTTGTCCACTTTTCTATCCTTAGCTTGCATGCTTCTAAAAGTTAGACACTAATTATTTGTTGACTAGAAGGATTCAAAGATCAGTTGCCTAGTTTCTTATGTAAATTTCTCCAATGCAACTTTCATATGCTCTACTCAGAATTTTTTATTTCAAGTATTTTATATTCTAATATCTTTAATTCTATATATTAATTTATTGATTATCAGCATGAAGACCATATCTTTTTAATATGTTTTTCATGGAGGACCATTGATTTGTTTTTTATTAAATTATTTATTTACATTCCAAATGTTTTCCCCTCCCTGTTCCCTCCTCCCTGAAGTTCTTTACTCCACTCTCCTCCCCTTTGCCTCTGAGAGGGTGCTCCTTACATCCCCACCCACTTCCATCTCATTGTCTCAGCATCCCCCTTCCCTAGGGCATCAAGTCTTTACAGGACTAGTCACATCCTCTCCCACTGAGGCCAGACAAGGCAGTCCTCTCTGCTAGATATGTGCGGGGGGTGGGGGGGCATAGATCAGCCCATTTTGGTTGGTGGCTTAGTCTCTGGGAGCTCTGAGGGGTCTGGGTTAGTTGATACTATTGTTCTTCCTATGGGTTGCCATCTTCGTCAGCTCCTTCAATCCGTCCCCTTAAACATCTCTATTTGAGAATTTCATACTTACAGTGGAAAGCACGTTGCCTGTTATGACGCTTTTGTGTTGTCAATGGAATTAGCAGTTGTCAAGCTACAACAACTAAGCAATTCTGAAGAGCCTTTCTTTTCCATTTGTATTACTCTTACACGTCATTCGTCCTAATTAGCTAGTCTACAGTTTAAGGCATCAATTTGTTTTATTGGCCTGTTTAGTTTAAATAAATAATTAACTTACAAAATTTGACATCAGGATATTTCCGACAATAATGCACATTTTTTTTGCCTCATTTTAAAAAAATTCATTATATGTATATAACTTTTCTTGACAGTAATTTATTGTAACTGGGCAATATCTTCTGTTCTTAGAGAAATCTGTGTATTTTAGAGATCTAATTCAGTCAGAATCCCTCAACCATCACATATTATATTGCCCCAAGAATTACTGAGGTAGAATCCATCAAACCCATGACTGTTTTCATGTTACCATATTTTTAAATTGGATTAAATTATGCAATCCAGACTCAGAATTCCTCCTCAATTTGTTATCCCTGGAGTATAATCTCCAGTCTGTGTGATATAGCATTTAATAACAACAAGGAGAGCCTATTCAATTGCTACCCAAGAGCAGATCAAAAATGTGCTGAGTTGAGCTTTCTGGAGGCAGGATAAATGAAGGATATGCTAGTGAGTGTGAATGGGCTGAGTCTAGCTGATTGGGCTGAAATATATCTTTGATGTCAGATTTTCTGTAGTCAAAAGCTGTTGAAAATTTTTACTTTGTTGAAAAAATGTCTCGGTTTTTATGTCATTATCATTGTCGTCTCTTTCTCTTTCACTTTTCCTCCTTCTTCTTGATAATATGTGTGTGTGTGTGTGTGTGTGTGTGTGTGTGTGTGTGTGTCTGGTGTGTCTGCCACAGGAGGTTTACTGGAGATCAAAAAATAACTTGTAGAAACTAGTGCTGTTTCACTTTCAAGTCCTCAGGTAAGTCTTTCTGTGATGATCAAGCTCTTTGACCTGAAGACTTAGTTCAAATATCAACAAATTTCAAATAAAATAAAAACAAACCCAGTCTTATGAAAAACAAAACAAACAAAATACAAAAATCCAAAAAATAAAAAACAAAAACGCCAATCCAAACTGTTGCGCCCGACTCATCCAGCAAGGAAGATGCGAACAACTGGATCCTTCTCAACAGCCTTTATTGTAGAAGCGCTCTTTTAGATTTCAGGGAGAGACCTCAAATGCCCAGGGTGAGCTGCTTATATACCCTCAGCCTTGGGCGGGGGAGGGGGGGAAGCATGTGGAGGTGCGTGATTGGTCAGTTTGCAGTGCCTCATAGCATACCATATTTGCATACCTCACCCGGGAGTGGGTGATTGGTCAGGATCATGGTACCCTATTGGTACCTCATTAGCATACCCCGTTCGGGAGGGGCTGCCTCCAAACTGAGTTGCTCATGTGCAGTGCACTGGTAGCTGATACCAGAGGCCTAGGTCGGGGCCATCTTGGCCAGCCGAGTCGGGTCGGCGGCCTTGCCTTTTGGCCAGCCAAGTCAGGTCGGCGGCCTACACCAAACAAACAAAAATCCCAGAAAACAACAAACAAACAAACAAACCAAAAAAAATCTGAAAAGTCGTTTCTAGTTTCTGACTTGAAAGCAATTTTTTTCCCATAAAGGACATGTGAGAATCAATTAGCAAACTTTTAAAATGGAAACTTAACAAATCTTTGGATATATTATCATACATGTTTGGTTCTGTATTCCATACTTCATCAGTGTTCTTGAATTTCACATACATGGTCTGAACTCTGGATCTTGTCATCTGTCCCCAGGCTTATGTTTCCAAATTGTGCTGTCCTTTTCTCTTCCTCTCAAAGTACTTTATTTGTATCCTTTTAAGTAATGGAGAAAAGTCACTGTGGATAGTGACATGATCTGTTACCAGACAAAGTCGGCTTGAAATACCCTCTGTTGCCCAGGTAGTCTTTGACTTCCAATTTTCTGAACTTGTCTTCAGTTTCATATGGATGTGGACGTAATTCATCTAACAGGACAAATGCATCATAGAAAACAAGTTTTTGCTGTAATGAAAAAGTTTTAGTTTCTCTTTTGTTTTATATAACTTGTGTATAACCCAGACTTGCTCACTGAGACAGAATGAATGTCTACAACTGGACTCTTTTATACAGTGTCATATTACAGTCTCTGAGACAGGAGCATTCAGAATCTCACTAAATCCTGGTGACTGTAGCTATAGACACATGGAGACATTCCTTAAATAGAAATCATAAAATATGATTAACTTTGACAGAGAAGAAATGAGGAACCTTGTAATTAGAAGGAGAACCCTTAATCAGAAGTAGAAATGGGAATATTTGGCAAGTAGATTGATGTTTGTCACAATTATCATGAACCACCCATTGCTCTGTGTGTATATGCTTGGCCCAAGGAGTGGCACTATTAAGAGGTGTGACTTTGTTGAAATAGGTGGTGTCACTGTGGGAATGGGCTTAAATACCCTCACCCTAGGTGCTTTCAGATGAAGATGTAGAACTCGCAGCTACTTCTGCACTGTGCTTGCCTGGATGCTGCCATGCTCCCACCTTGATGATACTGGACTATACCTCCTTACCTGTAAGCCAGCCCCAATTAAATGTTGTCCTTATGAGTTGCCTTTGTCATGGTGTCTCTTCACAGCAGTAAAGCTCTAAGACACCCTGGTAATGAAAAACCATTCACACTGCTTGGTGACATAGATGGTATTTCAACTGAGCATTTGTACTTGCAAAACTATTATTTGTGTATAAAATACATAGAGGATTTACAAAATAGTGGGGACTTTTGGCACAATCAATTGCATATGAGTTCAAAGTCATTTTTCAGGGAAATAATTTAATTGTTAGCCTAAAATTTCAATTTTTTGTGCCAATAATTCCCAAGGAGAGAGGAGTTAGAGTGGAGAGAAACAGAGATCATGCTTTCCTTGTCATTTCCTGTCCTCTTAGTGTGAACATACAGGTGTCTAGCATTTACTATTTCTTAATAATTATTTGAATAAAACGTTCATGGCACACCTACTTTGGATTTATTAGGTTTCCAGATATTTGGACTATTAAGATTAAATTTTATTTCTAAATTTTGGTTGTTCTAACTTCTGATACTTATTGGAATTAGGCATTCTTCTTAGAAACGATGTCCATTACTGTAATGAGCTCAATCACTGTACTTAACATTATGTTCAATAGCATGTAAAAGTCACTAGAATGATCTTGAATTTAACATAATCAGGTGGTAAAATTCACTTCCTTTATTCTTACAGAGTCTCAGAACATGTAATCAATAATCACATACTAGACTCTATGGCTTCATTTGTTTGTAGAGCATTCATCACAGTGTTCTAACACAACCAGGAAGCATATAGAAGTGTCCTTAGTTGAACACGATGGAAAACAAAAATTATATTCACTAGTGTGTTTTAGAATCCAGAATTCAGAATCCAAGACTAAAATGTGTACCTGTGTTGAGATTTTGCAAAGCTATTTTTAGTTTTATGCATAAAGAGACTATGTAATTACATATTATAATATAAATATCAAATTAATGTTATAATTTCATATGTTTTGGGTGTTAGGAGCAATATTAAATATCTGTGATTTGTTCTTTGTAAATCCCTTGAGAAAAGTAAATTGATAACCTCCCAGAGATTGTGAAAAGTAGTGATCAATTCTCTCTTGTCATTAAGCTATTATTAAAAAGAGTTGGCATTCCACACAATGCATATTTTTAAAGTCTCTTTACCCAAAGTTTCATGTATAATCTCTAAATCTACCAAAGGTAATGAATAGAAATGATAATATCTCTGCCTGTTGCTTAGAGTCCAGATTAGCTGGACATTTATACACATTGATTAACTCCTCTAAGCCTTAGCTTTTCCATTCATTAAAACCTCATTTATCAAAAAGGTTACAAAGAGTAGGTGAAATGTGTGTAATATTCTAATGTAAAATTCTAATAAAGTAATGAAGGTAGGCAACATGTTATAAGTGTACATTCACAGCTTTCTCCTATGTGCCCTTAAATTTTGGTCACTTCTGATAATGTAGAGACCTATTCTTAGTTCAAGAAGTGGTGCATTAAAAGCAGTGGTCATTTGTAAACAGGACACATGGATAGATTTATTAAGGGTATTCACAGAGTTTTGTTACCATCGTGTAAGTCTTTATTCAAGAGTTACCTGTAATTAAACAGGGTCTGTTTCCAGTGGTATTTTATCAATGAACATTTCATAAAATCTGTGATTTGTACAGGAGTCCTTGTCTCACATCAGAATTAAAAGGCTTTTTTTTTTTTAGTTTTTGAGCTTACATTTATATAAATTAGAACCAAAACTGGATTTCTTAAAAATCATCAGAAAGGCAAGTATACAGTAGATTTTTTTTTTTTTAGGACGTAGAAACGTAGCCTCCTGCTGTGTCTATACATGTATCTATCTAAAACTAAGCATTAAATATATAAAAACATAAACTAAGTTCCATTCATAATCATATATCATTTATTCAAACTTTAGGTAAGATAATTTTAAAATTGCTTAGAGGTACTATCCACTGGAGAACTATGATGATTGTTATCACAACTATTGTGATAGACAGTATTCAAAGGCCTTGTTACCCCTTCGTCCTTGATAGACTTTTCAAAGGTCTCGCAGAATCTCGAGGACTTTGATTACAATTACAGTCTCATAGGTAGCATTCACCATGTAACACAGTTGTGTCTGGAAAAGAAAGAAGAGCCAAGGTGGGCCTGACCTCATCATATAAGGCTTTTAAACTGAATGTAGAGGTCAGAAAAAGGGAAATCAGACATAATTGAGACACAGACAGAGTCTTCATCACTGATAGAGGACAAGTGATGCTAAATGCAATTAGCCTTTATGAAATGAGACCTGAAATCTACCTAGGAAATGAACACTCTACATCTAAAGGTGTATCAGCTGACTTGCCAACAGCCACACAAGGCTTCAGAAATGACACAATCCAGTCAACCATGAATTCAACCTTCTAAGATCCTGAACAGTGTCTCTCCTTAGGGGACTTTTGACCTACCGAACATGAATACTAATTTCTTCAGTAACTGTGTACTAGTTTGTTTCAGAGCAATAGACAGTTAATATAGCTTTTGAAAGTCATGTTTCTTCAATGCTTAAATTAATAAACTTAAAAACATCACCTTATTTAATTATTTAAAAATATTATAGTATAGGTATTTTAATCCTTTAAACTATTTAATACATTAAACAATTAAACTCATATAATCTAGATAATATTTGCAGACACAAAATTATCAGTATATGATTCAGATTTGAATTTTGACTTCTATGTTTTTAAGGCTTGGTATATTTCATGTCCCTTAAATATGTAGGGACAGATATTTTATAGATGTTATAAAATGTCATTTACAGAGTCAGATTTTGCTGTGCACTGAGTCTTGCTCTTTATATTTCCGAATGCTCATTGGGAAAAAAGAAAGAAATTTAATTTGGTATTTATGTGATAAGATTACTAGCTGTGGATATTACAGTTTTCAATCGTTGTGTGTAAGTGAATTTTCCTTTTGAAATAGCACAGAGAAGTTGAATTAAATTCAATAATTTTGGGGTGTCAATTAAAGCTCAAAGCTATCATTTATCTGACTGAAATTGCATAGTACAAATGGCTTATTTTAAAAGTATATTATTGATACATTTATAATGTTAAATTTTATTTTTATTACTTTTCCTACATTCAATAAATGTTTCTTAAAGGCATTTATAAATTGTTAATATTTATAAGCCTTTATTAAATATGTCATTAAATATTCTTAGAATATTAACTCTATAGCTAAAGGACTGAACCACCACACATTAGAAATATTATCTAACAAAATCTAGTTTTTCTTTAAGCATTTATTTGCAAAATTATTCAATTAGCTTGTTATAGATCATTCTATATTCTCCAACAGGCCACTATCTCATCATAATTTTGGTTAATATATTTCTGTCTTTGTTCCTTGATGACTCTTCATCTGTTTAATTTTCAGCAGTCTCATCTTTTCTTAAATACCTAGTTGCTTCCTGGGTCCATGATTTAAGAATCTTTTTCTAGCTTAGAAATTTCACTTGAGCTCTGCGAGAGTAAACATCTCCTAGGTGTACTTAATAAGTACTTCCCTCAGCTCTACATCTCACGTGCCACAGACCTCTTCTTTGCTCCTTATTCTTTCTTTTCTTTCCCTCTTTAGTCACTACCTTCCATTGTGTATGTGTGTGTGTGTGTGTGTGTGTGTGTGTGTGTGTTTGTGTGATTTAGTTTTGGTGATCCTGGGTGTCAAATACTCTGGCAGCCATGCCACATACCAAGCCCTCATTATTGATTTTATTTGTAATCAATGCATATTTGTGAAACACAAACCTTGGGTAATAATTTGGAGGTAGTAGAAATGTAGAATTATAACTTCTTTTACTAAATGAGGTAAAGGAGAGAAACTAAGATAACACAAAGGTATTGCTGTTTGGCTTTATTTCTTCTTTCTTCTCCTTTCCACTCCAAGTACTCTTATGTTGATAGGAAGACCATTAGGAGGCCCCGCCTCTCAAAGGTTTTGCCTCTTCTCTATGGCACCAAGCTAGGAGTGTGGGGAGTGGATTTAAGGATTTATGATCTGTGATTCTTTGGAGGACATTCAGGTCTAAACCTCAGACTAAGTAGTGGCATCTACAAAGGGAGAAGACTGAATCTCATGTAAGATCAAAAGTTCAGTATTATTGATATGATTCTACCCACCTTAGTTTCTCTTTAAATAATTTTTATTTATTCTTTGAGAATTTTATATATTTATATATATAAATTGTGATTTTTCATGTTAAGAGTGTCAATTAAGATCTCCTCTATAAACTAATGACTTTATATTCATGTATGCCTTTCTTACCTAAAGTGACTGTGGTAGAACTTATTACAAAATGCATGTTTTTGTATATTCTGATGAATTCAATCACACAAAAATACCAGTATAGAAATACCACAATCGAGGTGAAAAGTAAGCTTTGCTATCATTATTTGTTTTGCATTTTTTAAAAATTCAATATTTTTATTAATCATTTAAGAACTTCATATATGTATACAATGAATTTTCATAATATTTATACTTTCATTATTTTCCCTGTTCATCACAAGTCCAGTCCTAGCCTCCATTCCACCAGTCCTATCCTCCATTCCACCCAACTTCACATCCATTTAGGAAAAAAAATAACTATACTTTTATAATCCAATATATCAAGTTTGCACTGTGAATATGATCATGGGTTCACTGTTGTCTATAAGAGCTTTGAAACATTCCTACCTTATGCTGGTTAATTTTTGTTAAATTGATACAAGCTAGAGTTATCTGTGAAGAGAGAACTTTAACTGAGAATTTACCTTCATTGATTCATCCTCTGGTCATATCATTAGAATTTTTTCTTTATTATTGAAGTAGGAGAGCATGGCCCATTTTGCAGTGTCATTCCTGAGCAGGTGGTCTTGTATAAGTGATGTCTAAGATAGCAAGCTGACAAAGGCAATAAAGAAGCCAGTAAGAAGTACTCCTCTGCTATAGTTCTCGACTTGAGTTTCTGCCTTGGCTTTCATCGATGATGGACTGTAAGCCAAATAAAATTTTCTTCTCCAGATTGCTTTTGGCCATAGTGTTTTATTTATTCATCAGAAATCTTGCTAGAATACCCCTCTGTGATGGAATGTTAACTGGGATAATGTTGTGCAGATAAGTACAACTGTTATGCTCATGAGTGTCCTGTCCAGTAGACAATGTTTAATATCAGTCTTCTTGGTACTCTGGTTCTTAAGAATTTTCTGCTGCTTATTCTGAAATGGTCAATAAGCCTTGTTGTGAGGAACTATGATGCAGAAGTCCCATTGTAGCTGGGAAGTCTTTGCATTCCTTTAGTAAAATTCAATTCTGAAGACTTAGAAGACATAGATTTGTGTGGCTCCCTGATGAGCTGGACAGATGATGGGGCTCTTCTATTCATTATCTCACTTGCTCTACTTGTTCTGAAGAGAGAGCATCTATGCCTCTTACAATCTTGAGAATTTTGGTTTATTTAGCATTATAATGCAGAGGTAAAGATCACTAATTACAGTAGAGGCCCTTTTCAAGTCAAAGATAATTGGTTTTCTAGGACAAAGCTAGAGGTCTCAGCAAAAATGTTTCAATATTATTTGTCAGTATGATAATAGTAGATATGTTAGTCACAAATTTTCAAATAAAGGAAGACAACACTTGTGATTATGTTATATTTCACAATTTTAGGATGGGCTGATTGCTTATTTTGTTAAGTCCAGAAAATGTTATGTATTCTAAACATAAACATCCACAGTGGAACTTAGAATCTAAAATGTTAGTGTAAAAAAAGAGTTTAGTTTCTCTGTGTGTAGCTGTCAGGTGCATAAATAGCATGAATGATGCTGTGACTTTTATCTTAAGAACCAATAACAGACAGACAGAGAGACAGACAGATACACACATAACATGTGCTCATCCATGAACACACACACATACATGAACACTCAGACACATGAACACACACACACACACACACACACACACACACACACACACATATATATATATATATATATATATATATATATAAACATATACAATGCATGCATACATGAACACAGACACACAATTCTCCCAAACATATGATTTATTCATCAATATATCTGTTTATTTTGGGTTAGTGAATTTTATTTGACTTTTAGTGGATGAATGTTTTGGAGACTTTTAGATTCCATAAAGATTTTGAGTGAGAATATCATCTTAACTTTGGAGTAATAAATTTTTAATGGATTTTACAACATAATTGGGCAGATGTTGAAAACATTTTTCAGTCTGATGTCTGTAGTTAAAAAACATAATATCTGGAGCATATATTTTGATTAATTTATCTGGTATTTATTCTTTTTATAAGCCACATATAGTTAAACTCTTGTTTTGATTTTCTGTTTCAAAATAAAGATGAATTTGAAGATTCTAGTATTTGATAAATAAAAGACACATATTTATATTGATCAACTGAATAGATAAATAAATGAGCTTGCTGATAGTTGTTGATTCTTTGTACATATAATCTGTCATTTCTTATCTGTATGGAATAGTAATGTGACTGAGATAAATGGGCTGGATAGATAAATGGATAGATAGAATCTAAGTAGAGTGACTGTACCAGGATGCTAAGCCAGGTCATGAGACCATTACAGCTGACATTATACACATATGAAAGGTCACTCTGATGGAGACAGTAGGCTTGCATGGACCTAAGGTCAGGGGTGCAGACAATTATACACTGTATTGTAAAGTAATAAACACTTAAGTTTGAAATCTTTATCTGTCCAGTGCTGTGATTGAGATTGTGACTATAACAGGCCAAATAAGATTTGGTAAGTGCCCCCACCCTCATGACAAATAAGTACAATTATTAGTGGTAGCCTCTTATTTAAAAACCAACACAGTGAAAATTAAGTATTTAATATTTCCTATCACAATGTAACTCAAACCACAATATATCATATAGCAGGTACTTTATGTGAATGTTGCAAACAAATGAAATTAAAATTGAACACTTTGTACCTCTAAAGGCAGAAAATAATTCTCCCATGACACAACATTCCTTGAAAAATATCTTCTCTAAGAAGCTGGAAAGTTTTAAAATATTTTAGGTGGTCCCCAATCTCAGAGAAAAATCACAGCAAATAATTACTTTAATAACTATTGCTGCTCAGATATCATTTGCTTCCTTCAGTGAAGTATTGATCATTATCAACATTGTCATCATCATAATCACATCTATCACCACCATCATCACCATCATTGTAATCACCATTATAGTCACAGCCATATCTTCATCTTCATCATCACTAGCACTCGCTGAAAGCTTACTTTGTTCCAGGTATTCATATACTAAACCATGTGGTATTTATATTGATCTTATGTTATAGGACTATTTCAATGTTACCTAGTGGAAAATTATGTAAAGTTGAGAAGGTCATTCATCTTTTTACCCCAAACTCTAGGACAGTGCATAATGTACTATATGTACTTGTTAAACATTATCTGAATATTCCTTCCTCATGTCTAAGAAACTAAATATCGTAGAGTTTAAATACATGCTCAATGTTGTAAATACATTAGTGGAAAAGGTTAATATTTAGATGGAAGACTACTTGTTTTATGAGGTTCTCATAGACTACAACATGCAGAGCAAGAAACATTCATAACTGTCTCATTCACTTTTGAGAGGCCATGGGCCCATATCCAAGTGCCTTAATTTGTTTTCTAAACCCAAGTCCAACTACCAATACTAACATCCCAAATGCCAACTAGACACAGAAAAGGGAAGTGTAGAGATTTTTTTTTTAAGTTTTATTGTTGATAAAGCTAGATTAGAGAGTGTGGTTTAAACTCTACATAATAGTGAATACATCAGCCCAGGGATGGTATAGATTGATGAAGGCCTGTTTTTGACCATTGTTTTATATGCAGAGTACTGATAACACATCCAGGAGGTATACTCTTACAGACCTCTTCTGGATGACAAGTTGATGCAAACAGATTTCTTACTACAAGAAGCAAAAATGAAAAATCACAACTGGGCAGAGATCCTAAGCATGCTGGTGAGGTAGAGCTGATCACATTCAGTTTCTGTTCTAACTTCCTTGTCATAAATTACTGCTCACTCAGAGATATCTGGACAATTGGTGAGTAGACATGGGAGTTACTTCAGCAACATTCACCCTAGGGAGGTGAACTAACCATGAATATATCAAGAATGAAAACAAATGTTTCCCACTAAGCCTTATCTTTGTAGGGCTATAGGTGTGTCTTACTCTTTCATTTAATATCACATAATGTGGAATATGTAAAGCCTAGAGCCGTTGAGCTTTTCTCTTGATCATATGCTGACACCTCTGAAATAACAAAATTTCTGTGGACTTTGGACATGGTTTTCATGTGTGAACTATAAGTTCACAAAGGGACCCAAATTCTGACACAAGAGCTTGAGAGATAACATTGGGAGTAATTGCCTTGTACTCAGTGAATTGTTTAGACCTACTGATAGTTACTAGAAAATAAATTCCCTTATGACAGGGGGTATGATGGCAGTTAAGAAAACAGGTAGACCACCAGCATCAGGATTTACTTTGGCACATCTGGAGAGAGACTGGATAGGAGGATCAAAGTGGAATTCTTCTGGGAAGAGATGCTAATCAGAGCAAAAGGAATCATCGGACTTGATTTCAGACAGGATGTTGGAACTTTGAAAACTTTCTGAGGAAGGTAAGAGAGAGCAGTGGTTGATGAAATTGACTTTAAGAAGGGATTGGAGAGGGAAATGACATTCTTATAAAACTAATGAGGTAAAGGCACCAAGTACCATGATACAGGTACCTTGGCATATTTTTTTTTAAAGCAAGGAAAGTTAACATTATAGTAATTTTAATGAAGATGGAGATAAGCTCAGTGTCTCTTGGATAGAGTAAAATCTTGGTGACATAGTGAGCCTGATAGTTGGAAAATATAAATACAATTATGTTAAATCACATTTGACTCCAGTCATCCAAGAAACCGATAGAGCATGTACTTCTAAAGATCCCTAGAGATTCTTATTATATAATTGACATTTTAATTAGTTCGGTATTATTCTAAAGGAATGTGAACTGTTGTAATGAGTTTATGAAAACCACATGAAGATCTGCAGCTCATTTTTGCTTTATTTTCTCCAGTAAATCCGAGACAGTTCTGTCTGCTGTATAGGCATGGTTATTTTAGATCATGTGCTCAAAAATATCTTTGACAGTGGTAGAATCAGATGCCTTGAAGATGTAAAAGAGCTTCCCTACAGGTAGCTTAGCTATTCATTCTGTAATTTTTTTCCTGCACACGAAATCTTCTCTTGTTTAATTTAATAATAACTCTGATTTAAAAAAGAAAGTTTAGGATACATTTAAGAAACGTTATTTGTAGTTAAAATGGTGACTGTAGGGAAAATGGAACTTAGCTTGACCCCACAGGATGTATTATGTCTTCACAGAACTTACAAATGAAGGGACAACTGCTGCTTAAAGAGCCATTTAGAAAGATAATCCATTGGGGCATTTTTAAAGCATGATGAATGTTTAATTCAACAAGAAAATGATGTTTGTCCATTGAGGTGCTTGAAGTCTGTTTAGTGTGTATAGATTTCTCCATGTTTCTATCCAGAGCCATGAACAATTACCACTCTGAGGCCTTTCAGGTTTAAGATAAGAAAAAAAAAGTGGAGAAAAAGAAGAGTCAGGAATTGGGATTGAAGCATTTAATATAAATTGCTAGCACTGATATGACTCACCAAATGAAAAAGAAAGTGAAGTGTTGGCGTGGGTGGAGGGTGCCTCAGCAGGGAGTAGATAGGATATTTTTATCAGAATGCACACATTAAGAGTCTACGTGGTACATGGCTGCCTGTGAGGTCAGTATAAAGAGAGTTAGGATGTCTAATTGTATTCAGCCCCTCTTCCAGGGAAGCTTGGTATCTAAGACATAAATGGAGCCAGGAATGACACATGACACAGATGGGTACAAATTATCCTCCAGCTGGATGACAAATTTAAACTTGAAATAAGGTTATGCGTATAAAGGGGCAAGTGCTTACATTACTCTTTGTACTGGGGAAGTTAAAGACTCTGTTTTTTATGAAGTAAGGGCTCAAGTGTTATTCTTGAGACTCTGGTCAAACTGGTCAGAAACCAGTAACACTTACTGGTGGTCAATTAATCAGCTGGGTTATATGATCCTGAAGTATTGAAGTCAAGTCTTAGATATTCTTAGGAATTATCTCTGTGGGACAACTGAGAATAAGGATAGGATGGAATAAATTAGAAAATATATAATAAACCAAAAATTTATTCATTGGCTAGAAGGATGGCTCAGTAGGTAAGAGCCTTCTTGTTTTTGCAGTGGACTCATTTTCAGACACCAGTTCCTCCTCAGGAAGCAAGCTCACAGCCCACTGTATTCCAACTCCAGGAAAACCAATGCCCTCAAGGACCATACACATATACATTACACACAAGATCTCTCTCTCTCTCTCTCTCTCTCTCTCTCTCTCTCTCTCTCTCTCTCTGTCTCTCTCTCTCTCACACACACACACTCACATACAAACACACACAAACACACACACACACACACACACAGAGAGAGAGAGAGAGAGAGAGAGAGAGAGAGAGAGAGAGAGAGAGAGAGAGAGAGAAATAAGATAACAACAAATGTAAATCTATTCTAAAATCAATCCATGCTCTCTGTGTTTTATTTGCCTTTCTTTGTGAAAATTATGAGCCAGTGTCATGGAAAGATGTTTCCAAATATAGATTATAGTCTGCAATAACATAAGCCTGGATAATTTCTTTTTTTTCTCCGGTCTAAAACTTAAACTATTTTCTACACATAACAGTCTCATAGTTATGCATAGTTGTGTAGAGAAACAAGTTGCTACTTACAGCATATCACACACAGTTAATATCCAAGCTTTAGCTTTCTCGTGTGTGTGTGTGGGGGGGTGAGTTTCTTGCCCTGCCAATGGCACTTACATCCTGTGCAACCTTGAACCAAAACAAACAAACAAACAAACAAACAAAATGTAGAATATCAGTTTCTATAGCAGCCAATAAGAACAATACTTCCATCACATATTTTGTGAGAGGAGATAAGAGAATGAATCCATGTTTTCTTACCTTGTATCTGTTGAGCAGCACCAAGTATATGCCATTTTTCAATCCACTGAACTCCATTAGACGGAGGCAAAAACAGGTTCCTGTTTCTCTTATACATTTTGGTAAATGGAACAGAACGGTAAGCATATGAAAGAAGTAAAATACATGGCTTGTAGGAGAGTGAAAAATGCTTTGAGGAAACTAAAAGTAAATGTAAGATAAGGCAGAGGGTGAGTAGTGGTAAAAATGGAATTAGGATATTCCGTTCACATGGGCCTGTTTGTCTCATTGAAATACTGACATTTTAACTAGGAATTGAAGGTTAAAGAAATCAGTTTAAGGGTGGCTGCAAGGTGATTTGGACTCTGGGATGGCAGGCAGCACAGGCAATTTTAAGAGTGTACAATGTATTTCTAGGGAAAAGAGGCCAGGATGATGGAAAGCAAGATAGATAGGACTTGAGTCCATGTGAGTGTGACTCATCACTCAGGACCCTCTTGGCCACTGTAAGAAATCTAACATTTACTGCTCAGTGAAGTGGTACACCACAGCAGCATTCTGAACACCAAGTGCAGCCTCGTGTGATTTTCATACATCCTATGAAGCCACTCTTGTATATTATGATGACATTATTGGCACAGAGTAAAGATGGAAGCAGCAGAGGGTTCGTGCACATGCCACACATCCTCAGGTGAGACACTGTGGTGGTTGAGTTCTGGAGAGGCAAGGGTATCCTTTGTAGATTTTGACGGTAGTGTCAACAGACTTCATGGAATGGATATTCGTGAAAGAGGAAAGTCCAGGATAATTGCTTTAATTAGATAATTGGTCCAAGAAGGGTAATAAGAAATATGATTAATGTTATTTTATAATGTTTGCCTTCTGGATTTGCACAGTTCGAAAGCAAAACCAAACAATAGTAACAATAAAACAGTGAGCTTAACCATTTTTCAACTTTCAAGAAACACATTCAATTTATCTATCTATCTATCTATCTATCTATCTATCTATCTATCTATCTATCTATCTATCTATCCAGAATAGGTGTTAGATAAACTCTGATTGTAGGATTGAATGATATGGAGATGATTCTGCGATTCTGCTCAGAGTAAACAGTAGACAGCAGCACAATAAGACTTTCACGAAAACCTTTGCTAGGTTCTAAGGTTTGGCTCTGTGTATTCATTTCTCTTAAAAATCCCTCTCAGGTACTTTGCATCAGTCACCCACCAGAATCAATATGGCTGGCACAGCCTTTGCGATCTCACACAGTGCTCTACTTTAAGAGCACTGAGAGTTATGTTGCCCCACTCTTCTCTGGCTACATAGAAATGGACAATGGGTGAAATTACCTGACTAAATAAATCCCTAGACATCTGTCTAAAATTTTTCTTCCCTAGACAAAAAAGGCATCTCATCTTTCCTCTTCTTGTGGTGCTATATCCTTACAATCTACAGAGAACTGCCACCATGCTTCCAGGAAATGAAAAGTTTTATTTCTGTATCAGATTTATATCCCTGTGAATATTTATAGATGGAGTATATAAAATACTTCACTCTGAGAGGAGAAGCAAGCATTATTATTTCTGGGACCATGAAAGGAAAAATAAATTATGTATCTCACTTTTCCTAACTTGTTTCCCTTCATTATCAGTAAAGTCACAAATGTAAGCAAAATCGTGGAGGTTCAACAGTTGTAAATAGAGTTCAGAGCTGCAGTGTCACTTCCAAGCAGGAGCTGTGGGTGGGAAGTACCAGGGCACAAATGGAATGGCCTGATTTAGCTGTTACTGTCTCTGAGCTGTATTCCAGATATGTTGTGATGGCCTGAGTACCAAAGGCTCATTGACAGTGATTCTCCACCTTTACAGCAAAGCCTAAATAGTTCCAAGTTCTGCATGCAGTGAGGGCAACCATGAGGTGAAAGACTTTGATCTGTGAGCTGGGATTGTAGCACAGCTCCCTTTAAAAACTAGCTGGAGAGCTGAAATCTCAGTTTAAAAGACTATCAGGAATGGTAGGCACAAACAAGCAGGACTGAGCAGGTGGGAATTAGCTTCTTGTAAAACCCCAAACATATTAATTTACAAGTGTAGACAGCAGTAAACATTTCTGTAAGAAATGATGCTGCAAACTGAATATGAGAAGGGAGAAAAGTCTAATACTTTATTGTTTATCTGAGCATGAAATGAAACAAGAAATGAAAGTTTAAGAGCAAATGAAACAAGAGCAAAACAACAAGACTATTTACAGCAAAATATTTTATAAGACGGCTGCAGCTGAAAATTGAGGTTTTAGAAGAACGAATAGAAAACATTTTCAAAAATTTCAAGCAATATTTTTCTTTGATTATCAGTTTTCCATGGACCAGTCTTGAATGTTATTCTTCATTTGTCTTTTCAAATACTATGACTTTTTTTTTTTTTTGAGAATTTGAGAATATTGTTTATAAAAACACATTTCAAATCTCTCTAGTCCTTTTACTGGAAAATGTTTAAAATGAAAATTATTGTTCTGAAGAGCTGAGACAAAAATAAATTTTAAAAATATATTTTTTAGAAAAAAGTAGAAGTTTAACATTGACTGCTTAGCTGTGCTTAGGTCACCAGTAACAACCTGCCTTCTAAGGCTCAGGGGACTTCACAGAAGATGGGGTGGAAATACTTTAATATAATCAGCATAGTAGGTGAGGACAGCAGTGTAATGTTGACTTCAGGAATAGCTTTTGGTATACATCAACTCAACACACCTCTGCTTACCTGCACCAGATCAAGCCAGTCAAAATCTCTGCAACGTTTGGAGAGAGGTCCTGAAGCCTCACCCTTGTTTCATGAGCTACTAACTCTTGATGGCTGCATGGCTGGGATACTCATCTGCCTTGAGGGTGTGGCTGCTGGCAGCTTACTCATGCTCCACTGGAGAGCTACACACCCAAGTTTATATGGGGAGAACTAATTGAACTTGGAGGTTATCAATAACAATAAAAAGGAGAATAAGAAGTAGAGGGGGAAGGCTGAGAGGGCTCTATGGGGAAATAGAAGGAATGGAGGATGGATATGATCCATATATACTTTATTTTCAAAAATAAAATTAAAACCATTTAATTTTAAATTATCAGTTAAAATTAAAAGGGAAGAAAGAATGAAATGAATGTGTATTAGCTGAAGACTACTGAGCTTGAGAATGTGCATTAAATCAATATTAGCATTTGGTGATACTATCCAGGTGTGGGTCCCACAACAGTTTGGAAGATTCTCCAGGATCCCACTATCATGTCCACGTCATAGTTACCTTGTTTAGGTTGATTCACCTCTCCCTGACATGTAAAAACTTTGTTGTTGTGGTTAAGCCTTTTCCTATTAATTTTAATACTCAATTTCAGGCACAGATGTTACGTTTGAGGATTTCTCATTATGTAGAATTTTAAATCTCATGGAGTTCTCCATATGTGCTTATCAATTTAGAATGAGTCACTTCTCATCCTCCCCCCTCCCTTCTCCTTCCCTCTCCTCCCTTCCCTTCCCCTTCCTTCCCCTCTCTCTTCATTGTTCTTTGTTTACAAAGCTACAACCATGATAACTCTGTAAATGAGGAGAGGTGATAATTTTTCTTCTTATAAAAGGAGCATATACTGTAAGTAAAGGGAAGTATTTATTTACCTATTCTGGTGTCTCTTTAGCTTTCAACTCAAAAGTTCTTTTTGT